>NC_092370.1:139228784-139546739 GCF_030028105.1 Mobula birostris
AACCCAGAGGATGGGCAAGGGGTATAGTCGGAGGGACAGAGGGAGAAAAAGGAGAGAGAGAGAAAGAATGTGTGTATATAAATAAACAACAGATGGGGTACGAGGGGGAGGTGGGGCATTAGCAGGTTGGAGAAGTCAATGTTCATGCCATCAGGTTGGAGACTACCCAGATGGAATATAAGGTGTTGTTCCTCCAACCTGAGTGTGGCTTCATCTTTACAGTAGAGGAGGCCATGGATAGACATATCAGTTTGGGAATGGGATGTGGAATTAAAATGTGTGGCCACTGGGAGATCCTGCTTTCTCTGGCGGACAGAGCGTAGGTGTTCAGCAAAACGGTCCCCCAGTCTGTGTCAGGTCTCACCAATATATAGAAGGCCACATCTGGAGCACCGGACGCAGTATACAGGTTGGAGGAACAACACCTTATATTCCGTCTGGGTAGCCTCCAACCTGATGGCATGAACATTGACTTCTCTAACTTCCGCTAATACCCCACCTCTGCCTCGTACCCCATCCGTTATTTATTTATATACACACATTCTTTCTCTCTCTCTCCTTTTTCTCCCTCTGTCCCTCTGACTATACCCCTTGCCCATTTTCTGGGATTTTGCCCCCACCCCCTTTTCCTTCTCCCTGGCCCTCCTGTCCCATGATCCTCTCATATTCGTTTTTTGCCAATCAACTGTCCAGCTCTTGGCTCCGTCCCTCCCCTCCTGTCTTCTCCTATCATTTTGGATCTCCCCCTCCCCCTCCCACTTTCAAATCTCTTACTAGTTCTTCCTTCAGTTAGTCCTGATGAAGGATCTCGGCCCGAAACGTCGACTGTACCTCTTCCTAGAGATGCTGCCTGGCCTGCTGCGTTCACCAGCAACTTTGATGTGTGTTGCTTGAATTTCCAGCATCTGCAGAATTCCTGGTGTTTACGAACCTACTAACCAAAATGTCTTTGGAATGTGTGAGGAAACTGAAGCATCCAGAGAAAACCCACACATTCATAGGGAGGACCTACAAACTCCTCACAGACGGCACCAGGGTTGAACTCCAAACTTTGACTCCCCAAGCTGTAATAGTGTCTCATTAACTGTTAAGCTACCATGATCATCAGAAGCACTCCGAATCTCCTCAGTCTTCTGGCAAAGTAGATGAAGTAGAGACATCAGCTGTTCATTCCTCTCCAGATATCCTGCCTGATCTGCTGAGTCCCTCTGGACTTAAAGCATCTGTTGAATCTCTTGTGTTTACATGATCGCTTTGAGTCAATAGACTGCTCCACGTTCAGACACTCAGCTACCTAGATATCACTGCCATCATAGACTATGTTGAGGACTGTGTACCAAAGAAGATAATCTGTATGTTTCCAAACCAGAACCATGGATGAATCAAGAGATCCACTCTCTGCTGAAATCTAGGTCCACAGCATTCAAATCACCTGATCCTGACCTTTAAAAGAAATAAAGATATTTCGCAGTATGATGTCCATAAAGCTATCAGAGATGTTGCAAAGCAGTACCAGCCCAAAATTGAGTCTTTGTTCAGCTGTTAGCTGTGGCAGAGCATACATACTATAACAAGTTACAAACCCAAAGTTGGGCAGCATTGCCGACAACAGCACATACCTTCCCAATGAGTTTAATACATTCTATGCACATTTGGACTAGAAGGGAATGGATATAGAAAACATAGAAAATATAGAAAATAGGTGCAGGAGTAGGCCATTCGGCCCTTCGAGCCTGCACCGCCATTTATTATGATCATGGCTGATCATCCAACTCAGAACCCCACCCCAGCCTTCCCTCCATACCCCCTGACCCCCGTAGCCACAGGGCCATATCTAACTCCCTCTTAAATATAGCCAATGTACTGGCCTCAACTGCTTCCTGTGGCAGAGAATTCCACAGCTTCACCACTCTCTGAGTGAAGAAGTTTTTCCTAATCTCGGTCCTAAAAGGCTTCCCCTTTATCTTCAAACTGTGACCCCTCGTTCTGGACTTCCCCAACATCGGTAACAATCTTCCTGCGTCTAGCCTGTCCAATCCCTTTAGGATTTTATACGTTTCAATCAGATCACCCCTCAATCTTCTAAATTCCAATGAGTACAAGCCCAGTTCATCCAATCTTTCTTCATATGAAAGTCCTGCCATCCCAGGAATCAATCTGGTGAACTTTCTTTGTACTCCCTCTATGGCAAGGATGTCTTTCCTCAGATTAGGGGACCAAAACTGCACACAATACTCCAGGTGTGGTCTCACCAAGACCTTGTATAACTGCAGTAGTACCTCCCTGCTCCTGTACTTGAATCCTCTCACTATAAATGCCAGCATACCATTCGCGTTTTTCACCGCCTGCTGTACCAGCATGCCCACTTTCAATGACTGGTGTATAATGACACCCAGGTCTCGTTGCACCTCCCCTTTTCCTAATCGGCCACCATTCAGATTATAATCTGTTTTCCTATTTTTGCTACCAAAGTGGATAACTTCACATTTATCCACATTAAATTGCATCTGCCATGAATTTGCCCATTCACCCAACCTATCCAAGTCACCCTGCACCCTCTTAGCATCCTCCTCACAGCTAACACTGCCACCCAGCTTCGTGTCATCCGCAAACTTGGAGATGCTGCATTTAATTCCCTCATCCAAGTCATTAATATATATTGTAAACAATTGGGGTCCCAGCACTGAGCCTTGCGGTACCCCACTAGTCACCGCCTGCCATTCTGAAAAGGTCCCGTTTATTCCCACTCTTTGCTTCCTGTCTGCTAACCAATTCTCCATCCACATCAATACCTTACCCCCCAATACCATGTGCTTTAAGTTTGCACACTAATTTCCTGTGTGGGACCTTGTCAAAAGCCTTCTGAAAATCCAAATATACCACATCCACTGGTTCTCCCCTATCCACTCTACTAGTTACATCCTCAAAAAATTCAATGAGATTCGTCAGACATGATTTTCCCTTCACAAATCCATGCTGACTTTGTCCGATGATTTCACCGCTTTCCAAATGTGCTGTTATCACATCTTTGATAACTGACTTCAGCAGTTTCCCCACCATCGACTTTAGGCTAACCGGTATATAATTCCCCGGTTTCTCTCTCCCTCCTTTTTTAAAAAGTGGGGTTACATTAGCCACCCTCCAATCCTCAGGAACTAGTCCAGAATCTAACAAGTTTTGAAAAATTATCACTAATGCATCCACTATTTCTTGGGCTACTTCCTTAAGCACTCTAGGATGCAGACCATCTGGCCCTGGGGATTTATCTGCCTTCAATCCCTTCAATCTACCTAACACCACTTCCCTACTAACAAGTATTTCGCTCAGTTCGTCCATCTCACTGGACCCTCTGTCCCCTACTATTTCTGGAAGATTATTTATGTCCTCCTTAGTGAAGACAGAACCAAAGTAATTATTCAATTGGTCTGCCATGTCCTTGCTCCCCATAATCAATTCATCTGTTTCTGTCTGTAGGGGACCTACATTTGTCTTTACCAGTCTTTTCCTTTTTACATACCTATACAAGCTTTTACAGTCAGTTTTTATGTTCCCCACCAGTTTTCTCTCATAATCATTTTTCCCCTTCCTAATTAAGCCCTTTGTCCTCCTCTGCTGAACTCTGAATTTCTCCCAGTTCTCAGGTGAGCCACTTTCTCTGGCTAATTTGTATGCTGCTTCTTTGGAATTGATACTATCCCTAATTTCTCTTGTCAGCCACGGGTGCACTACCTTCCTTGATTTATTCTTTTGCCAAACTGGGATGAACAATTGTTGTAGTTCATCCATGCAACCTTTAAATGCTTGCCATTGCATATCCACCGTCAATCCTTTAAGTGTCATTTGCCAGTCTATCTTAGCTAATTCACGTCTCATACCTTCAAAGTTACCCCTCTTTAAGTTCAGAACCTTTGTTTCTGAATTAACTATGTCAATCTCTATCTTAATGAAGAATTCCACCATATTATGGTCACTCTTACCCAAGGGGCCTCTCACGACAAGATTGCTAATTAACCCTTCCTCATTGCTCAAAACCCAGTCCAGAATAGCCTGCACTCTCTCCAACTCTCTCCAACTGTCTCTCGTGCACTTGTTTCTACAGTCACTGATGTGGGTGCAAAATCAGTCTTCTGGAAGGTGAACCTGTGGAGAGCATTGAGCCTGGATGGTGTCCCTGGCCATATCCTTAGGTCTTGTGCAGATCAGTTGGCAAGGGTAGTTGCAGATACTTATAACCTCTCCCTGCTTCAGGCTTTCTTTCCTCAGATTTTAAGAAGACCACTGTCATCCTGATTCTCAAGAGAAACAAGATAGTGTGCCTTAATGGCTACCACATAATGGCTCTAAAATCTACCATCATGAAGTGCTTCAAGACCTGGTCATGACACACATTAACTCCTGCTTTCCAGATAACCTAGATCCACTGTAATTTGCCTACTACCAAAACATGTCTATGCCAAATGCCATTTCCCTAACCCTATAATCATCTCCGGAGCATCCGAACAGTAAAAAGACCTACATCAGATTATTGTTTATTGAGTATAGTTTTGTCTTCAATACTATTATTCTAACCAAACTCATCAGTGCTCATGCTCCTGTCTACATCAACAGTGTTGATGTTGGGAGGGTTGACAGCTTCAAGTTCCTGGGTGTGAGCATCACCAGTAGTCCGTCCTCATAAAACTACAATTTGATTTCACATCAAGAAAGCTCAACAATACTTCCTCTTCCTCAGGAGGTTAAAGAAACTCAGCATGTCCTCATCAACTCCTACCAGTTTATTCATGCACCAAAGAAAACATTCTGTCTTAAACGTTGCAGGTGTTCTGCATGTGACCACAAAGAACTGCAACACATCACAGGAACCAACCTCTTCAGTCTGGACTCTGTCAATACTTCTCACTGCCTCAGTAAAACAGACAGCATAATCAAAGACCTGACCCACCCCAGACCTTCTCTCTTTCCCTCTCTCCCCCTGGGCAGAAGATACAAAGACCTGAAATCACATACCATCAGGCTCATGGACAGCTACTATCCCACCGTTATCAGCTCTTTGAATGGATCTCTTGTCCCATAAGATGAACTCATAGCCTTACAAACTGCCTCGTTCTGATCCTCCACTTTATCATTTACCTGCACTGCAGTTTTTTGGTAGATTTTACACTTTATTCTGTATTATATTGTTTTAACTTACTCTAGCTCAATGTATTGTATAATGATTTAATCTTTATAAAAAGTTTGAAAGACAAGTCTTCTTGGTACAGTACATATGGCAATAATAAACTAATAACAATAACAGTACAAAATTTCTTAACATGCCACTACTATTTACTCCAGTGACAAAGAGATTTGCCGGCTTACCATCTTGCTCAACCTGTCCATACGTTGATTATCTGGCTTAAAATGTCCTCTTGCTCAGCAATACAGTGGATCATCAAATCATTCCTGTGGGTCCCCCATGAACCATGAAAGGTGGGGAGGGGGTGTGGTTTCTTTCCCTTTCCTCTCCAGGCCTGATGAAGGGTCTCAGCCCAAAAAGCCAACTGTTTATTCTCCTCCATAGATGCTAACTGACCTGCTGAGTTCCTCCAGCATTTGTATGTGTCCCTCAAGATCTCTGACACCTGCAATATCTCCTGTACTTAAGTTTTGTCATTCTCCGTGAGGCACTGGCAGAACTGTAAATTATGGACCATCTGGAATCATGGCATAACTCAGCAAATGTATGGATATTTCATAAATAAATAATGAGTGTAAGTAGGTCAGTTTGTACTTGCGGCTGTTGCATTTCTCCCTCGGTGTAACGCATTGCGGCATGTAACTACATAGTGAAGGGCAGATGTCTGTGCACCTGACCGCTTGCATTCTCCTTCAGCTCGCAACTAAACCTGGGAGTAACCCACACTGGCCATGGTCATACTCTTTAAAGTGCAGTCACTGATTTGGATTGAAAAGTAAAGCACTCTCAGTAATAAGCACAAGAGATCCAGCAGGGATCAGATTCCAAAGCAACACACACAAGATACTGAAGAAGCACAGCAGATCAGGCAGTATCTATGGAGGGAAATCACTGGTCAATGGGTCCTGATGAAGAGCTTCAGACCAAAGTGTCAACTGTTTATTCCACTCTACAGATCCTGCCTGACTGCTTAGTTCCTCCAACACTTTGTGTGTAGTGTTCTAAGTATCTTATTTTCCCAAGGCTCTCTGTGTGATAAAAGTCCCTTCAGATTCATTCTATATCTTTTATCCTTTAGCCTAAATCTTTCACTTCAGTTTTATTCACCTCTGAAAAAGTGAAGTTTTCCTGCATGCTACCCCAGGAGTTTTGTACCTGGAGTCAGTTAACATCTGTTAATTGCATATTCCAACATATATCTCACCCATATATCCCACCTGCATGTGCCACCACAAGTGACTCATGACGTTTCAGGAAACAATTAATCTCTTCATTGAATGAAAAGAGATTCAAAGGAATAGTTGCGGCCCTCCATTGGTTGGGATTGACAATGGATGCTGTGTCCTAGCTGCCAACATGATACACAAGCCAGGGCAGGAGCATAGGGACAGCAAGCTGTAGTCCATGCAGCAAGCTCCCCTTCTCCATGCAGCTGATGAATCCAATGCCCAAGAATGGAAAAGCCTACAAAAGTGATGGACACAATTCAGTCCATCACAGGAAAAGCCCTCTCCACCATTGAGCACATCTACAAACGTCACTGCCACAGGAATGCAACATCCATCATCAAGAACTCGCATCATCCAGGCCATGCTCTGTTCTCATTGCTGCCATCAGGAATGAGGTACAGGAGCCATGGGTGCCATAACACCAGGGTCAGGAACAGTTGGAGAGAGAGTAAAAAGGGAGAGGACAGATAAAAGATAGAGAATGGGTGTGAAAGAAGAAGAAGGTTAAAAGCAAAAGTGATAGAGAGAATGAGAAAGAGAAGGAGAAGAGGGGAGAGTGAAGAGGGAGAGAAAGACGGGACGGGAATAATGAAGAACAGGGAATAGGGAGAAAGAGAGAGACAGTTGGATGGAGTGATTGAGAAGAGGGGACATGAGAGAGCAAGAAAGCTAAGAAGTGAGAGACAGCGAAAGGCAGGGGAGAAAGGCAAGGAAAATGCAATGAAAGCTGTTGTCCAGAATATTTTGGCTAAAATCCAGCGTTCACTTTAATTTGTTGCACTTTTTCTGGTCATTGACTGCTGATGTGGTACAGCATCCACATCCCGCTCACCCTCTCTCTCCTTCCTCTCTGTTCTCCCATGCCATCCTTTCCTCAACATTCACCCTCTATCTCTATCTGTGTTTCCATATCCTCTCTGAATGCTTACAAATGCTTATAACTATTGGCTCCTCTTAGACACCATAGGTACTTCATACACCTGGTTATCCAGATTAGTGGCTCTCATAAAGGGCAGAAAACCAAGCACAGAATATGAATTCACCATATCTCAATGGAATTCATACAAGTGGAAGAAGAAATTAAATCTGTTCAATATGAAATGATGTGTCAGTACAATTAGGCATGGCAGAATTGAAAATGACAGAGTGAACACTAACTGTATTGCATACTGAACACAAATGTTTGCATTATAGATTTTGCTGCTGGATTCAGGAGAACTCGGAAAATACAAGACTATGACAAAGAGGAAGGAGGAGGGATCAGCCACTCAGTTCCTCAGTTCACTTCATAATCAAGCAGGATCATATGCAGTGTGACGGTACTGGGTTTGCTGACCGCAAAGTTCTAAACTCAAACGAAGACCTCAAGCCCTATCAGATATAAATATCCACGGGCACCCTCACTAAAGGGAGGTTATAGTGTAACTACCCAATCTTCAAAGACTTGTTCACTTCCTTGTTTGTATTACATGGAGAGGTTAGCTGCCAGTACCCACTGTTTGAGCAGTGGGTCCCCCTCCCCACCAAGGAGAAGATTTTAGACAGATAAATAGATATACTTTATTAATCCCAAGGGAAATTTGGTTTTGTTACAGCCGCACCAACCATAGAGCGTAAATATAGCCATAAAAAAAACCCCAACAATCAAACAACAAAATGTAAACTATGCCAGATGGAAAATAAGTCCAGGATCAGTCTATTGGCTCAGGGTGTCTGACCCTCCACGGGAGGAGCTGCACGTTCGATGGCCACAGGCAGGAACGACCTCCCGTGCCGCCAAGTGTTGTATCACAGTGGAATGTGGCCGAAGTCCAACAGTAAAAAGTTCAATATCCAGTCTGCAAACACGTCCCTCGATTGTAATATACCCCGGATTGCACCATCCGTTGTTAGCCAGATCAGTAAGCACCCCACTCCTTCACGCCGCTACCGCTCTCGGTGCACTTCCGGTCAGGCGGAACGGTATTACCCACCGAACTCCTCTTCTCCAAAGGTCTCTGTTGTCTCGACCCGGTCTCCTTTCCTCGGCTTTGAGATCCCCCTTTATGTGTTTTTCTCCGGATTTCAGCAGCGGTGTCCACCACTCTGTTCGCTAAGCCAACCGGAATTTGCTGGTCCGTGGAATACCCAATGCGACCTTACTTCTGTCCCGCGTATTGGGATGTAACCATTTCCAGCACTAAAGAAAACCCAAATAAAACTCTCTCAACCAGCATATTAGAGAGGGTGCAGCTTCGATGTGTTTCCGTGAGAAAAAAATACAAAAAAATAACCTAAATTAAAAAGTAAGAAGAAGAAAGTAAAAGAATAGATCCAAACGGCTGTACCAGGCTGCATACATGACCAGCGCATGCGCACGTTTCCTAACTAACAAAGCACAGTGATACACGTTTAAATCCAAACAACATTCTTAAAAAAACATTTAAAACTCACAGATTTCTAGCATATAAAATTACAAACCATTTCTAAAATACAAAGGATTTCCGAAACACAGGTATCATTCCTATAAACTAAAAATGATACAGAGGAGCAAATCGTCCAATGCAGAAGTTCCTTGTTTCTTTCAGGTTTCTTGGTGTTCCTTACCCTATTCCTAATTAGCCTGAACTGTTCTCTACATCTATACAGTTCCTTTGCCATTTTGTTGACTTCACACTTACTGTACATATATCATATATCCTCAGATACCCTTTTTACACAAGTGGTCTAAAAGCTTTTAGCAGACACAGACCTCAGCTACCTACAATTATTGCTGTGAAGCTAACTTCTCTGAGTACAGCTATAAACACATACTGTAAGTTATTTGATATGCTAAATGGTATCATCCATCTGGTCTGCAAGTTTCATTGAACTAACAGCTTAGTCAGCATTGTCTGTTTTGAAACAAGCCAAATTAAGTAACCCATTGTCCTATACTGCACCTCTTGACCATCAATAAACCAGGTGATTTAGGCCAACAGTCTATGCAATAGACAGAGCTTGCTTGCAAAGCTGTGTTTTTAAATTCAAGATGATTACTGCTTGGCATTTATATTTTAAGAACTGAAAACCAGCTCCCATTTATGACCAGAAACTAAACAATTATATTTGGAATTTTCCTTACAACTGTGGTAACTGCTATATTTAGAAAGCTGAGCTTGGCAAAACATAAGACCAGAAAGTGAATATCCATCATAGCGGGGTATTTTCATTAATTCATTTTCCTATCTATGTCCCGTGATTCATATGCTAGTCAAATATTCCTGCAACCTCTGTCTTGTATATACATATAAAATATTCTGAGGGAGGAAGAAATAGCTCCTCATCTCAATGCTAAATATTATTACATGTCTTGATAATTAGGTCCAACAATTGACTACAAACTTTTAATACTTGTTCTATCAAAGTTTTAAAAATGAATGCATGGTAATGAGGTGAGGAAAGACTCTTTCAAACTTTAGCAAGAATACTTGCATTCAGTTTAATATGTCCATCAGGGACAATCAAAGCAATACAGAAATCAAACTGGGAATATCTGATATACTCATTTAGTACAAATGACCGAAAAGCAGACTGAAAGCTTGAGCATGTAGATATTAACAAAGAGGATGTGCTGGAGCTTTTCGAAAGCATCAGGTTGGATAATCATCAGGACCATTAGAGATGTACCCCAGGCTACTGTGGGAGGTGAGGGAGGAGATTGCTGAGCCTCTGGCGATGATCTTTGCATCATCAGTGGGGATGGGAGAGGTTCCAGAGGATTGGAGGCTTTCAGATGTTGTTCCATTATTCAAGAAAGGGAGTAGAGATAGCCCAGGAAATTATGGACCAGTGAGTCTTACTTCAGTGGTTGGTAAGTTGATGAAGAAGATCCTGAGAGGTAGAATTTATGAACATTTGGAGAGGCATAATATGATTAGGAATAGTCAGTATGGCTTTGTGAAAGGCAGGTTGTGCCTTAGGAGCCTGACTGAATTTTTTGAAGATTTGACTCAACCCGTTGATGAAGATAGAGCAGTAGGTGTAGTGCATATGGATTTCAGTAAGGCATTTGGCAAGGTACCCCATGCAAGGTTTATTGAGAAAGCAAGGAAGTGTGGGATCCAACGGGACATTGCTTTGTGGATCCAGAACTGGCTTGCCCACAGAAGGCAAAGAGTGGTTGTAGAAGGATCACATTCTGCATGGAGGTCGGTCACCAGTGCTGTGCCTCAGGAATCTGTTCTGGGACCCTACTCTTCATGTGATTTTTATAAATGACCTGGATGAGGAAGTGAAGGGATGGGTTAGTAAATTTGCTGATGACACAAAGGTTGGGGGTGTTGTGGGTAGTGTGGAGGGCCATCAGAAGTTACAGTGGGACATTGATAGGATGCAAAACTGGGCTGAGAAGTGGCAGATGGAGTTCAAACCAGATAAGTGTGAGGTGTTTCATTTTGGTAGGTCAAATATGATGGCAGAATATAGTATTAATGGTAAGGCTCTTGGCAGTATGGAGGATCAGAGGGATCTTGGGGTCCGAGTCCATAGGACACTAAAAGCTGCTGCACAGGTTGACTCTGTGGTTAAGAAGGCATACGGTGTATTGGCCTTCATCGATCGTGGGATTGAGTTTAAGAGCCGATAGGTAATGTTGCAGCTATATAGGACCCTGGTCAGGCCTCACTTGGAGTACTGTCGTCATTTCTGGTCACCTCACTACAGGAAGGATATGGAAACCATAGAAAGGATGCAGAGATCTACAAGGATGTTGCCTGGATTGGGGAGCATGCCTTATGAGAATAGATTGAGTGAACTCAGCCTTTTTTCCTTAGAGCAACGGAGGATGAGTGGTAACCTGATAGTGGTGTATAAGATGATGAGAAGCATTGATCATGTGGGTAGTCAGATGTTTTTTCCCAGGGCTGAAATGGCTATCACAAGAGGACACAGTTTTAAGGTGCTTGGAAGTAGAGACAGACATGTCAGGCGTATGTTTTTTTACGCAGAGAATGGTGAGTACGTGGAATGGGCTGCCAGCGATGGTGGTGGAGGCAGATATGATAAGGTCTTTTAAGAGACTCCTGGACAGGTACATGGAGCTCAGGAAAATAGAGGGTTATGAGTAAACCTGGGTAATGACATGTTCAACACAGCTTTGTGGGCCAAAGGGCCTGTATTGTGCTGTAGTTTTTCTATGTTTCTAAATATATCCTTTCATGAGTCAGGAGAGCAAAGGATATGATTGTACCAAAACCCTATATAATATTTCAATCCTTTGCATTAAAGGATTAAAGTTCAAATGTCAAAGTAAATTTATTATCAAAGTACATATATGTACAACCCTGAGATTCATTTTCATAATAACCATAACAGAATCAATGAAAGATTGCACCAACTTGGGCGCATAACCAGTGCGCAAAAGACAACAAACTGTTCAAAGACAAAGAGAAAGAAATAATTATAATCAATAATTACTGAGAGCATGAGAAGAGAAGTGTCCACAGTCAATTGTGATTACTTGATAATTATCTTTCTAATTACTTTATTGGTACAGTATATTAATATCCTGTGATATTTGTGAAAAGGCACTTAAATCCCGCTGAATAGGAATATTTACTCAAGCTACTGTTTCTATTTTTCCTAACAATGTGAATTATTTTAGTCTTTCCCACAAATATGTTCCATGTTCTTGCTACCTTCTTGGCAAAGCAAAACGAGATACCTCTATGTGGCTAGTTTTCATCCTGTCAGTTTAAGTCCCCATTAAGCTTTGCATCATCAATACATTATCCTCAGCATCTTTATTTAAACAGTTGATATTGATCCTATGTAGGTGGGATCTAAACGCTTTCCTTTCCACCATTCCACTCAAAACACCACATAGTCATGGAAAATAACATGTTTGTTGTTGTTATTTTCTGTTCATTAAATAGAACTCAACCCATGGTAGCAATTTGCCTCCAGTTCCATGAACGATAACCTTGGGTGATCTCTTGTGAGGAAATGGATCAAATGTCTTTAAAAATCCAAATATGTAGCATCCACAAATTCTCCTGTTAGTTACAAACTTGGAAAAAAAATTGAACTGATTTGTCCGGCACCATTTTGTTTTGAAACTTATATCTATAGAACATGGAACATAGGATATAGAACACTACAGCACAGAACAGATCCTTTGGCACACAACGTTATGCCGAGTTTTTAACCCACTCTAAGATCAACCTGAACTTTTCCTCCTACATAGCCCTCTATTTTTCTCCCATCGATGTGCCTATCTAAGAGTTTCTTACATGTCCCTAATGTATCTGCCTTTACTGCCACCATTGGCAAGGCATTCCACACACCTATCACTCTCTGTGTCTTTCCCATCACTCTCTGATGTCCTTTGCAAATTTAGGCTTGTCATAAATTACTTTCTGAGTTTAGTACGTTAGTCCTTTCTGATTTGTGTAATCTGAGGCTGTGTGAGATTACACAATATTGTAAGTTTGGAAATATGACTATCATGCAGATTAGTTGTTCCATCTCTACAAAAGTATATTAACCAACTCTTTAATGAACATGTTCTCAAAAGTAATTCAGAAGGTGGTTTCCATAATCTTTTGATTATATAAGTGATTAAAATTAGTTGTTTCAATTGTGATATTGTTTTTCAAACAATAATGAAATGTGCTGGTGAGGTCCAGGCCCAAGTTTCGAAGATTCAGAGCATAAAAATTTGTCTACTTATTAGTAGCCACAAAGCAAGAAACATGAATAATCCAATTAAAAAAAAACAAAAATCCCTGCTCAGAGAAAGAAAGAGGGTGAAAAAACACACATTGTGCAAATAATAGAAGGAAGACAACAGCATTTAAAACCGGACTGAGTCCCAGATCTGCTTCGGAACCGGCTGGAGTAGGGCCAAGCCAAGTCTCAGTCACCAGTTCTCACAGCAATGGGGAAGAACTGACCACAGCCTTGGTGCCATGGAGAAAGGAATACACATTCGCAGGAGAGCGCGTGAAATCAGCCTGACACTCATCTCCACTCCCAGCACTGGGGCTTCCAGTCTATCTGTGCTGGTGTCTAAATTGTCCTGGCGCTGAGTAGTGCCATGTTCCAGGAAGCAGACCTAGGTGCCCCGATACACCCAGAGCCCAAAACCGTTCTCTATCTCATCAAATCTGGGGCAGGTGGGACCTGTACAAGAGAGACGGGTTACACTTGAACCACAGGGGGACCAATATCCTTTCAGGGAGGTTTGTTAGTGCTATTGAGAAGGCTTTAAACTAGATTTGCAGGGGGATGGGAACCAAAGTGCCAGAGCTGACAGTGTGGCTGGGGTGAAAATAAATGATGTTGAAAGATTAAGCAAATCCGCTGATAGAAAGGATGTGAGTGGTGGTAAAAATCTTCTGAGGTGTATATATGTCAATGCTAGGAGTATTGCGGGGAAGGCGGATGAGTTGAGGGCGTGGATTGACACGTGGAATTATGATGTTGTAGCAATTAGTGAAACTTGGCTACAGGAGGGGCAGGACTGGCAGCTTAATATTCCAGGGTTCCGAAGTTTCAGATGTGATCGAGGCAGAGGAATGAAAGGTGGGGGAGTAGCATTGCTTGTTAGGGAAAATATTACAGCAGTACTCAGGCAGGACAGATTAGAGGGCTTGTCTACTGAGTCCTTATGGGTGGAGCTGAGAAACAGGAAAGGTATGGCCACATTAGTGGGATTGTATTACAGACCACCCAATAGTCAACGAGACTTGGAAGAGCAAATCTGCAGAGAGATAGCAGGCAACTGCAGGAAACATAAAGTTGTGGTGGTAGGGGATTTTAATTTTCAATACATTGATTGGGACTCCCATACTGTTAGGGGTCTAGATGGTTTAGAGTTTGTAAAATGTGTTCAGGAAAGTTTTCTAAGTCAATATATAGAGGGACCAACTAGAGGGGATGCAATATTGGATCTCCTGTTAGGAAACGAATTAGGGCAAGTGACAGAAGTCTGTGTAGGGGAGCACTTTGGTTCCAGTGATCATAACACCATTAGTTTCAATTTGATCATGGACAAGGATAGATCTGGTCATAGGGTTGAGGTTCTGAACTGGAAGAAGGCCAAATTTGAAGAAATGAGAAAGGATCTAAAAAGCGTGGATTGGGACAGGTTGTTCTCTGGCAAAGATGTGATTGGTAGGTGGGAAGCCTTCAAAGGGGAAATTTTGAGAGTGCAGATTTTGTATGTTCCTGTCAGGATTAAAGGCAAATTGAATAGGAATAAGGAACCTTGGTTCTCAAGGGATATTGCAACTCTGATAAAGAAGAAGAGGGAGTTTTATGAAATGTATAGGAAACAGGGGGTAAATCAGGTGCTTGAGGAGTATAAGAAGTGCAAGAAAATACTTAAGAAAGAAATCAGGAGGGCTAAAAGAAGACATGAGGTTGCCTTGGCAGACAAAGTGAAGGATAATCCAAAGAGCTTTTACAAGTATATTAAGAGCAAAAGGATTGTAAGGGATAAAATTGGTCCTCTTGAAGATCAGAGTGGTCAGCTTTTGTGGAACCAAAGGAAATGGGGGAGATCTTAAATAGGTTTTTTGTGTCTGTATTTACTAAGGAAGCTGGCATGAAATCTATGGAATTGAGGGAATCAAGTAGTGAGATCATGGAAACTGTACAGATTGAAAAGGAGGAGGTGCTTGCTGTCTTGAGGAAAATTAAAGTGGATAAATCCCCGGGACCTGACAGAGTGTTCCCTTGGACCTTGAAGGAGACTAGTGTTGAAATTGCAGGGGCCCTGGCAGAAATATTTAAAATGTCGCTGTCTACGGATGAAGTGCCGGAGGATTGAAGAGTGGCTCATGTTGTTCCGTTGTTTAAAAAAGGATCGAAAAGTAATCCGGGAAATTATAGGCCGGTGAGTTTAACGTCAGTAGTAGGTAAGTTATTGGAGGGAGTACTAAGAGACAGAATCTACAAGCATTTGGATAGACAGGGGCTTATTAGGGAGAGTCAACATGGCTTTGTGCGTGGTAGGTCATGTTTGACCAATCTGTTGGAGTTTTTCGAGGAGGTTATCAGGAAAGTGGATGAAGGGAAGGCAGTGGATATTGTCTACATGGACTTCAGTAAGGTCTTTGACAAGGTCCTGCATGGGAGGTTAGTTAGGAAAATTCAGTTGCTAGGTATACATGGAGAGGTGGTAAATTGGATTAGACATTGGCTCGAAGGAAGAAGCCAGAGAGTGGTGGTAGAGAATTGCTTCTCTGAGTGGAGGCCTGTGACTAGTGGTGTGCCACAGGGATCAGTGCTGGGTCCATTGTTATTTGTCATCTATATAAATGATCTGGATGATAATGTGGTAAATTGGATCAGCAAGTTTGCTGATGATACAAAGATTGGAGGTGTAGTAGACAGTGAGGAAGGTTTTCAGAGCCTGCAGAGGGACTTGGACCAGCTGGAAAAATGGGCTGAAAAATGGCAGATGGAGTTTAATACTGACAAGTGTGAGGTATTGCACGTTGGAAGGACAAACCAACGTAGAACATACAGGGTTAATGGTAAGGCACAGAGGAGTGCAGTGGAACAGAGGGATCTGGGAATACAGATACAAAATTCCCTAAAAGTGGCGTCACAGGTAGATAGGGTCGTAAAGAGAGCTTTTGGTACATTGGCCTTTATTAATCGAAGTATTGAGTATAAGAGCTGGAATGTTATGATGAGGTTGTATAAGGCATTGGTGAGGCCGAATCTGGAGTATTGTGTTCAGTTTTGGTCACCAAATTACAGGAAGGATATAAATAAGTTTGAAAGAGTAGAGAAGGTTTACAAGGATGTTGCCGGGACTTGAGAAACTCAGTTACAGAGAAAGGTTGAATAGGTTAGGACTTTATTCCCTGGAGCGTAGAAGAATGAGGGGAGATTTGATAGAGGTATATAAAGTTATGATGGGTATAGATAGAGTGAATGCAAGCAGGCTTTTTCCACTGAGGCAAGGGGAGAAAAAAATCAGAGGACATAGGTTAAGGGTGAGGGGGGAAAAGTTTGAAGGGAACATTAGGGGGGGCTTCTTCACACAGAGAGTGGTGGGAGTATGGAATGAGCTGCCAGACGAGGTGGTAAATGCGGGTTTTTTTTAACATTTAAGAATAAATTGGACAGATACATGGATGGGAGGTGTATGGACGGATATGGTCCGTGTGCAGGTCAGTGGGACTAGGCAGAAAATGGTTTGGCACAGCCAAGAAGGGCCAAAGGGCCTGTTTCTGTGCTGTAGTTTCTGTGGTTCTATGGTTCTAAATTAGCTCAGCGCTTGGAGCCATCTAACCTCACATCCAGGTTAGGTGGGCACGCATTGACTCCGCTCTTCGATTCCTCTCCAAGTTGCTCGCTCCACCTTTGGCAGCGATATGAACTCTGGATCCATCTATGGTTCAAACAACTTGTGCCCTGCAATGCCCCAGCATGGATCATCCCCTGAACCAGCCTCTGCTCTGTCTGCCTCCTCACTGTCTGCAGTGACAGTTCATAGCAATTTGCTGCATGAACGATGTTACAAGTAATGTTGATAATCGATTCTCATACTTATGATTTACTAGTAACCTCTCGCACATCTTTGGTAATGCCTTCTACCCAGAATGTATCAAAGATACTTGGCTCAGGTCTTAAAACAAGGAATGATCTGTCAACCCAATCAGTGGCAGGAGCAGGCCACAGCAACGAGGTTTCTCGCAGGTCCAACTAAAAGAATCATGAGGAGAGGAAAGAATAAATATGAAAGCAAGCTAGCAGGCAATATTAAAGTGGATCATAAAAGGCTTTTTTAAGTATGTAAAGTATAAAAGAAAGCTGAAAGTGGATATAGGACCACTAGAAAATGAGGTTGGAGAAATAATAATGGGGACCAAGGAGATGGCAGATGAACTAAATGAGTATTTTGCATCAGTCTTCACTCTGGAAGACACTATCAGTGTGCCAGATGCTGCCGGGTATGAAGAATGAGAAGTGAGCACAGTTACTATTACAATAGAGAAGGTGCTCAAGAAGCTGAAGGACTTGGGGGTACATCAGTCACCCAGACCAGATGACACGCACCCTAGGGTTCTGAAAGGGCCAGCGGTAGAGGTCGTGGAGGCATTAGTAATGATCTTTCAATAATCATTGTACTCTGGCATAGTGCCAGAGGACTGGAAAATTGCATATGTCACTCCACATATTAAGAAAGGAGGAAGACAGCAAAAAGGAAATTATAGAACAGTTAGCCTGGTTGGGTAGATGCTGAAATCAATTTTTAAGGATGACCTTATGGAGTACCGGGTGACAAAGGGCAAGATAAGACAAAGTCAGCATGGTTCCTTAAGGGAAAATCTTGCCTGACAAACCTATTGGAGTTCTTTGAGGAGAATAGCTTACAGGCAGCCACAAAACACAAAACCCAAAAGAATCCATAGGATAGATAAAGGGATGCAGCGGATGTTGTATATTTGGACTTTCAGATGGCCTTTGACAAGGTGCCATGCAAGAGGTTGCTTACCAAGTTAAAAGCCCATGGTATTACAGGAAAGTTACTGGCATGGTTAGAGCATTGGCTGATTGGTAGGAGGTAGTGAGTTGAATAAAAGGATCCTTTTCTGGTTGGCTGCCAGTAACTAGTGGTGTTTTGCAGGGGTTGGTGTTGGGACCACTTCTTTTTATGTTGCATATAAATGATTTAGATGATGGAATAGATGGCTTTGTTGCCAAGTTTGCAGATGATATGAAGATTAGCAGATGGTGTTGACGAAACAGGTAGGTTGCAGAAGGACTTAGATAGATTAGGACAATGGGCAAGAAAGTGGCAAAAGAAACACAATGTTGGAAAATGCATGGTCATGCATTTTGCTCGTAGAAGTAAATGTGCAGACTATTTTCTAAACAGGGAGAAAATCCAAAAATCTGAGATGCAAAGGGCTTTGGGAGTCCTTGTACAAAACAACCTAAAAGGTACCTTGCAGGTAGAGTAGGTGGTGAGGAAGGCAGATGCAATGTTAGCATTCATTTCAGGAGGTCTAGAATACAACGGCAGGGATGTGATGCTGTGTCTTTATGAGGCACTGGTGAGGCCTCACCTTGAGTATTGTGAACTGTTTTGGGCTCCTCATCTAAGAAAAGATGCACTGGCATTGGAGAGGATTCAGAAGAGGTTCACAAAGATGATTCCAGGGACAAAAGAGTTATCACATGAGGAACATTTAATAGGTCTGGGTCTGTACTCGCTGAAATTTAGAGAGATGAACGGGAGGATCTCATTGAAACATTTGCAATGTTGAAAAGCCTAGACAGAGTAGAAGTGGAAAGGATGTTTCCAATTGTGGGTGAGTCGAGCACAAGAGGGCACTGCCTCAGGATAGAAGGGTGTCAATTTAAAACAGAGATGCAGAGAAATTTTTTTAGCCAGAGAGTGGTGAATTTGTGGAATTTATTATCACAGGCAGCTGTAGAGGCCAGGTTGTTGGATCTATTTAGGGCAGAGATTGATAGGATCTTGATTGGACTCGGCATCAAAGGTTAGAGGGAGAAGGCTGGGGAGTGGGGTTGAGGAGGGAAATAAAGGATCATCCATAATTGAATGGCAGAGCAGACTCAACTGGTCAGATGGCCTAATTTTGCTCCTATGCCTTATGGTCATATGTTTGGACGATATAAACACCAGGCCAAATGGACTGAAAAGGCAGGGTGTCAGGACCAGAGTCGAGGATAGGGCCAGTTCTGCTTGAGGTGTCATGACATTTACACCACTCTTCTCTGCACGGAGGCAGAGGCTATGGGCTGTTTGGGGCTTCATGTCTGAGGACTCACTTTTGTTCTAAGTTATTTTTATTGTTTGCACTATTTGTTTTTTCCCCTCTTTCTGCGCATTGGGTGTTTGTCAGACTTCTTTTTTGTGGGTTCTTTTGGTTTTCCTATTTTGTGGGTTCTTTTGGTTTTCCTATTTTGTGGCTGCCTGTAAGGAGACGGATCTCAAGGTTGTATAATGTATACATTGATAATATATGTACTTTGAACTTTGAATTTTAATACAATAACTGTTAACATAACAATGAGATCTAAAATCAGCACTTTGATCTCTCAGTGGCCACCCATTTTAATTCCACTTCCCTTTCCTATTCTGATATATCCATCCATGATCCATGGCCTCCTCCACTGTCATTATGGAGCCACACTTAGGCTGGAGGAACAACACCTTATATTCCACTTTTGTAGCCTCCAACCTGATGGCATGAACATTGATTTCTCAAACCCCAGTAATGCTCCTCACCACCCCACTTCACCATTTCCCATCCCCTTTTTCCTCTCTCACCTTATCATTTTGCCTGCCCATCACCTCACTCTGGTCCTCCTCACCCCTTTTCTTTCTTCCATGGCCTTATGTCTCTTTCACCAATCACCTTCCCAGTTCTTTACTTCATCCCTCTCCCTTTAAATATAAAGGCACCCATTAGACCATGGATCTGCGCCTGGAAAGTCTTCACTCTCCAGGGCACAGGTCTGGGCAAGGTTGTATGGAAGACCGGCAGTTGCCCATGCTGCAAGTCTCCCCTCTCCATGACACCAATGTTGTCCAAGGGAAGGGCAAGGGCCGATACAGCTTGGCACCAGTGTCGTCTCAGAGCAATGTATGGTTAAGTACCTTGCTCAAGGACACAACACGCTACCTCGGCTGGGTCTCGAACTCGTGACCTTAGGGCCACTAGTCAAGTGCCTTAACCACTTGGCCATGTGCCCTCTCCCTTTAGGTTTCTCCTTTACCTAGTGTTTCTCTCTTTCCCCTTCCTCATCTTTTAAATCTACTCCTCAGCTTTTTCTCTCCAGTCCTGCCAAGGTTGTTTTGGCCCGAAACATCGACTGTACTCTTCTCCATAGATGCTATCTGGCCTGCTGAGTTCCTCCAGTATTTTGTGTGTGTTGCTCGTGTAATGCCCTGGGAAAGGTTTCACTGCTAATGTAATGGTCTTTCTGTACAAGCAGTGTTTGGGTTATGGTTAGAGACAATGAATGCTGTGGAATGTGAGCTGGGTCCTTTGTTCAGCAGGAAATGAAGAGAGAAGATGCTGGAGAGAACCAGTCGTAGGATTTGACCTGTTGGGAGACCGTGATTTGATGGAGCAAGGTGCCGCAGTTGACTGAGGATCTGTGAATATTACTTTTGGAAGAGGTGAGCTCCAACTTGTGCACATTTGACTGTTTAATTATAATGGGCCCTTGTTTTCTTTTCTTTACTGACCCTTTAGTTAAGATTCATAAATATAATTCCTTTAATCGTATGCAGTGTGCTGTCTATTGATTCTTGGCACTGAGTTGTAACAGGGGAGCAAATTACACAGCGTCCACACAAACCGGAGTTTGGGGTGGGAGAGCCGTCTCAATCTCACGGACTTGGTGGGACCAGAGTGTGTATTCCCTAGACTTAACGCAGCCCAAGAAACTGGGGGGATCTGCTCGGATTTGCAGCATCCGCAGATTCTCTCCTGTTTGACTTTGGCTTAAGTTCCTCTGTTCTTTCATTTTCTTCTCGCAGTCCATCAGCATCTTTGGGCTCTCATAATAAACATTTGTGCAGCTTCCAATTTTTATGTCTTATTTCTCATCAGTCATAACTCACAGAATTAACAACTAATCAACGAAAGGCTGCAACCTTAACCTTCATTTGTTGGTCAGAGAACATTGCTCATATTTCACTTACGATGATTTTATTTTCTTTAATTATTTTTCTCACAGCCTTTGTTTTTCATGTCACTTATCTAACTACACTTTTGTCCAATCCCAAACTAAAACGTAATTATTATAACACTTTGAGGAAGTTAGTCTAACAAGGAGGTGACCTGGGGATGTCAGCTGGCTCTGTTATCAGTAGGAGGTTCTTCTTTCATTCTGTTCTCCACCCAGGTGGTATTAAAACAATGCTGCGCATGGGACTAACTATGCCAGTGTTGACACTCTGCTTTAACAAGGACATATATTAAGCCTGATGTTTTGAGCATAATATGAACATTTTCTTTATAGTGAAATTGCAGGAAAGCTATAAACTGAAGTGAAAATTTATAAACATATTAAAAAATTAAATTAAAAAATTATGTATGGTGGAAGTATGAAATAAAGGCAGGAAATTGAGTCAGAGAGTCAGAGTGCACTATAACACTGAAACAGGCCATTTGACCCATCTAGTCCATGCCAAATTATTATTCTGCCAAGTACCATCAACCTGCACCTGGCTCATCACCCTCCATACTGCCCCCATCCATATACATATACAAGTTACTCTTAAATGCTGCAATTGAACCCACATCCACCACTTCCACTGGCAACTCATTCCACACTCCCACCCCCTCTAAATGAAGTTCCCTCCTCATGTTACCCTTAAAATAGTTCACCTTTTGCCCTTAACCTACAATTTCTAGTTCTAGTCTCACCCAACCTCAGTGGAAAAGGCCTGTTTGCATCCATCTTATCTATACCCCTCATAATCTATTCAATCTCTAACCTCTTCAGCCTTTTCCTATGACTCAGACCCTCAAGTCAAGACAAATGCTGGAAGAACTTCAATTAATTGGTTTTGACCTAAGATATTAAATCAGAGCACCCGGAGGAAACCCATGCATTCACAGAGAAAACATACAGATAGTATCCGATTTGATCTCCGAAATTTGGAATGCCCCAAGCTGTAATAGTGCCACACTAACCATTACATTACTGTGGCACCTGGTTTCTCTTTCTACAGTATTTGTCTGACCCTTTGAAAAAAATTCTCTGCTTTTTCTAGTAAATGAGCAATAAGAAATTCCATGAACATTGTGATGTCACAATAACTAAGCTATATATGGCCCTAAATAGTATAGAAAGGAGGTTCCAATCTGGGGTCTGTGGACCCCTGTTTTATGGTATTGGTCCACGGCATTAAAAAGTTGGGAAGCCCTGGTGTAGAATGTATTACAATGGTTCATGTCAGTCCATGGCCTCCTTTACTGCCACAATGAGGCCACACTCAGGTTGGAGGAGCAACGCGTTATATTCCAACCTGATAGCATGAACACTGATTTCTCGAACTTCCAGTAATTCACAACCCCCGCCCCCCACCATTCCCCAACCCATTTCCCTTTCTCACCTTATCTCCTTTACCTGCGCATCACCTCCCTCTGGTGCTCATCCCCCATCCACTTCTTCCATGATTTTCTAACCTCTCCTGTTAGATTTTCCCTTCTCCAGCTCTTTATCTCTTTCACCAATGGACTTCCCAGCTCTTTTTCTTCACCCCTCCCTCCTTCGGGTTTCACCTATCACCTACCACCTTGAGCTACTTTCTCCCCTCCCTCCACCTTCTTACTCTGACTTCTCGTCTCTTTTTCCAGTCCTGATGAATGGTCCTAGTTCAAAACGTCCACTGGTTAATCCTTTCCATAGATACTGACTGACCTGAGTTCCTCCAGCATTCTGTCTGTGTTGCTTTGCATCTGCAGATTTTTTCATATTTGAGATTCTATTACAATGCTTCATGTTGGTTTATATTTTGTTCTAGCATCAGATGAATTTTCTGTTGAAAGGCTCGTGCAGTAACATTAACTGTGAGAGTTTAGGAGACAGTGGCGCCTAACAGCGACTTCTCTGCCTGCATCTTCGGAAGCAGTTCTATTTCTATCTTTGATATCGCTTTTTTTCCCCTTTTCAAGGTTCTTTTGAAGACCCTGACCTGGAGTTACATGCTGTCTTCAGTTCTTTGTGGAAATGAGTCCTGCTCTCAGAGCCTCAGGACTGGCCACTTTTCGATATGCCAAGGATGTGGCCTGGAAGACTAGCACGCCTTTCAGGGTGCTGGATGGATTTTCATGGCTCTGGAGGCGGGCAGACCCGAGGCCGGCGTGGCCGTCTGATGCGTTGTGGGAGATGGAAAATCATAAACAGCGAGCTGGCTGCAGGCTGTGTGCCCAGAGACCCAAGTTCTTTGGGCACAGAGCTCGAAAAAAGCAACATAACAGACTTTTAACACCATAAATCAGTGAGTTGTTTTGTTATGTCTCCTCTCTCGCAAAACAGGGACACCTCTTTTAACCGAATTAGGGAGAGAGAGAGAGAGAGAGAGCCTGTAGTATGTCAAATAACGGGTGAGTGAGTAGTCTTTGGGGTACTGCAAGTATGTGTCTTTATTGATGCTTTGCTGCACGCTTGATTGCTCGGTGGTGGGTGCTGATGCTTTTTGCTGGTGGGGGGGTTTGTTGCCTTTCTGCTGCTTATGCGTGGGAGGGGGGAGCTGAGTGGGGTCTTTGGTGTTCTAGCATTTAACTATCATTCATTCTTTGGGGTACTCCTCTGTTTTCATGGATGCTTGCGAAGAAAAAGAATTTCAGGATGTATAGTGTGTACGTTTCTGACATTAACTGTACCTACCAAGATAGATACAACAAACCATTGTTCGCATTTAGTCGTCACTAACTTGCATGAAGAGTTCAATGTAAAGAGTTTTCATGTATTCGTTGTTGCATCAGTGTATGGTAATCACAGTTTATTCAATGATATGGAAACACAGGAACCATTATAAGTCATAACCATGAAAGCTGAAATTCCACAAACTTAACAAAGCACAAAACATTCAAATGTACATATAGAGACACTATGAGAAGCAAACCAGAAATCTAGCTTAACTTAAATTACTATTCCACCTCAGACAGTGGAAAAGATTTTGACAAAAGTTTTAAGATTTGCAAAACCTTTAGTGAGAAATCACAGGATATTATCTCTCTGAGCACACAATGCCGAACAATGGTACTCCCTGCCACCAAGCCGTATTTTTTAAATGACTTAAAAGCCATTCAGCAAACTGCTATTGCATGATTGACACCCTTCCACCCCTTCCATATACTGGTGTGGTGTTCTCTTTCCTCATGTCTTTAGTTAATTGTAGCTTCGTCTCTTTTATTCCAACATTATTGACACTGACACTATTCTCATGTCTTCAAGTATTTCTCCCTGTCATTTTTGTAAATTGTCTTTTGATTCAAAGATGACTTGCTTCCACTCCAGTTCCATGATCTCTGAGATGATTGATGGATCCAACCTGGATTTGCAAGCACTGTCAAAGGTGGATTAGATGTTTGCTAAAGAGAGGTGGCAAGTTGTTGGGAATGTTGAATATACCTTCCACTAATTTTACATGACCTTTATGTTTCTATCATAAAAACAGGTGGGCAATGGCTTCCCAGTTGCCTTTTTCCATTTTGAGCAATCATGGACTATGACTCAAAGAAGGCATTCCTTTTTTATTGCTAAGACTTTGAATACATCCTTGAACCATTTTTTCTGTCTTCATGTTGTGATAAAGCATCTGGTAGAGGGTTTCCTTTGGGAGTGCTAGTCATGATCCGAGCTGGTTCATGTGATCAGAACCTTCATTCTAGAGATGACAGTCTGACCAAGAACATAGCCATTGATTGACTAATCCAACCAATGGATTTCTCTCTATGTAAAGCACACAAACGCACAAAATGCTGGAGGAACTCAACAGGTCAGGCAGCATCTATCGAAATGAATAACCAGTTGATGTTTCTGGCTGAGACCCTTCTTTAGGACTGAGGAGGAAGAGGAAAGAAGCCAAAATGAATAGCTTTCTCTTCTTCATGTTTAATTAGCTGGCTAAGCTTCTCTAATCTCTCACAAGTCTCTACTTTGTTCATAAGAACAAAAGAATATAAGAAATGAGCAAGAGTAGGCTATCTGGCCCTTTTGAGCCTTCTCCAATATTCAAAAAGATCTTGACTGAAATGGCTATGGGCTTAGCTCATCTTACTGACCTGGCTATGGACTCAGCTCCACCTACCTACCTTCCCCCATTGTGCATAATTCCTCTCCTATGCAAAAATATATCCAACTGTGTCTTAAATATATTTAGTGAGTTAACCTATTGCTTCCCTGGGCAAGGAAAAGTGGTTTCTCCTCACCTCTATCCTAAATCTATTCCCCTGAATGTTGAGTCTATTTCCCCTAGTTTGAGACTCAGTTACCAGTGGAAACAACTTTCCTGCCTTTACTCTTTCCATCCCTTTCATAATTTTATATGTTTCTCTATAATTACCTCTAAATCTACTGAATTCCAGTGAGTTTAGTCCCAGGTGACTCAGTTTCTCCTAATTTCTGGAATCGAGCTGGTGATTCTCCTCTGAACTATCTCCAAAGTCAGAATATCTTTCCTCAAGTAAGGAGACATGAAGTACATGCAATACTCCAGGTGCAGACTCACCCATGCCCTGTACAGTTGTAGCATAACCTCCCTACTCTTAAATTCGACCTTCTAGCAATGAAGGCCAGCATTCCTTCTGATTTCTTGATAGCCTGTTGCACCTACAATCCAACCTTTTGTGATTCATGCATAAGCACGCCCATCTAATAGAAAGAGCAAGTTATATATCATCTCTTACAAACTTAAATAATTTTAAAACACTAGACTTAGCATTGTTGAATTCTTGTACCATAAGCAGCAGGTCCAAAATAACACGGAGCCAAATACCAAATAAACCATTTTTAGTAATGCTGATAAAAGAATAAACCTGGAAAATGTCATCGATGAGAACTCCACTAAAATAGGATTTTTTGTAGTCTACATGAGAGACATGAGAAATGTTACATAGAAGATAGGCATGATAGATGTTACAGCACAGTACAGGCCCTTCAGCCCATGATGTTGTGCTCACCTTTTAACCTATTCTAAGATCAATCTAACCCTTCTGTTCAAAACAGCCCTTCATGTTTCAATCATTCATTTGCCTTTCTAAGAAATTCTTAAATGCTTCTATTGCAGAGATTCCCAACGTGGGGTCCACAGACCCCCTCAGCTAATGGTAAGGCTCCCTGATATAAAAAAGATTGGGAGCCCCTACTCTAATGTATCTGATGTTGTACAATATGAAAGGTAGGACATAGCTGTTCTCTTTCATCATTACTCTGGTATGGTATGCCTATTCTTAAATCACTGAAATAGGAAAAGAATGCACAATACTCTAAATTACTGGCAAGGCTGCTTTCCTGAATGCCCCTTGTTTTCTTGCCATGATTCAATCAGCAGGTTGCAGCTTATATTTAACTTAATAACAAACCACACTCCTCCATGTGTTGAGCATTGCTTTGACTTCAGCAGATGAAGCTTCTCTACAGTGATATTATGAAGTTTAGATCTTGAGTTAGAAACCCTTCTTGGATACTTCTAATGTTGACCTGAAACTCTTAATTTCCATGAGCGTACCTACACCGCTGAATATCCGATTATGATGTAAGATGCAATACTAGGGCACCCTTGTCACGGGGATTGATAATCATGTCTTTTATTTATGTCATCATGTGACTTTTTTATCCTTCCAAAGGCAGATTAAGAGATAATCAGATGAAGGCAGATATGATTAGTTAAGCTGCTTTGCAAAGTTTATAAGTGGATGTGCAAAATAACCATTAAAGCCGATTCTGTTCTATTTACTGGCAACCCTCCCTCACTATTCAATTAATGTTGTAATGCAGCCATGAGATGATTTATGCCTTGAGATTACCTTGCGGCAGGCTGATATTTATCTATCATCAATAACACTGAATAGATCGTCTAGCTAATGGCTTCATTAATATTTGTGGTATGTTGTGCACAAGCTAGACAATCTGTTTCCTTTCTTTCAAGAATACACAAATCATTCATTGGTTGTGGTAATTTGTTGACATCCTAATGTCGCAAAATATGCCATATCAGCTTCTTCTCAATTATTTTTCCTGTCTTCTTTCTTTTCACATTACTTTCCTGTCAAAACTTTAAACTTTGAAAATCTGGCCTTCTGCACTTCTGCTTCTAGCTTCCAGGTCCGTGTGGTACTCTCGGCTTAAAATACGTGATTCTCCCACCAAACAAAGGATTTACATTTTTAAACTCTGGCCACTGGAAATACAGGGACACAAACATTAAGAACTAAAGGTACACTTCAAGTCAGTGACTGGTGGGGTTGGGCGATGATTTCCTGCATTTACATTAGAGGTCCTGTTGCTGATGCTCAACATACTTTTCTGTCCATTCTATGAAATGGACATGCAGAAACATTTCTCTTTATACCATTAAATCACTGTGTTGGCGCGTGGCCAAGTGGTTAAGGCGTTCGTCTAGTGATCTGAAGGTGTTGTGTCCTTGAGCAAGGCACTTAACTACACATTGCTCTACGATGACAGTGGTGCCAAACTGTATGGGTCCTAATGCCCTTCCCTTCGATAACATCAGTGGTGTGTAGAGGGGAGACTTGCAGCATGGGCAATGGCCGGTCTTCCATACAAGCTTGCACAGGCCTGCGCCCTGGAAACCTTCCAAGGCACAAATCCATGGTCTCATGAGACTAACGGATGCCTATTAATCAGATTCAGATTCATTTATTTTTCACATGGACATCGAAACATACAGTAAAATGTTTATTTGTGTTAGCAACCAGCAGGCTCAAGGGTGTGCAGCAGACAGCCCCCTGGTGTCACCACACATTACGGTGCCAGCCTGGTACATCCACAATGTTCAGCAGAACAGCACAGAACACAACAAAGCTGAACACAACAAATAACAAAATAAAACAGCACAACCAGATCTGTTCCTCCCTCCTGCTCACCTATTCACACATACAGTCCTCCAACCCCAAGACAGGCTTTCTTCGGCCTCCAGTGCTCTCATAGATTTCAGACAAAGGGTGCAGACTGAGGGCTCCGGCCATCGAACCTCGATTTCTGAATTCCTGATCGACTTTCGGGCTTCATTCTTTGGTGTTCACCCCAGAACCCACTGATGACAACATGTGAGGACTCTGCACCTTGAACTCCAAACTTACCAACAATGGGACACTGAACACTTTAGGCCTCAAACTCCAGTCTCACCAATTCGCATACCCGAGTGATCACCAGCTCTTGCACCTCCTGCTTGCAGGGAACTCCGATCCCGGAACCCACTGATGACTCGGTGACCTGGGGTGGAGGTGCAAGCTTAGCCCTCATCCTCACTGACCTTTGACAGCAGATCAGAGGCCTAGGCTCTGGTCTTACCTCTAACTTCTCCATGTCTCTATCCGTAAACCCGAACCTGACCACTAACTCCCCTATCAAACTCATCCATAGCTTGATCACATATTTTGCCAGAGGTGTACACATTTTGCCTTCTGCAGGTATAATGCAGTCAGTAGAAAACAGGCTTACTTGATGAAATTGCCAAGGAGTTAGAATTCATGTTATTTAGGGTGTTCAATGACCACTGCATTTAGGTCTAATGCTTAATCGGAACACTCCTAAATATTGTGAATTTTGGAAAACTTTCCTTCAAAAATTAGAATTGTATTACCTATATTAAATGTTCAACAAGAACAAATTAAATGAAACAAAAATCAAAGTGGTCAATGTCGTTCGGTAAAACTCCAAACATATAAAAAATGAGCAGCTTTAATATCCCAGTGGGCAGGGTGGAACTTTATGGTTCTAATTAATATGCTGTAAACTGAAGGAAAGGTATCAATGAGACTAGGCAGTATAATGGTTTGGCATGGACTAGGTAGTCTCCATTTCTGTGTTGTAGTGTCCTATGGGGTGGCGAGGTCGAGATATGTTTCTACCAAAGTACCAAAAGAGGTGTAAGATGCTTCTTCCATCCACTAGCCTGCAGATCACCCTTGGGCAAGGTGTAGCACCGGTTTACCCACACCACTGCCATCCCCACCCCCACCCATCAGGGTCATGTGAAGCCATGAGAGCAGGTGGCGGATGGGTGTATGAGCAGCCGGTGCATATCACAAGTCCTGTTTATGCAACCACTGATGCCAGGCAGGCAGTCTCTGGACAGTATTGATAGTGGCTGGGGTCACCCATCTTACAAGGGCACTGCCCAGAAGAAGGCAGTAGCAAACAACTTCTGTAGAAAAATTTGCCAAGAACAATTATGATCACCCATGTCATATGACATGGCGCATAATGGTGACAGCTAGTGTTCTATGACTATATTGTTAATTCATTGATGATAGTGGAGTGGATAATTCATGGCGGCACAATGAACGTGCCACTATTAAAGGACTGCCAGGTTGCTGAAATGTGTTGTATGCATGCAGACATAAAGAGTCACCTGATGTGTTTTCTCAAATGCAGTACAGTTTAATTGTAAATCTGTTATCTACTGAAAATGTACTGGGACAACAATGATGCTGACATTGGGTAAATAGATAATATAGTTTGAACAAAGTTGTTGCATGTTTAGGACCAGACAGTTTAGAAATGGCTCAATCAAGGTTTTCAGCTTGTAGTTATTGGAGATGCTGCTGGTGGTAGTGGGAGACTATGTGTGCGAATCTTAAATAGAGAACAAAGGAAACCTCATTCGCTTGATAATAGCCTGCTGAGTTTGGCCTTAGAAGAATAGTCTTTAAACCACCAGGGTACTGAAGGTATTTGTAGGTCGGAGGCTGCAACCAGGAAGGGATAGCCTTGTTAGTCATCAGAAGCCATACGTGACTGGGTTATCATAATGGCTATGAATATGTGGGGTTAATATCATTGCTCAGAAGAAAATGGTGTCAGAGGTTCTAGTGTCATCCATTACCTTATGTTATTGTAATCTCTCAACTCCAGTGAAAGTACCTCATTAGAGAAGACGTTCTAGTTTGTCACCATTGTTAATTCAAATACTACCCATTGTAAATATGCCTCAATTTAATAATACTGTTTCATTCTTAATATCATCTGACTACTCTGTATCTTGGATACACAGATTTGTAGGAAATAGGTCTTATCACTAAAGCACTCTATTAACAGTGGCTTCCACAGACGTGAATGCTGGCTACCATGACAAACCCCCAACACCCTAGGGGACATGTCACAGTTTGAGTCTTGTGCTGCAGAGAGTCGTAAGTCAGTGTAAAGCAGAGACATATGACTCTGCATAGTGCTGATATTTGCTGCAAAACTAATTACTCTGAGACCCAGCAGTAATATGCTAAAAATCCAGACATCTATACAGAGGGGAGCTATGAATTTACAAATTCTTGCCAATTTGCTGCAGGGTTTTCTCCTTGTTTTATTGTGAGTTAAAAATTGAAGGATATAGTCTCCACAGAATTGCCTCAATTTTTGCCAGTGAGGGAGTGATGTGCATTTAAACACATTGATGATATTATTACCTGTTTGAACTATTATGCAAAAATCAACAGCCATGTTAAATTATCCATCTGAGTTTCTTAAAGGGAGAATTTCAGCAGGGAATGGTTGCCATTGTGTTGAAACCTGCCAGATTTGTGCATGAGAGATTAATGCAAATGTGCCAGTTTCTAGATCATTATTTACAAAGGCAGCCACATCAGCATTGTTCATTCATTAATAACAATAACTTATTTATAGAGCACTTTTCACACAGACAATGTAGTTCAAAATGTCTTATAACCAGATAAAGTGAAAAAATAAAAATAAAAGACAAAATGATGTTAGTTAAGATCAAGGTTAAATAACTAGGTCTTGAGCTGGCATTTCAAAATGTCATCTGAGTTTGCATCCCTTATAGCTTTATGCATTGAGTTCCACAGTTTAGAAGCATAGTTTAAAAAAAGCTGACCTGCTAATTTTCTTTTGATGGAGATTGTTTAAATTTAAGACACTGATAAAGAAAACTGAGAGTTCAAGCAGGCGTTTAAAACAAAAGCAATTCTATGATGCAGTCTGGCCCCGGATCATTGAGAGCTCTAAAAACAAGTAAGTAAACTTTAAAAAAAACTAAAACATACAGGAAGCTAATGCAGAGTAGTTAAGATGAGCATGATGTGTTCTCTCATCCTGGTTTTAGTTAAAAGTCTAGCAGTGGCATACTGAATGAAGATTGTCAATAGATTGCTATAAAAAGCCAGTAAAAAGTGCATTGCTGTAATTTAGTCTATTTGATACAAAGGCATAAGTTAGTTTTTCAGCATCAGATGTACCTTTGCAACATTTGTTGAGTTGGATTTAAATTTCAAATCTGTATCAAGGATAAAACATGGGCTAGTTACTTCTGATTTTACATGGGAAGCGAAGTTCCTAAGTTTATCAAGATGCTTCTCTCTTTTGCCTTTGGGACCAACAAAAAATATTTCACTTTATCTTCATATAGTTTTTGGAAATTACTGCTCATGCATTTACTTACTGCAGCCATGCCAGATGTCAGAGAAGATAGGGTCTTATCATCATCAGTCTCAACCAAGGTATACAATCGTGTGTCATCTGCATGACTGTGGAAATCAAGTTTATGCCCTCTAATGTATAAGGGAAGTATGTATAAGGAGAAGAGTGGGGGACCAAGTCAGCTTCCCTGAGCAACACCAAAAGGTACATCGTATTTCTTAAAAAAAGATTATAGGTGCACTAATGACGCAAAACCCAAAAATTAGATTGAATAATGCCTTGTTTCTCAACTCTAGTCAGGCAATAAACTATTTCAAGGTTCAAAATTCAAGATTGTTTATTGTCATTCGTCAGTACACAGGTGTAAAGGAGAACAAAATTATTGTTACTCTGGATCCGATGCAACATGAATGAAACACATTAAGGATAAAGAACACAAGAGAAAACACAATAAATATAAATCCATAAGATGAACTTATAAGTATAGACTGATAGTATGTACGTAAAGTGACACAAGGTACAGGAGAATCTGTACGTAAGGTGACTGACAGGAAATGATCGGTGGTGGTGGTGAGGGATCAGGGAGATTCACGGTTATTATTAGGAGGAGGTGTTAATCTGCCTGATAGTTTAGGGAAAGGAATTGATTTTGAGACTGGTGGTCCTGGTATGGATGCTGTGTAGCCTTTTCGCTGATGAGTGTCAAACAAACAGTCCATGCGTAGGGTGAGCAGTCCAATTCATCCTGAATCAATCACACTAGCAATAATATCACTAGTTGTGTGATACTCATTTCTTGCTTTCCTGGTGGGATCCAAGCTGAGGTTTGCGTCCCAAGTGGTACGTCTAGCATGGAATAGTCTCAGATCAACAATGAGTACATATGGCTTTTTGAAAAAGAGTCCACTTACATCAGGGTCAAACATACTCTATGAAGGTCACACTCACATTGACCCTCAACTTCCTGTCCAAGAGCTACACCAGATCTTTTTAATGCTGTATCAGAGCATCAGAGAGATCATGAGAAAATATTGAGGAAAAAAAAACAATTATTTCACCTATTTTCATTTTATTAAAAAGCAGCTGGCATCTTTGACACTGGAAGCAAAAATTGTTGATTTCCCATGAGCACAACAGTCAGCCTTTTGATTACATCAATAAAGGGTTTCACTTTTCCAATAAACATGATTGTGGATCATCAGCAAAAAAAAAATCCTCATGGCAATGCTATATTTCCAGGACGAATGCATGATATCTTAAACCTCAGGGAGTGCACAATGACTGCCAGTCCCCACAGCCAGTTTAAGAAGAAAAAAAGAGATGAGCTTTATTTGTCCTCTGTACATCAAAGCAGACAGTGAAATGCCTCAAATTGTGTCAAATGAAATCAGTAAGGGTTGTGCTAGGTAGCCCACCAGTGTCACCACACTTCCAGTGCTAACATAGCATACAACAACCTACTGCTAACTGCAATACTATAGTTCAACCCTGGCGAGAAGGCTTCACTGACTCTTGACATCATTTCAATGCCTTGCCATAGTGGCCTTACATCAATGCAATAACAGCCATGCAAGAACCAAAATCCTTGTGGAAAATGTCTTTTTTTGTACAAAATTCAGAATCTGGTGCCTGCATCAGTCCATAGGTGCTCCATAGTCAGCTACACACTGAAGGAGTGGGTATCATTCCTCCTGGGAATGTTAATGCAATTTGTGGCTAATTGCACTGGGGGCAACCCACAGTCTGCACCCATCAAATGTGGGGATTTCCTTATGGTGGCTTGCCTGCTGCAAACCTGAGCCACCCAAGAAGGCAATCAGGGTAGCAGAAAAAACTGGATGCCAATCCAGCTGGATGTGAAGGACATGAGCAGATAGAGTGAAAGAAACTACAGGCTGAGGAAGAACACCAGTCATCTCATCTCACAAAATAGGAGGCTTTGGCAGCAAGTCGCTCACAAATGCTTACATAGAGAGACAGTTTTCATTCAGGGGTTGCTAAATCATTAACCTCAATGTAGAACAATTAGTGCTCTCCACATCATAATCCTTAACAAATATATAATATTCACCAATGGGAAGCTACGACAGACCTGGTGACTGGTAATGAGCAACACACACAAAATGCTGGAGGAACTCAAAGTTCAAATCCCTGTCCAAATCCCTTTATAATTATATCTGCCTCCAGTATCTCCTGTGGCAGCTCAATGCAGATATTCACCACTATGTGGAAGAACTCACCCAGAATTTCTTTAAGTTTCTCCCCTCTCACCTTCAAAGTTCAAATTAAATTTATTATCAAAGTAAATATATCTCAGCATATGCTGCCTTGAGACTAATTTTCTTGTAGCCAATTACAGTAGAAAAAATATGAAATCAATGAAATATTGCACACAAAAATGACAAGCTACCAATGTGCAAAAAAAGTCAAAATGTCTAAATAAATAGACAAACCATCAAACAAACAAATGAATAAATATTATAAGTAGATAGATAGATAATACTGAGAAAAGGAGTTATAGTCCTTTGAAAGTGATTCCATAGCTTGTAAAAACTCAGCAGGTCAGTCAGCATGGAGAGGAATAGACAGTCAACATTTTGTCCAAGACCCTTCGGGATCCTTGGCAAGGGCCAATAAAATTGAAACGGCCATTATGGGAGCAACGTTAATAATTTTTTGGTTCAGTGGTGCCTACACAGCTTTACAATAACAATATATTGAGTAATTTAGGATGTAATAAATATGTAGACCCCTTTGAGAGGCAAACCTTTCAACGAAAAAAGCCCACGATCATTCAATAAAGAGAAATCCCTCATGAAATTCTAGCTAAGGTTCATTTCAGATCTTTATGTCAATTGGCTGTTTGAAAATGTATAATGGGAGATGACGGACCAACTATTGAAGCATAGTGTTTCATTCAGCAATTGGATAGGGTGCATGACGTGATGTGTTTTCCTACAAAACTACTTTTCACTAATGTTCTCTCACCTACTTCTGTCACTTCTAGAGAGCTGGTAACTATGAGGACAGTTGGTCCTTTCTTTTGGAGAAAAAGATGAAGCGCTTCAATAAAATATGCCTCAAGCATTAATCAAAAATGTCCACTACATTGATAAAATAAATGCAGTACAACAGGGTTATTTATATGAACTATAGTGAATATAATATTCTTTATCATTCCATTTATTGTAACTATTGGAGAAGTATGACACTTTAGGAATAGGGGAATTCTTTAAGAAAATGTGTTCATCCAAGCGTAAATCACTGGAGCTTTGTTCTGCGATAGAAAATGTCAGAAAATCCCTGAGGTTTATTACTGCCCGTAAGACAAGTGTATAATTCTCTTTGTCTAATGAAGATTAACAGAGTGTGGTACAGCAGAATCAAACACAGTGAGTTCCTCCTTGCATGATAAGAATAATAAAGCCTGTGATAATGTCGAGGTGCTCGAGATTGTTCATTTCACACTGCTTCAAAAAAATGAAACATCGAAAGGAGCATTTATGAACTCCCTGTTAAAGGCAAATCATGGAAAATTAAATATTAGAATGGGAGGAACACTGAAACTTATCGATATGATCAGCGATACAAAGAGCAAGGAAAGCATATCTCTGTGACTTCTTGGAAGTAGTCCTGTTGTAAGACAGCTCTAACTCAAGGACAGTATAGGTGGTGCCATGATAAGGTGCTCCTGGCTCTTGCTGACACACTAGAGTGGGAGAGATGAAAGAAGAGGACGGCTGGCACAGATTTGAGGAAGGCCATCACCATCATCAAAGAGGCAGCCAGGCCTTTCGTAACCAAACAACCAAAGCCCAATCTGCTGCTAACAGCCAGCTCCTGGGAGATGAGGGTCAATGTGGGAAGGAGGTTTCAGTTCCCAGATGTGGTGCACACAACCCTATGCCCAGCCATTGTACTGTGGTCAACTGAAGACAGGAAAAAAATTCTGGCTGAACTGACTGTGCCATGGGAGGAGGGATAGGAAGAGGCCCACGAGAGAAAGGCCTTGAAGTACCAGCCCTTAGTGCAGGAGTGTAAAGACAAGGGATGGCAGGCATGGTTGTTCCCTGTGGAGATCGGCTGCAGAGGTTTCCCAGCCAAATCAGCATGGCGGTTGTTGTCAGATCTGGGCCTGGACGAAAGGAGCGAAAAACAAGCAGCTCGTAGGATGGAGTAAGAGGCAGAACGAGCCTCTTGCTGGATTTGGAGTAGGCGAGAGGAGGGGAGCTGGAAGCCAGGAGCAGATGGGCAGTGATCTGGCCACCACTGCTGGCCCAACAACTGGAGAGTGTCGTGGTTAACGGTCCAAACACTCTGTGAAGGTTGGGAACCACCTGATGACATCTGCTCCTGGCTGAAGGCTACGGTTACTTTATAAGGTAACTGGAGAATGCACCTAACAGATGTATTTAACAAGCTCACTGTATCTCCCAGCTGCATTTTGTATTGTATGGAGTGAAACTGCCACCTAAATACTCAGCTTCAAAATCTTGTTGTAGCTTTGCCAAAGAAAGTCTGTTCTTCGACATTCTGTCATTTGATCTGAACCTTTGATGGAATTCAAGCTTCTTTGTTTTCAATAGACAATACACAATAGGTGCAGGAGTAGGCCATTCGGCCCTTCGAGCCAGCACAGCCATTCACTGTGATCATGGCTGATCATCCACTATCAGTATCCAGTTCCTGCCTTATCCCCATAACCTTTGATTCCTCTATCTTTAAGAGCTCTACCCATCTCTTTCTTGAAAGTATCCAGAGACTTGGCCTCCACTGCCTTCTGGGGCAGAGCATTCCACATATACATCAGTCTCTGGGTGAGAATGTTTTTCCTCAACTCCGTTCCAAATGGTCTACCCCTTATTCTTAAATTGTGGCCTCTGGTTCTGGACTTACCCATCAACAGGAACATGCTTCCTGCCTCCAGTATGTCCAACCTCTTAACAATCTTATATATTTCAATCAGATCCCCTCTCATCCTTCTAAATTCCAGTGTATACAAGCTCAGTCACTCCAATCTTTCAACATATGACAGTCCCACCATCCCGGGAATTAACCTTGTGAACCTACGCTGCACTCCCTCAATAGCAAGAATGTCCTTCCTCAAATTTGGAGACCAAAATTGCAGCACAATACTCCAGGTGTGGTCTCACCAGGGCCCTATACAGTGGCAGAAGGACCTCTTTGCTCGTATACTCAATTCCCCTTGTTATGAAGGCCAGCATGTCATTAGCTTTCTTCACTGCCTGCTATACCTGCATGCTTGCTTTCAGTGACTGATGTACAAGGACACCTAGATCTCGTTGTGCTTCCCCTTTTCCTAACTTGACTCCATTTAGATAATAATCTGCCTTCCTGTTCTTACCACCAAAGTGGATAACCTCACATTTATCCACATTAAACTGCATCTGCCATGCATCCGCCCACTCACCCAGCCTGTCCAAGTCACGTGCTTTCTCATAATATCCTCCTCACATTTCACACTGCCACCCAGCTTTGTGTCGTCTGCAAATTTGCTAATGTTACTTTTAATCCCTTCATCTCCCGGACATCCACATCTGCGCCAGGTGTGTTGAGATGTAGCTACTAAGAGACCATGTTAGGGAACTGGAGCTGCAGCTCGATGACCTTCGTCTGGTCAGGGAGAGTGAGGAGATGATAGAGAGGAGTTACAGGCAGGTGGTCGTACCAGGGCCATGGGAGGAAGACAAGTAGGTCATGTTTAGGAGGGGGAATAGGAAGAATCAGGTAATAGAGAGTACCCCTGTGGTTGTGGCTGTGTCCCTTGACAATAAATACTCCTGTTTGAGTACTGTTGGGGGGGACAGCATACCTGGGGGAAGCAACACTGGCCGTGCCTCTGGCACCGAGTCTGGCCCTGTAGCTAAGGAGGGTAAGGAGCGGAAGAGGAGGGCAGTAGTAATAGGGGACTTGATAGTTGAGGCGTCAGATAGACGATTCTGTGGATGAAGTCCAGAGACCCGGATGGTAGTTTGCCTCCCTGGTGCCAGGGTCCAGGATGTTTCTGATCGCGTCCAAGAGATTCTGAAGTGCGAGGGAGAGCAGCCAGAAGTCGTGGTACATATAGGTACCAATGACATAGGTAGGAAAAGGGATGAGGTCCTGAAAGAAGAATACAGGGAGTTAGGAAGGGAGTTGAGAACAAGGACCGTAAAGGTAGTAATCTCGGGATTACTGCCTGTGCCACGCGACAGTGAGAGTAGGAATGCAATGAGATGTAGGATAAATGCGTGGCCGAGGGATTGGAGCAGGGGGCAGGGATTCAAGTTTTTGGATCATTGGGACCTCTATTAGTGCAGGCGTGACCTGTACAAAAAGGACGGGTTACACTTGAATCCTGGGGGACCAATATCCTGGCGGGGAGATTTGCGAGGGCTAATGAGGTGACTTTAAACTAGAATGGTTAGGGGAAGGGAATCAAATTAAGGAGACTAGGAGAGGGGAGGTTGCTTCACAGATGTAGAAGGCAGGTAGGCGGTGTGTGAGGGAGGATAGGCAGGGGACAGAGATCAGGGGCAATCAGACCAAAGATACAGGGGAAAAGGAAGAAAAAGATAACAAAGTTGTTTGCTCCATTAAGGATAAACAGAGAGTGGGAGGTGGAGAGTTTCTAAAATGCATCTATTTTAATGCTAGGAGCATTGTCAGAAAGGTGGATGAGCTTAGAGCATGGATTGATACCTGAAAATATGATGTTGTAGCTATTAGTGAAACGTGGTTGCAGGTGGGGTGTGATTGGCAACTAAATATTCCAGAATTTCGTTGCTTCAGGTGTGATAGAATAGGAGGGACAAGAGGGGGAGGTGTTGCATTGCTTGTCAGAGAAAATATAACGGTGGTGCTCTGGCAGGATAGGTTAGTGGACTCATCTAGGGAGGCTATTTAGGTGGAATTGAGGAATAGGAAAGGTGTAGTGTTGCTTATAGGGGTGTATTATAGACCACCTAATGGGGACTGAGAACTGGAGGAGCAAATTTGTAAGGAGATAGTAGATATTTGTAGTAAGCACAAGGTTGTGATTGTGGGAGATTTTCATTTTCCACACATAGACTGGGAAGCCCATTCTGTAAAAGGGCTGGATGGTTTGGAGTTTGTCAAATGTCTGCAAGATAGTTTTTTGTAGCAATACATAGAGGTACCAACTAGAGAAGGAGCAGTGTTGGATCTCCTGTTAGGGAATGAGACAGGGCAGGTGACGGAGGTATGTGTTCGGGAGCACTTTGGGTCCAGTGATCACAATACCATTAGTTTCAATATAATTTTGGAGGAGGATAGGACTGGACCTAGGATTGAGATTTTTGATTGTAGAAAGGCTAACTTTGATGAGATGCGAAAGGATTTAGAAGGAGTGGATTGGAACAATTTGTTTTATTGGAAGGATGTAATAGTGAAATGGAGGTCATTTAAAGGTGAAATTTTGAGGGTACCGGATCTTTAAGTTCCTGTTAGGTTGAAAGGAAAGGTTAAATTTTGAGAGAGCCATGGTTTTCAAGGGATATTGGAAACTTGGTTCGAAAAAAGAGAGGGATCTTCAATAAATATAGGCAGCTTGGAGTTAATGAGGTGCTTGAGGAATATAAAGAATGTGAAAAGAATCTTAAGAAAGAAATTAGAAAAGCTAAAAGAAGATACGAGGCTGCTTTGGCAAGTAAGGTGAAAATAAATCCAAAGGGTTTCTACAGCAATGTTAGTGGCAAAAGGATAATGAGGGATAAAATTGGTCCCTTGGAGAATCAGAGTGAACCACTATGTGCGGAGCCAAAAGAGATGGGGGAGATTTTGAACAATTTCTTTTCTTCAGTATTCACTAGGGAGAAGGATATTGAATTGTGTAAGTTAAAGAAAACAAGAAGGGTAGTTATGGAAAGTATGACAATTAAAGAAGAGGAAGCACTGGTGCTTTTAAGGAATATAAAAGTGGATAAGTCTCCGGGTCCGGACAAGATATTCCCTAGGACCTTGAGGGAAGTTAGTATGGAAATAGCAGGGGCTCAGAGAGAAATATTTCAAATATCATTAGAAAAGAGGATGGTGCCAGAGGATTGGCCTATTGCTCATGTGGTTCCATTGTTTAAAAATGGTTCTAAGAGTAAACCTGGCAATTATCGGCTTCTGAGTTTGATATCAGTGGTGGGTAAATTGACAGAAAGTATTCTTAGAGATGGTATATATAATTATCTGGATAGACAGGGTCTGATTAGGAACAGTTAACATGGATTTGTGCGTGGAAGGTCATGTTTGACAAATCTTATTGAATTTTTTGATGAGGTTAGTAAGAAAGTTGATGAGGGTAAAGCGGTGGACGTTGTCTATATGGACTTCAGTACAGCCTTTGAAAAGGTTCCACATGGAAGGTTAGTTAGGAAGGTTCAATCATTAGGCATTAATATTGAAGTAGCAAAATGGATTCAGCAGTGGGAGACGCCAGAGAGTAGTGCTGGATAACTGTGTGTCAGATCGGAGGATGGTGTGTTAGCGGTGTGCCTCAGGGATCTGTACTGGGTCCAATGTTGTTTGTCATATATATTAATGATCTGGATGATGGGGTGGTAAATTGGATTAGTAAGTATGCAGATGATACTAAGATAGGTGGCGTTGTGGATGATAAAGTAGGTTTTCAAAGCTTGCAGAGAGATTTAGGTCAGTTAGAAGAGTGGGCTGAAAGATGGCAGATGGAGTTTAATGCTGAAAAATGTGAGGTGCTACATTTTGGTAGGACTAATCAAAATAGGATATACATGGTAAATGGTAGGGCATTGACGAATGCTGTAAAACAGAGGGATCTAGGAATAATGGTGCATAGTTCCCTGAAGGTGGAATCTCATGTGGAAAGGGTGGTGAAGAAAGCTTTTGGTATACTGGCCTTTATTAATCAGAGCATTGAGTATAGGAGTTGGGATGCAATGTTGAAATTGTATAAAGCATTGGTAACGCCAAATCTGGAGTATTGTGTACAGTTCTGGTCACCGAATTACAGGAAAGATGTCAATAAAATTGAGAGAGTACAGAGGAGGTTTAATAAAATGTTGCCTGGGTTTCATCTCCTAAGTTACAGAGAAAGGTTGAACTGATTAGGTCTTTATTCTTTGGAGCGTAGAAAGTTGAGGGGGGACTTGATAGAGTTGTTTAAAATTATGAGGGGGATTGATAGAGTTGACATGGATAGGCTTTTTCCATTGAGAGTGGGGGAGATTCGAACAAGAGGACATGAGTTGAGAGTTAAAGGACAAAAGTTTAGAGGTAACATGAGGGGGAACTTCTTTACTCAGAGAGTGGTAGCTGTGTGGAACGAGCTTCCAGCAGAAGTGGTTGAGGCTGGTTTGATGTTGTCGTTTAAAGTTAAATTGGATAGATTAAATTGGACAGGAAAGGAATGGAGGGTTATGGGCTGAGTGCAGGTCGGTGGGACTAGGTGAGAGTAAGAGTTCGGCATGGACTAGAAGGGCCAAGATGGCCTGTTTCCGTGCTGTAATTGTTATATGGTTATATAGTTAAATCATTAACATATACTGTAAACAGCTGTGGTCCCAGCACTGAACCCTGCTGTGCCCCACTGGTCACTGCCTGCCATTCTGAAAGGGACCCGTTAATTGCTACTCTTTGTTTTCTGTCAGCCAGCCAATTTTCAGTCTATGTCAGTACTCTGCCCCCAATACCATGCGCCCTAATTTTGCCCACTTAATCTCCTATGTGGGACTTTATCAAAGGCTTTCTGAAAGTCCAGGTACACTACATCCACTGGCTCTCCCTTGTCTATTTTCATAGTTATATCCTCAAAAAATTTGATAAGATTAGTCAAGCACGATTTCCCCTTCGTAAATCCATGCTGACTGGGACCTATCCTGTTACTACTATCCAAATGTGTCGTAACTTCATCTTTTAAAATTGACTCTAGCATCTTTCCAACCACTGACATCAGGCTAACTGGTCTATAATTCCAAGTTTTCTCTCTCCCTCCTTTCTTGAAAAGTGGGACAACATTAGCCACCCTCCAATCCACAGGAACTGATCCTGAATCTATAGAACATTGGAAAATGATTACCAATGTGTCCACAATTTCTAAAGCCACCTCCTTAAGTACCCTTATCATGCCCTCCAATAACACAGTTCCTTTTCCACTGAGATCTTCACTCTCTCATCTTCAGAGGACACTTCAAACTGGGCTACAGGAGAAGAGTCAATCCTGTGTCTCTTGTCTCTAGTATTCACACACACAATATCTACAAACTTTTATTCATATTACTAATCTTATGACTTTTCTTGGGACATCATGCTGTAGATTTCTTCCTGCATGTGCCCAAGTTCATTCAATAGAGTGGAGGCTGTGATTATCAGAAACGCTCCAAAGCAGTGAAAGAACTTCCCAATCAATTTAAATTAACAAAACAAATATTTCTCGTCAGTAGCCTGTCAAAACATATTTCATTTCAGGCAATTATTTAAAATTAACATTAAAAATTATAAATTAAAGATTAGCTTTATTGTCACATTTTCATTGAAACATTGAAATGAATTGTTTTGGGGGCAGCATGGTTGGCGCTGAATCCCTAGAGAGAGAATTTGTAGAATGCCTACAAGATTTCTGTTTCAGCCCACTCGGAGAAAGGCAACTCTGCATTGGGTGCTGCGTAAGAAATGAGATTTGCTTAGAGTGCTTAAGGTAAAGGAACCCTCTGAAGACAGTGATCGTAATATGACAGAACTCACCCTGCAGTTTTGAGAGGGAGAAGATAGAGTCAAACGTATTAGTATTACAATGGAGTAAGGGGAATTATAGACACATGAGAGAAGAGCTAGCCAAAGTTAATTGGAAGGTGACAATAGCAGGGATGATAACAAAACAGCAATGCCTAGAATTTCAGGGGTCAATTCAGAAGGCAGAAGATAGATACATCACAAAGATGAAGGTATTCTAAAGGGAGAATGAGGCAACCATGGGTGACAAGAGAAGTCAAAGAGAGAATAAAAGCAAAAGAGAAGGCATATAATATAGCAAAAATTAGTAGGAAGGTGGTGTATAACAAAGCTTTTACGAGGGGTGATTGATAAATTCGTGGCCTAAGGTAGAAGGAGTCAATTTTAGAAAACCTAGCACATTTATTTTTTCGTACATTTACACACTTAGTCCAGCAGTCGTGGAGCATACGGATCCTTTCTTTGTAGAAGCCGGTGTCTTGGACCTCCAGAAGTGGTCTACAGCAGGGGTGATTGATAAGTTTGTGGCCTAAGGCAGAAGGAGATGAGTTATTAACAAACTTTCTGCCTTTTCACTCAAAGAGTTGAACTGCACGTGCATGTAACGAGAGCTGTATAACTCATCTCCTTCTATCTTAGGCCACAAACTTATCAATCAACCCTGCTGTGGGCCACCTGGAGGTCCAAGACGCTCTCGTTACATTCCAGTGAAGGGGAGAAGCTTAAAGAAAGTCTTGATAAGTTCTTCCACATGGTGGTGAGTATCCAGAATGAGTTTCCATAGGAGACAGTGGGGATGGGTACAATCATAATGTTTCAAAGAGATTTGGATGGGTAAATCTGTCCGGGGGGGCTGCGCTACATAAGAATGACTTTTGTCGTGCCACAGAGAACAAGCGGCAGCTGTGACAGGACAGACTGTCCAATCAAAAGACCCAACCACTACCCACAGCTACCATTCCCTCTTGTCCACATTGTACCAGAACCTGTGGATCTACAGCCACCTGAGGACCCGCCAATAGACAACCCCTCAGGAGAACATCACACTCAACTCGAGTGATCTCACTACTACTATGAATGGATACTCAGACAGGAAAGGCAATGAGGGATATTGGCCTAATTCAGGCAAATGGGATTACTGCAGACAGACATCACAGTCAGTATGGACAAAATGAGTCTGAAAAGCTCCAGTCTGTGCTGTACATTTCTATAATTTTATGAAATACATATCAGAATAATTATTTGGCCTACTGATGCAAGTTAGTATTCTACCACATAAACAAGTACAAATAGTACTCTTAGATCACTACACTAACTTGCTCATCACACTATCAGCTAATTCCATCAAGAATAGACTCCAATTAAAACAAGTCATATGTCTGGAACCTCCAAGAGGACCACAACCTTGTTGTGGTTCGGAGGCTCGCTTGCCTCAATGTTCTGAAAAGCTATGTTGGCAGGAATCAGGGGTTTATGCTTTGTCTCTTGGTAGGGGCATCCATGTCAAACAGGTCAGAGGGTAGAGGACAGACTAAGAGTGGTCCACCATTCCTCCAGGTTTGGCATTTCAGCTTAGGGATAACAACATAGCCCTAACACAAAATTGTTACGGAAACAGCAATGAAGAATCCTCCTACATCTGAATGTGACAGTATTCCTGAGTCTCTACCTGGGACTTGCATGATTTACAGTGAAAGCCAGGAGGAAGTTACTGACACAATGAAGGAAGCCTTAAACACCACCAGAGATGGAGGACCTTAATTACTGCCCTAAACACCAGTGGTGTAACAGACAGTAACTAAGTAATCTGTCTGGAAACCTAAATTTTCACATAACATTTTCTTGCAGGGCCTTTTATTCCTCTTCCATCTTCAGTGTATGTTGTCCAAGTGAAAATGTCTTTTAAAACTGGGATAAACTCACCAGCTATCAGTTGAGCAATATGATTATCAACCTGATCATAAAGCTTTCCAACTCCCTGCACTTTGCTCATTATTGCCCGTTTTCAAGGCTGCACTCCATATTCCGAATGCCCCAGTACGGATATCTCATAAAGTGTACGCTGTAGAGGGTCAATCCACGAAAAGCTGCAGGCCCAGATGGAGTTCCAGGACAGGTACTTAAAGACTGCGCTGAACAACTGACTGATGTATTTATGAGAATTTTCAATCTGTCCCTATCTCAGGCAACGGTCTCAAAGTGTCTGAAGTCAGCCATCATAGTGCCTGTCCCGAAGAAAACAAACATCAACAATTTGAATGACTATCGCCCAGTTGCCCTCACACCAATAATAATGAAGTGCTTTGAGAGATTGGTCCTCTCCCACATTAAAGTCAGTATTCCTGCTACACTGGACTCACACTCCGCGGAGGATGCCATCTCATTAGCTCTTCACATTGTCCTGACACACCTGGAGGGAAAGGGCACATACGTGAGAATGTTGTTTGTTGATTATAGCTCTGTTTCTAATACTGGCATCCCCATCAAGCTCATCTCTGAACTCCACCAGCTAGGCCTCAGCTCATCACTCTGCAACTGGGTCCTGAATTTCTTGTCAGAGTGTTCGCAGGTAGTGACACTGGGCCCTCGCCTGTCCTCCATTACTATCCTGAACACTGGTACACCACAAGGTTGTGGATTGAGTCCCATACTCTACTCCCTCTTCACTTATGACTGTGTACCTGCATTTAACACTAATACCATCGTCAAATTCGCAGATGACACAACAGTGATCGGGTTGATCTCCAACAGAGACGAATCAGTGTACAGAGTGGACATACAGAACATAGTGAGCTGGTGCCCAGAGAACAACCTGTCTCTTAATACAGCAAAGACTAAGGAGCTAATTATCAATTTTGGAAAGTCACGGGATGACGAGTACGCCCCAGTCTACATTAACGGAGACATAGTGGAGAGATTGTCCAGTTTCAGATTTCTGGGAATACATATCTCAGAAGACCTTACATGGTCCACTAACACCACTACAATAGTTAAGAAAGCACAGCAATGCTTGTTTTTCCTCAGAACGCTGAAAAAAGCCGGTCTACCTGAACAGATGCTGGTGAACTTTTACTGCTGCACCATAGAGAGCATCTTAACATACTGCATCTCTGTGTGGTATCTCAGTTGTACAGCAGCTGATAGGAAAGCACTTCAGCGGGTCGTCTCTAGCGCACGGAAGATCATCGAGACACAGCTTCCAGCCCTGGAGGACACCTACAGCTCTCGCTTCCTAAGGAAAGCTACAAGCATCTGTAAGGACAATACATACCCATGTCATCATCTGTTTGAACTTCTTCCATCTGGCAGACGTTATAAGATTTTCTATGCCCGCACTTCCAGACTGAAAAATAGCTTTTGCTCCAGAGCTATAATTTCTCTGAACCAATCGATCAAGCATCATCCATAAATTTGTTATATTGCTACTTTAATACTGGTTTTATGGCTGTCATGCATCTGTGTTGTGCTTTTGTACTGCTGGACCTTGCTTGTACTGGCTGGTTACTTGATTTTATTTATTGTTCATTTTATTTGTTGTTTTATAGCATTGAGTATGAGAGTTGCAAACTCATTTTCACTGTATTGGTGCATGACAAATTGCACTATGCAATGACAATAAAGATATTTCAATTTCAAGTGCTTGGTCTCAAGTAGCTCATGGGGCTGTAGGTAAGGACAAGAGGAACTCTATCACTATTATGGCAGCAGGAAGATGGGGTGAGTGCAGATATCCAGGAAAAGGCAGAGGTGCAGGTGAGGGCAGGATCAATTCTGGAGGAAGGTAAATCCCGATCTTTGATGAAGGAGGACATCTCTTATGTCCTGGGAAGGAAAGTCTCCTTCCTGGAACAGATGCAGCAGGGAAGAAGGAACTGAGAATAGGGAATAGCATTTTTACAGGGTGGAAGGGGTATAATCAAGATTGCTATGAGAATCAGTAGAGACAGAGACAGAGAGATTGAGGAAAGGGTTGGAGGTATCAGAAATGGACTAAGTGCATTTAAGGGAAAGGTAGAAGTTGGAGACAAAGTTGATGGGTGCATGAAGCATTGCCAATGCAGTGGTAGTGAAGGAAGAGTTGGGCAGCATTACCAGAAAAGGTTTGCAACATGGACCGTTCTACATATCCAACAAAAAAGCAGGTATAGCTGGGACATATGCAGGTATCCAGGGCTTCCCCTTGAGTCTGGAGAAAGTGGGAGGGGCTAAAGGAAAAACTGTTGAGGACAAGGTCCAGTTCTGCCAGATGAAGGAAGGTGGTAGTGGATGGAAGCTGGTTGGTTCTTTGTTGAGAAGGAAGTGGAAAGCTTTAAGGCCTTAATGATGGGGAATAGACATCCATGGTGGAAATGAGGCAGTCAGGGCCAGGGAATTGGAAGTTGTTGAGGAGACCAAGAGCATGTGAAATGTCATGGATGTAGGTGGGAAGGGACTGAACCAAGGGGTGTAGAATGGAGTTGAGGTATGAGGACACGGGTTCAGTCGTACAGGAGTAGGCAGACACAATGGCTCTATCCTTTCCAATATGTTAGCAGAACAAGTTGGTGAGACTTAGTAATCAATAAATATGAAATTAGAAGCACTAACTTTTGGCTAACACTACCAATATAGTTTGTTGGCAATATTCTACCGTTTCAGCACATGCATCTAGAAATAATGACATCTTTCCACAGTGAATAAGAAACAAGAAAAACTTATTAATTTTCCCAGGAACCATTCTGATTTAAACATAATAACAGCATAGAGCAGAAATGCATGTTTTGGCATTTTTGTTGCTGATTTTCTGCTGTTGTTACAAGTTTAGTTTTCCATTATCTGCTCTATTTTTTGAGTTTGCTGGCAGCACCAGCAGTGCCGGGAGAAGACTCAGGAAAACCAATCTTAAACCTACCAAGATTTGTTTCAAAGCTGAGAAAGCTTTAATTAAGAAGTTTTATAATCACCCTTATTATTTTCTTGTTTTACTTATTCACCTTAATACCCAAAGACACACAAGTGAAGAATGAACTGCCACTTTATGCTTTACCTTCACACTTCATACCTACACTGACACAATCACTGTCCTACCGTGTTTTCATATGTCCTGCTGCTACCTAGAAGAGTACCTGAAACAGAGTCACATGGTCACTTTATCATTTCCTATCAGTCACCTTTCTTTTCTTTTTAAATCTTTTTATTAATTTTTCAAAATTATAAACTCAATAACAAAATTGGTACAAAGAGATTGGAAAAATGTTCATCAGCATATATAAAATGAATTTTAAGTAACATAGAAATAAAAGACTTCCAAATTCATAATGAGATTAAACATTAACAACGAAATAAAAAGAAAAAATATATATACATAAACAAAAAAAAACCCAGAAGAAAAAGAGAAAAAAAAAACAAAAAAAAGGCTAAACAGGGCTAGACCAACAACTTGTATCAGACATGATCCTTAATGTCGCTAACTCCGCTCCTCTCATCATATAATTTTAGAAAAAAAGATTCGGAAAGGTCAGATTACATCATATGAAAATGTTGCATAAAAGGTTTCCAGGTATCTTCAAATTTAACCGGAGTCAAAAATATCACTTCTAATTTTTTCTAAATTTAAACTTAATATGGTTTGAGAAAGCCATTGGAATGTAGTTGGAGGATTAATTTCCTTCCAGTTCAACAAAATAGATCTTCTCGCCATTGAAGTAACAAAAGCTATCATTCGAGAGGCTGAAGAAGATAAAGATCTATGTTCTACCATTGGCAATCCAAAGATTGCCGTAATAGGATGCGGTTTTAAATCAAAGCATAGAACTGCTGAAATAATATCAAAAATGTCTTTCCAATATTTTTCCAAAAGAGGACAGGACCAAAACATATGGGTTGAAGAAGCCACTTCAGAGTGACATCTATCACAAGTAGCGTTTATATGGGACTAAAATGTATGTTTAACTATATGGTTGAAAATTTGTTTATTCAATCTAGATAGTACAAAAGACAATGAAGTTCCTAAAATGGAGGCTAAAGAAAACCCTTGTACAGAATGGCCTTCAAGGTTTAACCAATATGGGCTTGGAGTTATATTCCAATCTTGTGTCCAAAATATTAAGTATCAGATATTAATTTCCCAGTAGTAAAATCTTAAGACAGGCAATGCCAAACCACCCTCTTTCTTAGATTTCTGTAAGTATTTTTTACTTAATCTGGGATTTCTATTTTGCCATATATAAGAAGAAATTTTAGAGTCAATGGTATCAAAAAAAGATTTAGGAATAAAAATCGGTATCGCTTGAAATAAATATAAAAATTTGGGTAAAATAATCATTTTAAAAGGATTAATACGGCCAATCAATGATAGAGACAAAGGGGACCATTTAGTAATCAGTTGTTTAACCTGATTAATTAATGGTAAAAGGTTGAAATTGAATAGATCCTTATGTCTCTTATTAATTTTAACTCCCAAATAAGCAAAATAATCAGTAATCAGTCTAAATGGAGAATTTCTATAAATAGGAACCTGCATATTTAACGGAAAGAGTTCACTCTTACTTAGGTTCAGTTTATAACCAGAAAAGCTACTAAACTGAGCAAGCAAAGTTAATACTGCCGGAATAGATTTCCCTGGGTTAGAAATATATAATAGTAGATCATCTGCATGTAGTGATAATTTATGAGTCTCATTTCCATAGGTAACACCAAATATATTAGGGGAGTCACGAATGGCAATAGCTAGCGGTTCCAAGGCAATATCAAATAGTAATGGACTAAGAGGGCAACCCTGCCTAGTACCACGGAATAAATGAAAAAAAGGGGATCTTTGGTTGTTAGTAAATACCCAGGCCAAAGGGGTAAAATATATCAGTTTAATCCAGGAAATGAATATCAAAGTCACCTTATGTTCAGATACTCCTGCACTTAGAGTCACCTAATGTACATACCATAAATTGCTATAAATAAGCTGATCTTGTACATGAAAGATTCTGCAGATATTGGAAATGCAGAGCAACACACACAAAATGCTGGAGGAACTCAGCAGGTCAGGCAGCATCCATGGAGAAGAGTGAGTATTTAACATTTCAGACTGAGAACTTTCTTTAGGACTAGAAAGGAAGGGGAAAGACACCAGAATAAAAAGATGGGGGGGGGGAGAAGAGGAAGGAGGATAGCTAGGTTATATATAAAGGCAGGTGGGTGGGAAAACTAAAGGGCTGGAGAAGAAACTAATGGCCACACTCAACAGTGACTTGTACCTTGTGTTTCTAATAGGATTACTTTTATATTTATAGTGTTTTTATGCTTATTGTGTTTTCTTATGCTGCACCAGTTATGGAGTAACAAAAATGTTGTCCTCCTTTGCTCTCATGCAGTGCAGAAGGAGAATAAACAATCTTAAATCTTGTATCTTGAATGGGATGACCTAAAGAGCATGTCCTCAGTGGCCACTTTATTAGGGACCTCCTTAACTGAATAAAGTGTACCCCTCCTACCCTTCTCACAATATCCTTGACTTCCTGCATATGAACCAGAAATGTCAGGCTAGAAAACTGCTCCTTCTCCCAAGCTTCTTCATAACACCTTGCTACCACCCAGTCAATATGTACACACTGTCTGAATGGTCACCTACCCTCCCCCTGCACTCTCCAACTCATAGACACACTCTTATCCTGCACTAATCACTTTTCATCTTTTATTGCTACTTTTTGACTGCTTGTTTCATTCTAATAGTGCCAGTAACATTATACTGTCTTACACAGACATGCACCTTGCACTTTATGTCAACCGGTCAATCTTCAGGCCAACCCACTCAGGGACTTGTGCTATAATATTATTTTGTAACTGTACGTGCTGGAACATAACTATATGTATTGTGCGTGATTATATGCATTATGTTTTGGAACGTGACCCCAGAGGAACAATATTTTGCTTAGCTGTATACATGGGTTTGGTCAAATAACAATAAACTTGAACCAGAACCAACCAGATTCTGCATCACCACTGCCCCCACAGATGCTGTCTGACCAGCATCTGCAGTTTCTCTTATGTCTCTACTGAAGAGAAAAGTTTGTTGAAAAATGCATCTCAATTTCTGTTTTTTCAGGACGTAGCCCCAAACAGTTCTCACATCAGAAAGGCAGCCAGTGAATCCCTCTTGTCAGTCTCCAAATGCTCCTTTGTGCACTCAGTGGGCACTTTATTAGGTACACTCATGTACCTGCTCATTAATGCAAATATCTAATCAGTCAATCATGTGGCAGCAACTCCATGCATAAAAATATATACACATGCTCAAGAGGTTCAGTTGTTATTCAAATCAGAATGGGAAGTAATGTGATCTAAGGAACTTTGACCATGGAATAATTGTTGGTGTCAGATGGGGTGGTTTGAGTATCTCAGAATTTGCCACGATTTTCAAGCACAACAGTCTCTGGAGTTTACAGAAAAATGCTGCGATAAACCGAAACAAAAACATCCTGCGAGTGGTAGTTCTGTAGGGGAAAATGTCTTGTTAGTGAGAGGTCAAAGCAGAATAGCCAAACTGGTTCAAGTTGATAGGAAGACAACAGTAACTCAAATAACAAGGCATCACAACAGTATTGTGCAGAAGAGCATCACTGAATGCAAAACGCATCAAATGTTGAAGTGAATGGGCTAGGGTAACAGAAGACAGCAAACATACACTTGTCCTGTATTAATAAAATGGCCACTAAGTGTATGTACAGGTTATACTGTACACAAGTATCTAGAAGTTTCTCTCTCTGCTAGATTATGTATTGCACTGAACTGCTGCTGCTACGTTAAATAATCCCACGTCACATGCCGGTGATAATAAACCTGATTCTGATTCTGACTCTGAAGGCAGATGTTTGTAAGTTGGGTCAGAGGACATTAATTCTTTCAAGGTGCAAAACTGTTAAGGTTTGCAACAGTAATTCTGAGCTATAATTTGTACTCTGCTACACTCTGAGTATAACTGTTAGGCAAACCAAAAATATGGTGACCATAATTACTTATGATATGCAACCATTTACATTAGATCAGTGAAGAGAAATTTATGAATCAGAACCAGTTCTATTATTACTGACATATGTTGTTTTGCAGCAGGAGTACAGTGTAATCAAGTACATACACTATAAGTAATATCAAGAAATATTAAAAAGTAGTGTATAAAGAAAGCAAAAACAGTAAGGTGGTGTTCATGGACCATTCAGGTATCTGATAGAACATAGAACATAGAATAGTTCAGCACAGTACAGGCCCTTCGGCCCACAATATTGTGCCGACCCTCAAATCCTGCCTCCCATATAAGCTCCCACCTTAGATTCCTCCATATACCTGTCTAGTAGTCTCTTAAACTTCACTAGTGTATCTGCCTCCACCACTGACTCAGGCAGTGCATTCCATGCACCAACTACTCTCTGAGTAAAAAACCTTCCTCTAATATCCCCCTTTAACTTCCCACCCCTTACCTTAAAGCCATGTCCTCTTGTATTGAGCAGTGGTGCCCTGGGGAAGAGGTGCTGGCTATCCACTCTATCTATTCCTCTTATTATCTTGTACAACTCTATCATGTCTCCTCTCATCCTCCTTCTCTCCAAAGAGTAAAGCCCTAGCTCCCTTAATCTCTGATCATAATGCATACTTTCTGAACCAGGCAGCATCCAGGTAAATCTCCTCTTTACCCTTTCCAATGCTCCCACATCCTTCCTATAGTGAGGTGACCAGAACTGGACACAATACTCCAAGTGTGGCCTAACCAGAGCTTTATAGAGCTGCATCATTACATCGCGATTCTTAAACTCTATCCCTCGACTTATGGAAGCTAACACCCCATAAGCTTTCTTAACTACCCTATCTACCTGTGTGGCAACTTTCAGGGATCTGTGGACATGTACCCCGAGATCCCTCTGCTCCTCCACACTACCAAGTATCCTGCCATTTACTTTGTACTCTGCCTTGGAGTTTGCCCTTCCAAAGTGTACCACCTCACACTTCTCCGGGTTGAACTCCATCTGCCACTTCTCAGCCCACTTCTGCATCCTATCAATGTCTCTCTGTAATCTTTGACAATCCTCTACACTATCTACAACATCACCAACCTTTGTGTCGTCTGCAAACTTGCCAACCCACCCTTCTACCCCCACATCCAGGTGGTTAATAAAAATCATGAAAAGTAGAGGTCCCAGAACCGATCCTTGTGGGACACCACTAGTCACAATCCTCCAATCTGAATGTACCCTCTCCACCACCACCCTCTGTCTTCTGCAGGCAAGCCAATTCTGAATCCACCTGGCCAAACTTCCCTGGATCCCATGCCTTCTAACTTTCTGAATAAGCCTACCGTGTGGAACCTTGTCAAATGCCTTACTAAAATCCATATAGATCACATCCACTGCACTACCCTCATCTATATGCCTGGTCACCTCCTTAAAGAACTCTATCAGGCTTGTTAGACACGATCTGCCCTTCACAAAGCCATGCTGACTGTCCCTGATCAGACCATGATTCTCTAAATGCCTATAGAACCTATCTCTAAGAATCTTTTCCAACAGCTTTCCCACCACAGAGGTAAGGCTCACTGGTCTATAATTACCCGGACTATCCTTACTACCTTTTTTGAACAAGGGAACAACATTCACCTCCCTCCAATCCTCCAGTACCATTCCTGTGGACAACGAGGACATAAAGATCCTAGCCAGAGGCTCAGCAATCTCTTCTCTCACCTCGTGGAGCAGCCTGGAGAATATTCCGTCAGGCCCCAGGGACTTATCTGTCCTAATGTATTTTAACAATTCCAACACCTCCTCTCCCTTAGTATCAGCATGCTCCAGAACATCAACCTCACTCATATTGTCCTCACCATCATCAAGTTCCCTCTCGTCGGTGAATACTGAATAGAAGTATTCATTGAGGACCTCACTCACTTCCACAGCTTCCAGGCACATCTTCCCACCTTTATCTCTAATCGGTCCTACCTTCACTCCTGATGACGGAAGAGAAGAAGATGTTCCTATAACACTGTGTCTTCAGGCTCCTTTATCTCCTTGCTAATGCTGGTAATGAGAAGAGGGCATATTCTGGGTGGTGGGTGTCTTTAATCATGGATGCCACTTTTCTGAGGCATCGTTTTTTGAAGATGATCTTGATGTAGCATTGCCTATGTAGGTAAATTGATGTTTAACTTATTTCTAAACACAGAATATGCCATTCCTGTTTTTAAATTTGGCACCCAGACCTTCTGAGATACTCTGCAATTTCTGTAAGAATCTGACTCGCAGCAAAGTACACAATACCCGCTTATGCTTTGGTCTTCACTTTCTGGTATGTTCTTCAGAGGTCAGGTTAATTTGTTTCCAATCTGAACATGGGTTCTAATGTAGCTGATGAGACTGATGGAGAATTTAGAATATATCCTAAAATATATGGTACCTTTATTCAAAGATAGCAGAGATAAACCTGGTAATTACAGATCTACGGTGTCTGTAGAGAAATAAATCATTATCACTGTTCAATGTTGCGAAATTTGTTGCTTTGCTCTGGTTTAAGATGGCGTTACCAAAGGCAAATGACAGCCTACTGGTAGTTCAACAGGCAAGAAATTCAACTAAAAACATTATTACTAACACTGATTCTTAAGTATATTGTGGTAAGTTATCACCGCAAACAATGAAGAGGTGCGCACAGGCAAAGTTGATTCGAGGGATGAGCTATGCTGGTGCGTTGCAAAGTCGAGATGGGATCGCTGTCCGAGATGGACATTGATGTGGTGAAGAGGAGTCGAGGAGCAGGAGTTTCAATGCCCGTCCTCCCAACATGGGTGCAAGGTTGAATCGCTCTAAGCGTCAAGCCGATTTGGAGAGGTTGAGAACGGCTTCAGGCTGGCCGGCGACGCCTAGGCCCAGAACGGATCGTTGCGCCGGGGCCTGGGTCCTAATGCAAGACACGATCCGGTGTAGACTGGAAAGAAAGGTTGTTGCTACTGGAGGCGAGGGTCGGGACGATTTCGCTCGCTCTCCCGTGATGTTCACTCCTCTCTCCACGGTGCTGAGGCTGTGAGACTACTCCATCTGCTGTGCTTCATGTCTGCAAGCTTCGCAGTGATTTGCCCTGCTAACATGACGAACTGAGACTGAAGCTTTGGGCCTACTCCGGATGCTCCGGGGATTCGGATCTATGGACTCAGTTTGGCTTGGAATGCTGTCACTTGCTTCTGTTGTGTCGATTAGACTTAAACAAAGGCACGGGCCTCTGTATTCAGTTTAGTTACTTTATAATGTGACCACGGAGAGCCCACTAAGAGACTCTGCTAAAGCAAGAGCAAGCATGGCCTTTTATGCCGTAAAATACAAACAGTTCAGCAGTTGTCAGTGGTCAAGAGTTTGGTTTAGACCTTATCGACAAAGTTCAGGATGCTTGCATACCTTACACAAAATTAGACACAAGGTCCCCACATACACAATCAGTTCCCATTAATTACAATAAACCAAGCTGTTAGTCCTGTAGCCTTGAGGGCTAAAGTTCTTCCTTACACACAACATCTGTGCTTATCGGTTCTTCATTTATAATAGGAATTATTGCTAATTATTACGAGTAGACAGACAGACCTCATCTGCTTCTCACCCGGCTTAATTTTCTTTCACAGTCCCCTCCTTTTCAATCGTCAGATCAACTTTATTCCTCCCCATCTTCCACATAAGGAGCGTCATAACCCGGGGGCAAAGGCCTGCATGTCCAAACGAGTGTCTTCATCATACTCGGGGTCAAAGGGTTCCAACTTCACCTTTGAAATATCCCTGTGAGTCCGTGCCAGGGCTGGGGTACCCGGGCACACATGAATCTAAAGATCGCTACAACCACTACTATCAATACCAGTATCAATCCATATTAGACCAACGTTTTGCACCGCCCTCCTAAAAGATTCCCAAAACGAGGTTCGGATGGAGGTACAGCATAAAGGGAACCACGTATTTTAGGTACAGCATAAAGGGAACCACGCAGGCCAAATAACAAGTTCTACCCACTTTCGGGTCCGCCAGGGATAGGCCCAGAGCCGCAGACAAAGCAAGTACTATTATATGGAATCATATTGAAAATAACCTGAGTGCCATATTTGCAAAAATGAAAGGCATTTCCACTTTGATTTTGCAAACACGAGGAAATCTGCAGATGCTGGAAATTCAAGAAACACGCACAAAAAGTGCTGGTGAACGCAGCAGGCCAGGCAGCATCTATACGAAGAGGTACAGTCGACGTTTCGGGATGAGACCCTTCGTCAGGACTAACTGAAAGAAGAGATCATAAGAGATTTGAAAGTGGGAGGGGGAGGGGGAGATCCAAACTGATAGGAGAAGACAGTGGGGGGGAGGGATGGAGCTAAGAGCTGGACAGGTGATTGGCAAAAGGGATACAAGGTTGGAGAAGGGAGAGGATCATGGGATGGGAAGCCTAGGGGGAAAGAACAGGGGAGGAGAGCCCAGAGGATGGAGAGCAGGCAAGGAGTAATTGTGAGAGGGACAGAGGGAGAAAAGAGAGAGAGAGAGAAAAAAAGGGGGGAAATAGTAAATAAATAAACAAACAAACAAACAAATAAGGGATGGGATACGAAGGGGAAGTGGGGCATTAATGGAAGTTTGAGAAGTCAATGCTCATGCCATCAGGTTGGAGGCTACCCAGAGGGAATATAAGGTGTTGTTCCTTCAACCTGAGTGTGGCTTCATCTTGACAGTAGAGGAGGCCGTGGATAGACATATCAGAATGGGAATGGGACATGGAATTAAAATGTGTGGACAGCGGGAGATCCTGCTTTCTCTGGCAGACAGAGCGTAGGATCCTCTTTCATCTTGATTTTGATGGGCAGCACCTCCCTCGGGTGCACTGTTCGCGGTCTTTCTCCTAAAGAATAAGAAGTTACTTCCAAGTCGGTCGCTGAAGTCAAGGGTTTGTAGACAGTGGCTAATATCAACAGACCTGGGCTTCCCTGACCCCATGAGATAGCTACGCTTTACACACAATTCGCCCACTGGGGAACTGCTCAATACTAGGAACGAGGGGGGAAATGGGTCACATTGTACTTAGTTGATGGTACCCATTAAAGGTCTCCACACTATATCCTTCCTGTGTCCATTCTTTCTTATGTTCTGTCATATCTACGATATAATCCTGATCTTCCCAGTTATCCCCTTCCCTCTCGTAAGTGGTCCCGTTCTGTCAGCGGACCCATTCGGCCACTGCGCCTCCTTGAGAACAGGCCTGAAAGGGATACGCCCTTGCTGTAGCGAGGAATGCGAATGCATATCCAGCAAGCAGAAGCAAATTCATAACCGAGAGATAAGATGGTATATGAAACGGGGCTTTATTTGTATATTCGGTGGCCTGTGCCTACAAAAGTCCAAGCAATAATATAACAACGTTTACTTTTCCTTTTGGATCACCGGCCTGTCCTTCACTGTGTCCGAGCTTGCACCACGACCTGTGAATCCAGTCCGGCTTTCCTTCTTCCTTTGCCGCAGTCCTTGCCACCAGAATCACGTGAAAGTGGCTCTTCCACCTGGGAGAAAGAGAGTCTTTCTTAAGCGTTTTCACATACACATAGTCTCCCGGTTTAAAAGGAAGAGTATTCCCTTCCCCTGGCTGAGGTGATGCAGCTGACATTCGCTCCTGATTCAATCTTATGGCTTCACCCAAAAATTCAGCAATTTCAGTAATTTTCTCATCGGTCTAGACCAGAGAGGTTTGAGCACTTGTTAAAGAAGGTTGGGATCCGGCCGGCATTGGTCACCTCATTAATACTTCCAATCGGGTTAACTTAGTTGTCCAATTACTTGATTTTTTCGAGTACGTAAAGTCATAGGAAGGGCCCCTGGCCACTTCAATCCAGATTCCTGACATGCTTTAGCCAATGTTTCTTTTAATACTCCTTTCATTCTTTCCACAAATCACGAGGACTGGAGCTAATACGGAAGATGATACTCCCAAGTGAAGCCTAATGCTTGGTCCAATTCTTTGATTAGTTTACCTGTAAAATGAATCCATCGTTTGCTATTAAATTTGTATGGCAACCCAAATCTGGGATTAATCTTCTTATTCAAAGTTTGAATATCATCCTTTCTAGTGGGAAAGGCTTTCACCCACTTGGAGAACATATCGACTATTACTAAGTGATATTTGGACCCCTGCTGGCAGGCATGTGAACAAAGTCTGACTGCAGATTGGCAAATTGCACCTCTGCGGGTGGCAAATGATTACATTTAGCAGGTGATTTTCCTCTATTATTCTGTGGGCAGATTTCACAGCTTCACACAATGTGCCCTGCAATTACTGTCAGCCCTGGTGCAAATTATTTTAGTTGTATCTGATGTGCTATCCCCACCCCCTTTCCTACATGACCTTTCCCATGCACTGACTGAACAAGGCGATTCCTGGGCCACGCAGGGCGATTGTCCGGATGTCGCCAGAGTCCCTGAAGGCTTGTTTATCCCTCTGTATCTTCTTCTCCTTTTCTGGGGTCCCTTCTTGGGTGGCATCAGATCCTGCAAAGCAGGAGTAGGAGCTGTTGGAGTGCATTGCACTTGCATGAGCACATGCATCGCTTTTTCATCAGTGGCAGCCTCCTTAACTGCTGTATCAGCGGTGTCACTACCCTGTGCTATGGGGGCTGGAGCATTAGTGTGAGCTTCGCACTTAGTGAGAGCAATTTGTTTTGGTAACTGCACTGCTTGCAATAAATTCTTAATAAGGTGCGAGTGTTGTACTGGCTTCTGCGAAGGCGTAATAAACACTCTGCATTGCCAGAGTGACCCAAAATCATGCACCGCTCCAAAAACTTGTCTAGAGTCCGTACAAATATTTACTGTGTATCCCTCTGCCAGAATACAGCTTTACGTCAGGGCAAAGGGTTTAGCTGCCTGAGCGGACATTCCTTGGGGGAGGGCCCCCACCTCTAATGTCTCAAAAGGAGTCACCACTGCATTGCAGTCCTGCCCGTATTGTGTGGTTATTTGGCTTACAAGAGGAGCCGTCCGGATGGAGTATCAATTCCGGGTTGTCAAGGGGCACAGTAGGTAAGTCGGGTCGGGGTGACGTTACAGTTTCAACCATTTTTATGCAGTCATGAGCTTCGGAGGATTCCACCATCGGGATCAGCGTAGCCGAATTGAGGGTCGGTGCTCTTTTGAAAGTTAAATTCGATTTGCTGGGCAGCCTGACTTCGTACCCCGTTCGGCGTGCTGTGGTCAAGTGTTGTGTAGCTGCCGAGTTGAGAAGCAGCATGCGGTGTCAGCACAGTACAAGCGTGGTCTCATACTAATGGTGCAGCCTCTTCAACCATCACTGTTGAAGTTACCACTGCCATCAAATATCCTGGCATTCCTCTAACGACAGGGGACAGTAGCGTGGAATAGTACGCCTCAAGTCTTCTTCATGTTCCTCTGTCAGCACCGCACTGGCAAAGCTCTCCTTTCCGTTCATCGACGGCTGGAATGGCTTACCAGAGCCTGGCAGTCCCAGGGTGGGCACCTGTATCAAGGCATCGTTCAATGCCCCATAAGCTTGCTCCATCTCCTCTGTCCAAGATATGGTGTCTGGGTCTGCTTGAGTTATGGCGTCTCGCATAGCAGCATCATGGTGCCGATATCCAGGGACCAAATGTCTGCAATGGTTCATCATGCCCAAAAGGGCCATCATCTGTTTCTTGTTAGCCGGCCTGGGAACCTGTACAGTAACTGTTATGCGCTCTGGCCCCAGCTGGCGGGTCCCTTGGTGCAGTGCATACCCCGGGGATGTCACTGTAGATTGGGCAGAACTGCAATATTGACAGGGATGCTCTGTGGCCTCCAGTGATTTAATAAAGTTACGGAGTCCTTTCTACAGTTAGTCAACTTTGCAGAGCCAACAGCAAATCATCTGCATACTGCAACAACATGCTGCCTCCAGGCAGTAGTAAATCTGCCAAATCATCGCGGACAGCAGCTACGTATACCGCAGGGCTTTCTGCACAGCCCTGAGGTTACCTTGACCACGTGTACTGCTGTCCGTTATAGGTAAAGGCGAGGAGGTACTGAATGTCTTCTTGCAGGGGTATAGAGAAAAAGGCTGAACACAAATCGATCATCGTGTATCAGCAGCTATTTGACGGGATAGAGGCCAAATGCACATTCGTGTCCAGCACTACAGGTGAAATGAGCTGTACTATGAGAGGTATAGTCCTCAAGTCCTGTACAAACCGTCACTCACTCGGTTTTCCTGGTTTGGGAATGGATAATATCGGGGCATTGCGGGGGCTTTCTGTTAGTCAATCCCCCCTCCCCCGCTACAATAAGGTTTCAATCCTTAATCCTATTTATTGTTTCTGGAGATAAGCGGCATGGCTTGGGCGTTTCGCTGGAGGGTGACCTGATGAGAGGCTACAGATTTAATTAACTCCACGTGATTCTTATGTAGTGCCCGCAGCACCGGATCCACTTGACGAATATCGTCAGGTTCCCTCAATTGAGGTTCAGGAGGGTGTGGGGCTCCGTCTATGAAACTCACATTCAACTTGTGATGGAGGTAATATTATCACTCCAGTATCAGGTCCAAAATAAGTCACCCCTCTTTGGTGAGGCGGCTTTTGGTTCTCCAACACCTGCCTCACCACAGCTCCGAGGTCTTTTGTTTTAAACTGAGCTTTTAACTGCCAACGATATATCAGGTAGCGAGTACTGGCCCTTCGGGAAAATTTGCCGCTGTCCGGGTTGTAAATCAACTGCCGCAGCTAAATCCCCTGGTCCAAGGCCTACCCTCTCCGATTAAATCATTGGCCCTTCCTCTCCGTCATAACTATTCACTCGATATCTATAGTCATCAACCAGGTCTGGATCTCTAAAAGCAGCAGTACAATGCAGGGCAGTTACTATTTTGCATGTGCCAATTACATCATCAAAAAATCCTCCCATCATCTGCATATTGCCATAGCCGTAGATACTTCCAAATATCTTTCAAGATTTCCCAGCTATAGGTACATGGAGCTCAGAAAAATAGAAGGCTATGGGTAAGCCTAGGTAATTGCTAAGGCAAGGACATATTCGGCACAGCTTTGTGGACCAAAGGGCCTGTATTGTGCTGTAGGTTTTCTATGTTTCATAGAGAGTCGCTTGATCTGTTGTTTCAGCCCAAAATGCCCACTGTACTTTTTTTTCCCCCATAGATGCTGCCTGGCCTGCTGAGTTCCTCCAGCATTTTTGTGTGTGTTGCTCGGATTTCCAGCATCTGCAGATTTTTCTTGTTTGTGATCTGCCGTGTAGTCTGTTTATATTTTGAGCATTATTGTGCATACCTCAGGCAGTCTATTTTCGGGGCCCTCGGGGTGCAATGGATAATGGAGGTATTTAATTTACTGAAGGCCTGGCAACCAAGCAAATTAACAGATGAATTTCCTGCTATTATAAATGCCTCATTAATCCAATTCCCCCTATTTTTTTTTACGACCGGTTTGGACAGGGGGCTCTATCTATCATAGGAACGCCAGCTATTCCGACGGCTTTAATACTTTTGTCGTCTTTTGTGAATGCCACAGAAGGGTGTACGGACGATACTGTAGCCCTGGAATCAATCAGGACCTGTATTCTCTTGTCACCCATCTCTATCTCTAACAGGCGATCCTCCAGGGAGCTGTCTGAAAGCATGATCATTGCCGTCTGTTTCGCCCATGCTTCGTGGCCCCCTATTGGGTCTCTAAGGGATTTTGCATTAAAAACGGAGCCAACACTCTGAGGGTCTCCCTATCCTTCATTCCAGGGCCCTCTTGCCTTAGCCCTTCATTCCTACTATGGCATTCTCTAGCCCAGTGTGATTTCCAGCCACATTTCCTGCAGACAACCTGACTCTTGTCCCGGCGCTTAGATCGCGCATCAGTGCCCCACCCTCCTCTTCTGCACGCACTGTCCTTTCTCTCCCTGACTCTTAACTTGCTATCTATGTTAATGAGGAATGGTAATGACATCTTCCCATGATTTGTTCTGCTATTCTAAATTGCTCAATTTAAAGGAGTGTGCTGTCTTTGGCCGAAGACAGTGCAGGAAGGTCTGTACCTGCCATGGTCTGGTCTGTGAAGTTTATGGTCTGGTCCGTGGACTCAGGACTTCGGGTCTTCCAGCTGTCTCTCATTTGGGTGAGTTAATCACAGGCACCTGATTCTCATCTAGGGGCTTGGAATATAAGTAGCCTTGGGGTAGAGTGTGGGCTGCTGGTTTGTCTTGTCAATCCCCCTTGGAGCAACCTGCTAATGGAAGGCTAGTGAAACCATTTGTGGTCTCTAGACCTGGTTGGAGGACCACTGCTTCATAGAGTCTTGTTGCCACTTGTTGGAGTAGTCTTTGTGGTATGGATTTGGCTGTTTCCCAGGCCAGCTGAGTGGCTGTCAGCTACTCTGAGCTAGGTAGGGATTCGGCTGTTTCTGTAGCCAGCCGAGGTAGCTGGCTGAACTGAGACTTGGAGCTACCCCAGAGCAGCGAGGGAACTGTCCGTTGTTCTTTGGTGTTTGTCTCTTCTTGTCCTTGCCTCTGTGTGGTAAGCCAGGCTGTTTTGCCGTTGCCCTGTGGGGAGTCCTGTCTTGTCTTGTCCTTGTCTCTGTTGGGTAAGTCTGGCTGTTCTGCTATTACCTGACAGAGAGACCTGTCCCACCTTGGTGTGAAGATGAAGTTGAGTCCTGGCTTCTCTTAGGATAAGTCCTGGCTCTTTGTCTATGTTCTGTCCTGTCTCATGTTAGTGTCGTGTTAAAGATGAGTCCTGACCTGTCAAAGGATAAGTCCCGGCTCTATGTTGATGTTCAGTTCCCAGTCTGTCTCTGAGCTCCAAGAACCCAAGCCTCGAGGATCCTGCAGCCAAGCTCCAAGAACCCAAGCCTCGAGGATCCTGCAGCCAAGCTCCAAGAACACAAGCCTCGAGGATCCTGCAGCCAAGCCACAAGGACCCAAGCCTCGAGGATCCCGCAGCCAAGCTCCAAGAACCCAAGCCTCGAGGATCCCGCAGCCAAGCTCCAAGTACCCAAGCCTCGAGGATCCCGCAGCCAAGCTCCAAGAACCCAAGCCTCGAAGATCCCGCAGCCAAGCTCCAAGAATCCAAGCCTCGAGGATCCCGCAGCCAAGCTCCAAGAATCCAAGCCTCGAGGATCCCGCAGCCAAGCTCCAAGAACCCAAGCCTCGAGGATCCTGCAGCCAAGCTCCAAGAACCCAAGCCTCGAGGATCCTGCAGCCAAGCTCCAAGAACCCAAGCCTCGAGGATCCCACAGCCAAGCTCCAAGCCTCGAGGATCCTGCAGCCAAGCTCCAAGAACCCAAGCCTCGAGGATCCCGCAGCCAAGCTCCAAGAACCCAAGCCTCGAGGATCCCGCAGCCAAGCTCGAAGAACCCAAGCCTCGAGGATCCCGCAGCCAAGCTCGAAGAACCCAAGCCTCGAGGATTCTGCAGCCAAGCTCCAAGAACCCAAGCCTCGAGGATCCCGCAGCCAAGCTCCAAGAACCCAAGCCTCGAGGATCCTGCAGCCAAGCTCCAAGCCTCGAGGATCCTGCAGCCAAGCTCCAAGAACCCAAGCCTCGAGGATCCCGCAGCCAAGCTCCAAGAACCCAAGCCTCGAGGATCCCGCAGCCAAGCTCCAAGAACCCAAGCCTCGAGGATCCCACAGCCAAGCTCCAAGAACCCAAGCCTCGAGGATCCCGCAGCCAAGCCTCGAGGATCCCGCAGCCAAGCCTCGAGGATCCCGCAGCCAAGCCTCGAGGATCCCGCAGCCAAGCCTCGAGGATCCCGCAGCCAAGCCTCGAGGATCCCGCAGCCAAGCTCCAAGAACCCAAGCCTCGAGGATCCCGCAGCCAAGCTCCAAGAACCCAAGCCTCGAGGATCCCGCAGCCAAGCTTCAAGAACCCAAGCCTCGAGGATCCCGCAGCCAAGCTCCAAGAACCCAAGCCTCGAGGATCCCGCAGCCAAGCTCCAAGAACCCAAGCCTCGAGGATCCCGCAGCCAAGCTCCAAGAACCCAAGCCTCGAGGATCCCGCAGCCAAGCTCCAAGAACCCAAGCCTCGAGGATCCCGCAGCCAAGCTCCAAGAACCCAAGCCTCGAGGATCCCGCAGCCAAGCTCCAAGAACCCAAGCCTCGAGGATCCCGCAGCCAAGCTCCAAGCCTCGAGGATCCCGCAGCCAAGCTCCAAGCCTCGAGGATCCCGCAGCCAAGCTCCAAGCCTCGAGGATCCCGCAGCCAAGCTCCAAGAACCCAAGCCTCGAGGATCCCGCAGCCAAGCTCCAAGAACCCAAGCCTCGAGGATCCCGCAGCCAAGCTCCAAGAACCCAAGCCTCGAGGATCCCGCAGCCAAGCTCCAAGAACCCAAGCCTCGAGGATCCCGCAGCCAAGCTCCAAGAACCCAAGCCTCGAGGATCCCGCAGCCAAGCTCCAAGAACCCAAGCCTCGAGGATCCCGCAGCCAAGCTCCAAGAACCCAAGCCTCGAGGATCCCGCAGCCAAGCTCCAAGCCTCGAGGATCCCGCAGCCAAGCTCCAAGCCTCGAGGATCCCGCAGCCAAGCTCCAAGCCTCGAGGATCCCGCAGCCAAGCTCCAAGCCTCGAGGATCCCGCAGCCAAGCTCCAAGCCTCGAGGATCCCGCAGCCAAGCTCCAAGCCTCGAGGATCCCGCAGCCAAGCTCCAAGCCTCGAGGATCCCGCAGCCAAGCTCGAAGAATCCAAGCTGTGAGGATCCCGCTGCCAAGCTCCAAGAATCCAAGCCTCGAGGATCCCGCAGCCAAGCTCCAAGAACTAAGACCCCAGCCTGCAGCCACGTCATGTCCTTGCCTGGTTCTGGGGTCTGAGCCCGAGGCAAGACCCAGGTTCTGAGTTCTTGTCCAGTTTCGGGCTCGGAATCGAAGCCTTGCCTCCTAGTCCATGGTTTCTAGTCCTGGTCCCGCTTTTCCTAGCCCAGGTCTGCGTCCTTGTCTGTACCCTGTCACATCCCTACTCTAATCAGGTCCTGTTCCTCGTACTTCAGTGTCTGTGTCTTGCATTTGGGTCTGTTCCCAGCACCCCATTGTGACAGTACGGCCCGTGGGTTATTCTCTACCGGGGTATCCCTGCACTAGATTCCCAGGTATCTTTAAATATCGCAATAAAATTGGTAATAATCTCCCCCTTTATTCTATTGGCACCCAGAAACTTTTCCAGAGTCCCTGTGTTGTCCAGCTCCCGCAAGACTGGCATCCTTTGTAATTTTTAGCCATTCAGCTCTTTCCACACCCGTATCCCCATTCCCACCATCCTCCTGCCATAGGGCCCAATCCCCTCGCAGTCCTTTGGACTCCTCCGAGATCTGCTTCTCACCCCCTGCCACAAGGTCCCAAACGCCATCTTCAACAATGCCTGTGTGTTTCTCGGCCAAGGGTTAAAAATTTGACAGGTCTGGACCAGCCAGTGGTTTCCGCAGCGGGTTGAGGGGCTTCATTTGTCATGCTTCGTCCCTTAGTCATGGTCCAGGGTATAATAGACCCACATCTCCCAGTATGTTACGGGGTTGCTAACCACAACCCCTCATCTGAGGAGACAGCGGATCCTTTGTCTTGGATTGAGTTCCGCTGGTGGGACCATCCCGTGACCCCGCAAAGGCATCTTGCTCCTCCCCGCCTATCATGAGTCCTGTGGTTCTGAAGCTTGCACCTATTCTGAGCCCCGACCTCCTTGTGGGAGCGGCTGTTGGCTCTGCCGCTGGCAGTCACGATGCCATCTCTATACAGTAATTCCATGTTATCGGAGAGCTCCGTATAAGGAGGTAGGGGAGCTATTCAAGGGTACAGGCAGTGTCTGGGCCAGTTGGAGCCTGGTGGGTAGAACGTAGAACAATATAGTACAGAATCAGGCCATTTGGTACACAAAGTTTTTCTGAACCAGCCGAAAAGTAAATTAACACCCCTCCCTGTAACCAATCCCTCCTATACACAAAATGTCCATAGACCAGAGGCCCAATCAGTGGCGAAAGCACTGCACAGCGTCGGGATTCTCGCATGTCAGTGACGCTTGTTTGAAAGGAGAGCTTCTCGGGTGTTCGGGCATTCTGGAGGCCTAATCAGCGTTGGGAGCAGAGCACAGCGAATTAAATAAAAGTACAGAAGGGGCAAGCAGGGCAGCCATTGTTGAGAGTAGGCTAGTGGTGAGAGTAAGAGTGTCAGGCTTTGGGTCAAAGGAGGCTTCGGCTCAGAAAAGGCATTGACTATGGGTTAGTTTCTATTGAGATTTCCCTTTTCCTTTTCCTTTCTGTACTTGGTGTAGTAAATGGCCGTTTTTAAGTTCTTCGTGCTGGATTTTGGAATCGTGGGAGAGCAGAGTCTCCCAGGGAACTACTGTATACCTGTGTGAAGCTCAACCTGCTGCATCTCCTTGTTAGGGCCATCTGGAGCAGCAGCTGGATGATTAATAATAATCTAGGTCGCATCCAGAATTTTTCCGGGTAGCAGACGACGTCCTCCCACACCGTTCTGACGTAATTGGAATTCACGTACGAGGCAAGCTACAGCAGTGGTTTGCCATTGCCTTCTGCCAGGTAATTTTTTTTTTAAGAGATCACCAGCTCTTAACCCCACATGGATGGAAAGCGTACTGGGGGAACCAGCTGGATTTGAACTTAGGAACCTCTGCCCTGCAGTCCAGTGCTGGTGCCACTACGGCACCAGCTGGATGATCAGCTACAATGGGAGAGTGAGGAAAACATCGATCACAGCTACTGGAAAGTAATCACCCCAAAGTTGCAGGAGGGGACTAGTTGGGTGACTGTCAGGAGAAACAGAAATAGGCAGTGAACGCAGAGCACCCCTGTGGCCATTCCCGTCAAAAATAAGTATACGTTTTGAATACTTTTGTGGGGAATGACCTCCCAGGGGAATGCCACGGAGACCAGGTTACTGGCACTGAGCATTGGTTTGTGGTGCAGAAGGTAAAGAGGGAGAAGAGGGAAACAGTAGTGATAGGAGACTCAATAGTTAGGGGAACAGACAGGAGATTCTGTGGACGTGAACAGAACACCCAGATGGTATGTTGCCTCCCAGGTGCCAGGGTCAGGGACATCTCGGATAGCGTCCACAGCATTTTAGAGAGAGAAGGAGAGCAGACAGATGTCTTGGTACATGTTGGTACCAATGACATGGGGAGGAAAAGCAAAGAGGTCCTGAAGAGAGAATTTAGAGAATGAGGTAGAAAGCTGAAATGGAGGACCTCCAGGATAGTAATTGTGCATTGCTACCTGTGCACTTGCTAGTGAAGGTAGAAACAGGAAGATTTGGCAGATAAATGCGTGGCTGAGAAGCTGGTGCAGAGGGCAGGGCTTCAAGTTCTTGGATCATTGGGATCTCTTCTGGGGGAAGGTATGATCTGTTCAAAAGGGACAGGTTGCACCTGAACCTGAGGGGGACCAATATTCTCATGGGCAGGTTTGTTAGAGCTGTTGGGGAGGGTTTAAACAAATTTGGCTGGAAGTCAATGATGGGACTCAGGATAGGACAGGTGGTTTAAAAAAAAACAAAGGTAGCATGCAGTCAGACTGTCGGGAATGGCAGGTAAATGATAGGACAAAATTGCAGCCAGCAGGGTGAGTATCAATGCATTGAGGATGCAAAACAAAAAAGAGTAGCAAATATAGTACTCTAAGTGTTATATCTCAGAAGCACGAAGTTTAAGAAATAAGGTGGATGATCTTGTTGCACTATTACAGATTGTCAGGTATGATGTGGCCATCACTGAATCATGGCTGAAGGATAGTTGTAGTTGGAAGCTCAATGTCCAAGGTTACACATTGTATCGGAGGGATAGGAAGGTAGACAGTGGGGGTGGCGTGGCTCTGCTGGTAAAGAATGGCATCAAATAAGTAGAAAGATATGACGTAGGTCCTGAAGATTTTGAATTCTTCTGGGTTGAGTTAAGAAACCACAAGAGTAAAAGGACCCTGATGGCAGTTATATACAGGCCTCTCAACAGCAGCTGGGATGTGGATGACCAATTACAGCAGGAAATAGAAAAGGCACGTCAAAAGAGCAATGTTGTGGAGTCATGGGAGATTTTAACGTGCAGGTCAACTGGGGAAAATCAGGTTGGTAATGGATCTCAACAGAGTGAGTTTGTTAAATGCCTACAAGATGAATTGTTAGAATAGTTTGTCATTGAGCCTATGAGGGGATCGGCTACACTGGATTAGTGTTATGTAATGAACTGGAAGCGATTAGAGAGTTTAAGGTGGAAGAGCCCTTAGGAGCCAGTTAGTAAGGTTCAACTTGAAATTTGATAGGGAGAAAGTAAAGTCTGACATAGCAGTATTCAGTTGATTAAGGGAATTAGAGTAGTATGAGAGAGGAGTTAGCCAAAGTAAACTGGAAGGAGCTGTTGGCAGGGATGTCAGCAGAGCAGGAATTGCATGCGTTTCTGGGAAAAAATGAGGAAGGTGCAGGACATGTGTACTCCAAAAGTGAAGAAATACGCAAATGACAAAATAGTACAACCGTGGCTGACAAGGGAAGTCAAAACTAATGCAAAAACAACAGAGGGCATACAACAAAGCAAAAAATAGTGGAAGATAGAGGATCGGGAAGTTTTTAAAAACCTGCAGAGAGCAACTAAAAGAATTATTAGAAGGGAAAGGTTGAAATATGAAAGCAAGCTAGCAAATAATATCCAAGTGGTTAGTAGAAACTTTTTCAAGTATGTAAAAAATAAGAGATGAGTGGATATAGGACTGCTTAAAAATGAGGCAGGAGAAATAATAACAGGCATCAAGGAGATGGCAGATGAACTAAATGAGTACTTTGCATCAGTCTTCATGGAAAAAACCAGCAGTATGACTGATGTTGTAGTGTGTGAAGGAAGAAAAGTAGGTGCAGTTACTGTTACAAGAGAGGAGGTGCTCAAAAAGCTGAAAGGTCTAAGTCATTAGTCACTTGGACCAGATGAACTGCACCCTAGTGTTCTGAAAGAAGTAGCTTTAGAGATTGTGGAGGCATTAATAATGATCTTTTAAAAATCATTGGTCTCTGGCATGGTGCCAGAGGACTGGAAAATTGCAAATGTCACTCCATTCTTTAAGAAAGGAGGAAGGCAGCAGAAAGGAAATAATAAACCAATTAGCCTGACCTCAGTGGTTATTCAATTGTTAAGGATGAGGTTATGGAGTACTTAGTGACATAGGACAAGATCGAACAAAGTCAGCATGATTTCTTTAAGGGAAAAATCTTGCCTGATATACCTGTTGGAATTCTTTAAGGAGATTACAAGTAGGATAGATAAAAAGGGATGCAGTGTACATTTGGACTTTCAGAAGGCCTTTGACAAGGTGCCACACATGAGGCTGCTTACCAAGTTAAGAGTTCATGGTGTTACAAGAAAGTTACTGGCGTGGTTAGAGCATTGGCTGATTGGTAGGAGGCAGTGAGTGGGAATAAAAGGATCCTTTTCAGGTTGGCTGCCAGTTTCTAGTGGTGTTCTGCAGGGGTCAGCATTGGAGCCGCTTGTTTTTATGCTGTAAATCAATCATTTAGATCACAGACTAGATGGCTTTGTTGCCAAGTTTGCAGTTAATATGAAGATTGGTAGAGGGGCAGGTAGTGTTGAGGAAACAGGTAGGTTGCAGAAGGACTTAGACAGATTAAGAGAACGGGCAAGAAAGTGTCAGTGCTGGAAAATGCATGGTCATGCACACAGGTAGAGGGAAAAAATGTGCAGACTATTTTCTAAATAGTGATAAAATCCAAAAATCTCAGATGCAAAGGGACTTGGGAGTCCCTTGTGAAGAACCCTTAAGGCTAACTTGCAGGCTGAGTCAGTGGTGAGGAAGGTAAACACATTATTATCATTCATTTCAAGAGGTCTTGATTACAAATGCTAGGATGTGATGATGAGGCTTTATAAGGCACTAGTGAGGCCGCATGAGTATTGTGAACAGTTTTGAGCTCCTCATCTGAGAAAAGATGTGCTGGCATTGGAGAGGGTCCAGAGGAGGTTCACAAGGATGGTTTCTGGAATAAAAGGGTTATCATACGAGGAACGTTTGATTGCTCTGGGTCTGTACTCAAATGTTAAAAGGTCTAGACAGAGTAGATGTGGAAAGGATTTTTCCAGCGGTGGGAGAGTCTAGGACAAGAGGACACAGCCTCAAGATGGAGGAGTGTTTGTTGAATTTGTGGAATTTATTTCCACAGGCAGCTGTGGAGGCAAGGTTGTTGGATGTATTTAAGGTAGAGCTTGATAAGTTCTTGATTAGGCATGGCATTAAAGGTTATGGGGAGAAGGCCAGGAAATGGGTTTGAGGAGGGGAGAAATGGTCTATTTCTGCTCATATGTTTTATGGTTTTATCTCCCTCCATCTTCCTCATATTCATGTGCCTATCTAAACGTCGCTTAAAAACTTCTAATGTACTTGCCTCCACCACCATGGTAGAGCATCCCAGGCATCCACCACTATCTTCACATACCCTTTGAACCTACCCCCTCTCACCTTCAAAGCATGTCATCTGGTATTAGACGTTCTACCCAGGGCAAAAGATACCTCCCAGGCTAAATAATGCATTAAAGGCATCCATTAGTCTTGCAAGATCATGGATCTGCACCTGGAAGGTCTTCACTCTCCAGGCCACAGGACTGGGCAAGGTTGTATGGAAGACTGGCAGTTGCCCATTCTGCAAGTCTCCCCTCTCCATGACACCGATGTTGTCCAAAAGAGAAGGGCAAGGGTCGATACAGCTTGGCAGCAGTGTCGTCGCAGAGCACTGTGTGGTTAAGTGCCTTGCTCAAGGACATAACATGCTGCCTCGGCTGGGGCTTGAACTCATGAGCTTCAGGTCGCTAGTTGAATGCCTTAACCACTTGGCCACGTGCCCACATGCGCATAAATAGTGCATAAAGGGAGCAAAAAGTGATGTAGTGTTCATAGTTGTTTCATAAATCTGATGACGAAGGGGAAGAAGCTGTTCCTGAAACATTGAGTGTAGGTATTTTCAAGCTGTGTACCTCCTCCCTAATGATAGTAATGAAAAGTGGAGAAGTTATTGGGGGAAAAAATTCTAAGGTATAATATTAACTTCCAGTATACCAAGCAGTAGTAAATCAGAAGTGAATGCGAATGAGTTTTCTAGATGTGAGTATTCAAGGCTTGATCAGAAATGTTTGTGAATGATATGAAATTACAAAATTAGGAGGTGTGTTTATAGTGAAGAAGGTGGTTACAGATTACAGTGGGATTTTGATCAGTTAGAGAAGTGGGTTGAGGAGTTGCACCTGGATTTCAACGCAGATAAATGAGATGATGCATTTCGACAGGGGTCCCCAATCTGTTTTGCACCGCGGACCGGTTTAATATTGACAATATTCTTGCGGACCGGCTGACAGGGTGGGGGTGTGGTGTTAATCACGACCGGAATATAGGTGATGATTCAGCTCTAAGTCACTTATAAGTGGCTAATACACTCAATTTTGTTTCTAAAAGGGATTATCTAATGAATTTAATATTAAAAACAGCGCATATTTTCCTCGCATGATTATAGTGATGTCAATTATAAGTCACTTATAAGTCAATAGCATCATAACATTTTAAGTAACGTTTGGATATTAAACACACAGCCCATATTTTCCCCGTATGAACATATAAAATCATTGCAACACACCAATATCGCTGAATCAGTGGGAGCCCTGAACTTGTTTCCCTGCAACAAGACAGTCCCATCAAGGTGTGATGGGAGACAGTGATACTTGAAGGGGGTTCCTTATGTCCAGTCTATTCCGCAATTTAGTTTTCATTGCATTCATTGCAGAAAACCCTGCTTCGCAGAGATATGATGTTGGAAATGGAAGCAACATTTCCAGTGCTTTCATGGCTATCTCAGGATATTCAGCCTTGACTTTGATCCAGAATGCCGGCAGAGATGTTATGTCAAACGTACTTTTCAACCCACCATCATTTGCAAGCTTGAGGATTTGATCTTCTTCCTGCGCTGACATGGATGATTCACTGGGGACATTCACAAATGGGTCACGGATCCATTCCTGTGCATGTCCTGGGTCACTTGCAATTGGGAAGTAATGCTCGAATTCTGTTGACAGCGAAGATAAGTGTTCGCACACCAGCTGTGAGCCTCAGTCTCTCCCAGATTCCCAGCTATTGTTGGGAACATGTCAAATATGTCCCTGTCCACTCACCGTACCCACAGTTCCAGTTTGGCTTTGAATGCAGACACTTTATCTGCCAACTTGAAGACAGTTGTCATTCTCCCCTGAAGTGACAAATTGAGTTCATTGAGCAGGCTGAAGATGTCACACAGATAAGCAAGTTTTGCTATCCACTCCTCATCACTGAGTGTGCTGCCAGTGGTGACTTTTTTCCTGAAAGAAATCTCTGTAACTACTCTCTTAACTCAAAAGCCCTGGCCAGGGCTCTCCCCCTTGATAGCCACCTGACTTCAGTGTGTAAGAGAAGGCATTTGTGCTCTGCATCCATTTCCTTGCAAAGCTGCTCAAACAGATGTGAGTTAAGGGCTTTTGCTTTGGTGTGATTGATAACTTCAACAACGTCACTCAATGCGCTGTTAAGATCAGGTGACATTTTTCGGCTAGCTAGCATTTCCCTGTGTATGACACAGTGTGCAGATTGGCATTCAGGAGCAACCTCTTTGACTCGGGTAGTGAAACCAGACTTGTTAAGCCATTCCAACAACTGTGCTTCGATGTCCTCCACTATGTCATCGATTTTCCTTGAAACTGTGGTAGCTGAAAGAGAAACCTGTGCCATCTTGTTAGCTGCAGCTTCTCCCAACAGTTCACGGCACATGTCTTTGGCAGCAGGCAGAATCAATTCTTCAACAGTGAAAGGCTTCTTAGCCTTAGCAATACGGTTAGCCACTAAGTACGATGCTCTCAGAGCAGCAGCATTTGTGGAGGTGGTGGCTCTCAGCACTTGCTTCTGTCCTGCTTGCTCACGTTTTTTCCTCTCAAAAAACTCAACGGTTTTGTCTTTAAGTGCAGGGTGCTTGGACTCAAGGTGCCGAAGCAGTTTTGAGGGCTTCATTACCTCATTAGACAGATTGTCTCCGCATATCACACACAGGGGGCTTGGAGCGGGCGAGTCACCGGTTGCAATAAAGCCATATTTTATGTACGACTCGTCGTATTTTCTGCTGAAGGAAGCTTTCCTTTTTTTTGCAGTCTCGGCTGTCTCTGTGTTATCATCATAGTTAGGCCTTTTATTACCCCTACCACCTCTTCCAAATAAACTCTCAAGCGACATTTGTGTTTTACTCATCGTGTAGATGTAGGTTAATGACCAAATGATGACCTCGCGTGGGTAATAACCTCGTGTGTGTAATGACCTCATGTGCGTTCAAGTTCAACAGTGGGTGTGACAGGGAATGAGGAAAGGTGCAGCTGACTCATATTGTTTCATATCGCCAAATCATATCGTTTCCTTGCTGCCTGGTAGCACATGGTTTGTGGCCCGGTGGTTGGGGACCACTGCATTTTGGAATGTTAAACCAGTGCAGACCTTGTACTATGAATGGTAGGGCAGCATGGTGTATAATGGAATAGAGGGATCTAGGCATAAAGGTTCATTACTCATTGAAAGTGGCATCACAAGTAGAAAGGGTGGTGAAAAAGGAGTGTCATTTAACAGTAAGGGCATTATACTGCAGTTATATATGTTATTTTTGAGGCCACACTTGAAGTACTATGCACAGTTTTGGTCACCCTGTGATAGGAAAGACTGGAAAAAGTGCAGGAAAGATTTACAAAGTGTTACGTAACCGGCAACAATGAGTATCAACTGAGACAGGTTATATAAAAACAACCAAACATTTATTAATCACAGATAAACAATAAAAAAAACAAACGAAAACCTTAACCGGAAGTTAACCGCTATGCAGCCGTTCAACAAATCGTCACTCGGCACTGGTTCTTAAAGCATTAAATGCGGAAACAGTTCTTTCAGCGGTAAAGTCAGATATAGTTCTTAAAATGTGAATTCGAAAGTCCAACAGATTTATACGTTCAATTGGGAGAGACTTTTCTGGAGAAGGATTTCTTCATAGATGCGACTTTGCTGTTGGTTCTGTCCAAAGAATTCACGATGCAGGAAATAAACAGTTTAAAACAACTGACTTTAAATTCTAGAGAGCACCTTGCATGAACTCTTTTCCTCTTTTGGCAAGAGTTATCTTCGATGCAGGTCACTACTCCTTCAACGAAAACTCAATAAGGTCGATCCTTTGTTAAACTGCCGAACGATGCCGACTCCTCTCAATCCTTCATATCCTGCACTTTGATAAAGTCTTCACTCTCCCATACTACTGCTGGAATAAGGTACATCAACATATCTAGCAAAACTTTCCAGTCCAGCACTATTGTGACTTGCAACATAACGCAACACTCCGTTTTGAAAATGAAACTGCGTCATAAAAACAAATACGCAACAGAAACGGAGACACATCAACGTTCTAGCTGGAAAACTAAAAACTAACTGCGTCATCTGAGGTCTTCTCTTATATACCCGTGGTGCACATATCATCATGTGACCTCACATCGGTGGGAAAATTACATCAGGTGATCTCCAAAAGACCATTACATCATTCTCACAAAAAAAATCACAGATCTCCTTGAGGTATGTAACACCTCCCTCCAAAAAAAATTTTTGGTCTCTTAAAGCAGGGGTCCCCAACCTTTTTTGCACTGCAGACCAGTTTAATATTGACAATATTCTTGCAGGCCGGCTGACCTGGGGGTGGGGGGGGGGGTAGGGTTGCCAACGGACAAGAGTAGCAGTCAAATACGTTGTGTTTACCCCAAAAAAGACTACAATGACCATGAAGCCTTGCATGGGCACCAGTGCGCATGCGCGTTGTGACCTGCCGATTTTTTCCCCTGCAAAACCTTTTTGGCGATTCTGTTTGGGGGGGGGGTGTTAATCACGACTGGAATATAGCTGATAAGTGGCTAATACACTCAATTTCGTTTCTAAAAGGTTTTATCTAATGAATTTAATATTAAACACACAGCGCCTGTTTTCCTCGCATGAATATAGTAATAAGGCAATTATCAGGGGACCTTGAGGTAAGTGTTGAAGGAACTTCCAGTGGAAGTGGCAGAAGCAGGTTCGATATTATCATTTAAAGAAAAATTGGATAGGTATATGGACAGGAAAGGAATGGAGGCTTATGGGCTGAGTGCAGGTTGGCGGGACTAGGTGAGAGTAGCGTTCGGCACAGACTAGAAGGGCAGAGATGGCCTGTTTCCGTGCTGTAATTATTATATGGTTATATAAGTAAGTCAATAGCATCATAACATTTTAAGTAACATTTGGATATTAAACACACAGCACATATTTTCCCCATATGAACGGATAAAATCATTGCAACACACCAATATCGCTGAATCAGTGGGAGCCCAGGACTTGTTTCCCTGCAACAACAGGGTCCTATCGAGGGGTGATGGGAGACAGCGATACTCGAAGGGGGTTCCTTACGTCCAGTCTATTCCGCAATTTAGTTTTCGTTGCATTCATTGCAGAAAACTCCTCTTTGCAGAAAAATGTTGGAAATGGAAGGAACGTTTTCAGTGCTTTCCTGGCTATCTCAGGATATTTAGCCTTGACTTTGATCCAGAATGCCGGCAGAGATGTTATGTCAAACATACTTTTCAGCCTGCCGTAACTTGCAAGCTGGAGGAGTTGATCTCCTTCCCGCGCTGACATGGATGACGGGTGGGTAATGACCTCGCATGCGTAATGGCTCAAAAGTGGCCATGACTGGAAATGAGGAAAGGTCCAGCTGACTCCTATCACCAAATCATATCGTTTCCTCGCGGCCCGGTAGCACATGCTTTGCAGCCCGGTACTGGTCCACGGCCCGGTGATTGGGGACCGCTGTCTTAAGGAACAAAATTTTAACAATTAACAATTTACAAAAAAAAAAATACAAAGGTATAAAATTTACAACATATACAATATATACAGTCTTATCTTTCAGCACTTTACAAACTAATATACAGTAGGAGTGTTACAAATGTTAAAATACCACTCCATAAAAAACAAATTTTCATTGTATATTCAACATCTAGACAGACAATCAGCGATCACATTATCTTTACCCTTAATATAAGTGATCAAAATATTGTATTCCTGTAACATTAAACTGTGTTATTAAATTGGATTATAATTTCCTTAGTGAGTGGGCATGTGGACAAGTGGTTAAGGCATTGGACTAGCAACCTGAAGGTCGTGAGTTCGAGCCATTGCCGAGGCAACATGTGTTGTGTCCTTGAGCAAGGCACTTAATCACACATTGCTCTGCGACAACACTAGTGCCAAGCTGTATGGGTCCTAGTGCCCTTCCCTTGGACAACATTGGTGTCGTGGAGAGGGGAGACTTGCAGCATGGGCAACTGCTGGTCTTCCATACAACCTTGCCTAGGCCTGTGCCCTGGAAAGTGAAGACTTTCCAGGTGTAGGTCCATGGTCTCGCAAGACTAACGGATGCCTTTAATTTCCTTAACCCTTTTCCTTGACAGTCACAGTGGCATGACCAAATACACTTTCAGCTAAGTTAATAATTAAGTTAGCTTTTGAAAGTCTCTCAAATAGTTTCTCCACTGCAGTAATATGTGCTTTCCACATAGTATTTCCTGTAACTAAATCATCAATATAGGCATCTGTATCTTTTAATCCCTGAATCACACTATTGATCATCCTCTGAAAAGTACCTGGTGCATTCTTCATCCCAAATGGAAGAACGTTATTTTCATATAACTCAGCTGGGGTTACAAATGCTGAAATCTCTCTACCACCAACTGTCAATGGAACACACCAATAACCTTTTAACAAATCAATTTTTGTAAGGAATTTGGCCTGTCCAACTTTACCCATACAATCATCCACCCTAGGGATTGGATATGCATCTGTTTTTGTCACAGCATTCACCTTCCTATAATCTGTACAAAACCGTATACTATTGTCTGGCTTAGGCACCATAACACACGGTGAACTCCAATTCGAATTAGAATGTCTAATAATATCATTCTCTAACATATACTTAATTTTTTGTTCAGCAAGTTCACATTTTTCCCTGTTCATTCAATACGGATGTTGTTTTATGGGTTTTGCATCTCCAACATCTACAAATGTACATCATGTGTAGCTACGGTGGTTCTTCCAGGGACGTCTGGAAATAAATCTCTATATTTAAAAATTAACTGTTTCATCTGCTCTCTCTGCTCTGGCTGTAAGTGAGCTAATTTTTCATCGATATTTTCTAGAATTTTTGAATTTGGTAACCTGGCTGAAATAATGTTGGGTTTAAAATGAGTTTCAGGTAACTCCATTAAGTTTTTATCAAGATCAGACTCATTATTGATCACAACAGTCATAGTAGCAGCTTCTCTCTCATAATACGGTTTTATCATATTTATATGATACACCTCTGTTGTCTTTCTTCGATCTGGGGTTTTTACCACGTAATCCACATCATTTACCTTAGATTCAATCTCATAAGGACCATGAAATTTAGCTTGTAACGGGTTCGTTTGTACTGGGAAAAGAACTTATCTCCAAGCTTACATGACCTCATCCTAGCTTCCTTGTCATATCAAGCCTTCATCTTCTCTTGAGCTAATCTTAAATTTTCTTTTGCCAAGCTACAAGCTTCATATAATCTTTCTTTAAATTTTAAAACATAATCTAGCAAATTAGTGTGTAACTCTTTATTAATCCACTGTTCCTTCAACAAGGCCAAAGGTCCTCGAACTCTATGCCCAAACACAAGTTCAAAAGGACTAAAACCTAATGATTCCTGTACTGCCTCTCATACTGCAAAAAGTAGTAAATGTTTACCTTCATCCCAGTCCTTTTCATTTTCCACACAATATGTCCTAATGATAGTTTTTAATGTAGAATGAAATCTCTCCAAGGCTCCTTGTGGTTCTGGATGATAGGCTGATGAAATAATCTGTTTTGCTCCCAGTTTGTAAACTGTCTGCTGAAACAACCCAGACATAAAATTACTACCTTGATCTGATTGTATTTCCTTAGGCAACCCAAAATAAGTAAAAAAACTTATAAAAGCCTTTGTCACAGTTTTGGCTGTTATGTTCCTAAGAGGTACTGCCTCTGGAAACCTAGTGACTGTGCACATAATAGTTAACAAATATTGATGTCCAGTTTTAGTCTTTGGCAAAGGATCTACACAGTCTACAATGATTTTTGAGAATGGCTCACCAAATGCTGGAATTGGTTGCAGTGGAGCCATTGGAGTAACCTGATTAGGTTTACCCACATTGTGACACGTATGACACATTCTACAAAATGTCGCCACATCTTGTCTTAAACTAGGCCAATAAAAATGTTTAGAAACTTTGTTCATAGTTTTCTTTGCACATAAATGACCACCCAAAGGAATACTATGAGCCATAGTTAAAATCTCATTTCGGTAAATTTTAGGAACGACTACCTGATGATTAACCTCCCATTCCTCACTAGCAGGAATTGTAGGCGATCTCCACTTTCTAATTAATACTTCCTTTTCAAAATAATATCCTACTGGTACTTTTTCAATTTCACTATCTGGAAGAGCTTGTTCTTTTAATTTAACTATCTCAGATCTCTATCTTGCTCTGCTATCATCTCCTTCCGAGATAAAGAGAAATCTTCCTGGTCACACTTACCACCAAAATCCTGATCAAATAATGTAAGTAAGAAAGTTTCTGTTACATCCTCAAAATTCGAACCTTGATTTGAACTGTCATGGGTAACAACCTCGTCCTGTACGTCAGTCTTTTTAGCCATAGCTCTTGTTACAACACAGGAAGAATCTGTGTTAGACTCCCTCTGTGATTACTCAGAATTTGAATTTGTTGTCAAATGCACTTCAGGAAAAACTTGTCCACCTGCTAAATCATTCCCTAACAAAAGAGAAACATCATTCACAGGTAAACTGGATTGTAGTCCTACTTTAACAACCCCTGTAACTTATCCTGACCTTAAATTTACTCTATGTAAATGTACTGGCATAAGGGTACTCCGAACTCCTCTATAATTTACCTCACCAATGTCAGACTCATCACTAAACTTTAGCACATTGTCTAATGTTAGTGATTGAGAAGCTCCCGTATCTCTAACTATTCTTATGGGTACTGAATTGGATCCTTCTTTCGAGGATACAAATCCTTCTGTTATAAAATTTTCATATCCCCTCTTAACTTGGTGAGACTCTGACACATCTTCATTAGTATTTCCTAAACCCTGTGAATTTACAGGTGCTACAATATGCTGTACACAAGCATCTGGGACAGATTCTTTCTCTTTCTTTTTCAATCGAAAGCAATTAGCTATTACATGTCCAGGTTTCTTACAATAATTACAAATAATACCAAAATGTCTTTCCTTCACATGTCTCCCTTCATCTTTACTTTTCTCACTAACTTCAGATTTAATTTTTGGTTTACCTTGACTCTCTGTGCTATTTTTCCTTTTAAAAATTCTACCTGTAGAAAATTTATTCTTATGAATTAAAGCATTCTCATCAGCTAATTTAGCAGTCTCCTGCAATGTCGCAGTGTCCCTTTCATTCAAATATGACTCACTTCAACAGGAATGCTTCTTTTAAATCCCTCCTGCAAAATCAACTCTTTTAATTCATTATATTCCCCATTCACATTTTTAGAGGAAACTCATCTCTCAAAACACACAGATTTCTAGTAGGCAAATTCCACATAAGTTTTTTTGACCGATTTCTTCAAATTTCTGAATCTTTCTCTATATGCCTCCAGAACCAACTCATATGCCTTTAATATATACTGTTTAACAATATCATAATCCAGTGCTTGCTCAGCACTTAAAGCTGTACAAACTTGTTGTGCCTTGCCTTTAATTATACTTTGTAACATCACTGGCCATTGCTCTTTCGGCCACTTTAAACTCAGAGCAATAGTTTCGAAATGCTGGAAATATTTGTCCACTTCAGCTTCAATAAATGGAGGAGCCAAAATAACCTCACGACTGGCAATAAACTGCTTCATAGAACCAGAAGACTGATTCCCGGACTTTAATTTCTCCGTCTCTAGCTCAAATTTCCTCTGGTTTTCAGCTTCTCTTTCTTCAAATTCCCTTTTTTTTATTAGCCTCTCTTTCTTCAAATTCTCTTATTTTATTACCCTTTCTAGCCTCGAATTCCTTCTGTTTATTTACAGCTTCTAACCGAGTTCTTTCCAAATGAGCTTCTAATTGCTTTAACTTTATTTGTTCAAGATGTAACTGCATTTCCAGATTACTCATTGGAAACCTATCTAACACCTCATCATCAAACATTTTCAAAGTAATATAATGCTCAGCGATTTTTCTTTGTATTAAAGCTTTTGTGGTATTCTTCGTAATTCCTTTAATATCCAAACTCTTAGCAATCTCCAATACCTCAGGTTTTCTCACATTCACTAAAGACCCTGGGTCAGGCGTGTCCATAAACTTATCAATATTCATTGTTGCCGAATACCACTCACACACCAATCAAACCAAAAAAAAATCAGGTATTTTCCTTTTCCAAATCAGAATGGCAATTACCAGCACGTAAACTCAAAATTGGAACATATCCCACGAGACCCCACAAATTATGTGACGTAACCGGCAACAATGAGTATCAACTGAGACAGGTTATATAAAAACAACCAAACATTTATTAAGCACAGATAAACAATAAAAAAAACAAATGAAAAACTCTCCTGCTGGTTCTGTCCAAAGGATTCACGATGCAAGAAATAAACAGTTTAAAACAACTGACCTTAAATTCTAGAGAGCACCTTGCATGAACTCTTTGCTCTTTTGGCAAGAGTTATCTACTCCTTCAACAAAGTCTCAATAAGGTCGATCCTTTGTTAGACTGCCGAATGACGCCGACTCCTCTCAATCCTTCATATCCTGTACTTCAATAAAGTCTTCACTCTCCCATACTACTGCTGGAATAAGGTACATCAACACACCTAGCAAAACTTTCCAGTCCAGCACTATTCTACCTTGCAACAGAACACAACACTCCGTTTTAAAAATGAAACTGCATCATAAAAACAAATACGCAATAGAAATGCAGACACATCAACGTTCTAGCTGGAAAACTAAAAACTAAAAACTAACTGCATCATCTGAGGTCTTCCCTTATATACCTGTGGTGCACATCGGCGGGAAAATTACTTCAGGTGACCTCTAAAGGACCATTACATCAATCTCACAAAAAAAAATCACAGATCTCCTTGAGGTATGTAACACAAAGATGTTATCAGGACTGGAGGGCCTAAGTTAGATTTGCTGGCTTAGATTTTTATCCCTGGGAACACAGGTGAATGAGGGATGACATTAGCACAGTTTAAAATTAAGAGTGGCATAGATAAGATGGACAGTGACATTCTTTTCCCTAGGGTCAGGAAGTCCATAACTAGGTTGTGTAGATTTAGGGTGAGAGGAGAAATATTTAACAGGGGCAACTTCTTCACACAGAGGGTGGTGAGTATATGGAATGCATTGCCAAAAGAAGTGGTTAAGGTAGGTACAATACATTTAAAAAGCACTTGGATAGGTCCATGAAGTGGAGGTGCTTGACGAGATATGGTCCAAACACAGGTGGATGTGGTCATCATGGGCTGCTCAGCTGAAGGGCATGTGTCCATGCAGTGTTGCTGTATGATACTAAGACTAAATCAAAGATTATTAATTAATGGCTCTGTCTGTCTAAGTAGACAATGGCTGCGCCCATGGGGGTGCAGACCTGGGCAATGAATATGGAGATCCTGGGCTGCTCAGTCATCAAGATCCCCCATCTCGGCCTCGCGGATGTGGTCCAAAGGAATACAGAGCAGTATATTTGGCATCAGCTTGGCTGCAGGAGCTGCCGGGAGGTGACATGATATGTCATCCAACCGCCTTAGGGGCTCCACTCCGGATTTGTGTTTACTCCTTAGTCTTCTATTCTCCCGAAGATACCCACAAGGCAGTGGGATCTGTAACCCTGGATAGGGGCCCATACTGAGTACTGTCAGCCGGAGCCAGGGACTCATGTAGGGCAGGGTCATCACGCCTTGTAGTAGTGACATATGGAGCCATTGCCCATTACCCACAAATCAAAGATAATCTACATATATTACTGTATCTGCACATAGTACATAAATCTGTAGTAGTGCTGACAGCAATGAGGAAAGTCTAAGGTTCAGGAATATATTGATCAGTTAGACAAATGTGCAAAGCAGCAGTAGGTGGGATGTAATCACAGTAAGTGTGAAATAGGATTTATCCCAGTAACTGTAAGAAGGCTGTTAATAGTAGAACATACACCATGAATGGTAAAGCTCCAGGGAGAATGAAGCAACAGAGGAACTTTATGTACATGTCAAAGATAGACATTGATATGATGAAAATGGCACAGAGAATGCTCATCTTCAGAATTAGCATTGGGTATAATATCATTGGCGTATGTCGTGAAATGCATTATCTTTGCTGCAGCAGTACAATGCAATACATAATAATTTAAAACTGTGAATTAGATTATATATATATTTATATTTTTCTAGGTAGTGCAAAAATAAAAACTAAGTAGTGAGGAAATTGGATGGCAGAGGGGAAGAAGCTGTTCCTGATTCGTTGAGTGTGTGCTTTCAGGCTTCTGTACCTCCTTCCTGATGGTAGCAATGAGAACAAAGCATAATCTGGGTGATGGGGGCCCCTAATGATGGACACCGCTTTTTCGTGGCATCGCTCCTGGAAGGTGTCATTAACCAGGAAATCGAATTAAAAAGCAGGGTGATGATGGTCATGGGGAAAATATTGGAAACCTTTTTAAGGTGCAGGATTAAACTTTGCACGGGTTAAATACATTGTTTTATCCCCAATCAATATTTTAGCCTTAGAATACTGATCACACTGCAGGTGTTCAATTCTGCTCACAACACTGTAGGAGGGACAAGGTTACACTGGCAAGGGTGCCAAGGAGATTCATCAGGATGGTGCCTGGAATGGAGTATTTCAGATTTGAAAATGGACTGGATAGGCTACCTTTATTCCCCTTTTGGGGAGTGGGGTGGCTGAGGGAGTTCCTGTTACAGTTATACAAAATTATGCGGAACATACAGTAGATGGGGCAAATAATAAGAAACTGTTCCCTGTAGCAGTGATGTCTAAATCTAGAGGGTATTTGTTTAGAATAAAGTGTAAGAGATTTAAAAGGAACATTTTCACCCTGAAGGTGCCTGAACAGATGGAGGAGGAAGGTACTCTCAGAATATTTAAGAAGCATCTATGTGAATGCTTGAATCATTGAGGCTGTGGAACAAAAGCTGAGTAGTTGATGGTTGGCATGGAAATGTTTCGCTGCAGGGCATGTTTCTGTACCATATATTTCGAAGACTGAACAGCATATTGTGCATTATAATATTAAATATATTGAATAATAGACTTAAAATTTTAATTTTTTGTGGAAGTAATTGTTCGAATGTACTTATAAAGTATTTTATAAATGTTTTCATTTGACTATCATTCCCAATATTTTGCATTATCCTGAATTTCACTGGGGGCTTTAAGTGACAGTGTGCTGAATTCTCAGACAATTCCTATGCAGGTATTGCCACATATTTATTCAGCTGAGTCTGAACTTCTCTGAGCACTGTGGAAATGAAAATGAGGTGTCAGGGACTGAAGTACAATGTAAGATTGTGGAAACATTGATTAACCTTTTATCCAGTGACAGTCACTTGCGGCCCAGAACAAAGGTTGTATACGTACTAATTGTGGAGGATTTACAAGAAGGGAAATGAAAAATTAGCAACGGAAGCAGCGATAAACTGCAAACTGGTCCCAAAGGATCAGTATCACTGAAAATCAGGGAGTTACGGCACATCAATTTAATTGATATTCATGGTGGAAACATTAAAAGAGTGTGAAATTGATTTTACATACAATAATGCAGGCATATATTTTTCAACAAATTCTGCCTGAAAGAGCAGATAACAAAATCTACTAAATATATCCATAGCAATTTTGTGTATATGCCAGCAATTTCACCAGGCAATTTTTATCCTACTGGTCCAGAATTAAGGGATCTCGCAAGATTGGTACAGATTGCTAGAAATGGCACAGCGGGGAAGATCACAAGACAAAGGAGCAGAAGTAGGCCTCTCCTCCATGTCCACCATGAGCTATACTATTCTCCCATCTAGTTCCAATTTCTGACTTTTTCCCCATATCCCTTGATACCCTGACTCATTAGATACCTATCAAACTCCTCCTCAATGATTGGGCCTTCACAGCTATATGTGGCAACGAATTCCATAGATCCACGACCCTCTGGCTTAAAAAAAAAAATTCTCCTCATCTCTGTTTTAAATGGGTACCCTCTAATTCTAAGACTGTGGCCTTTTGTCCTGGACTCACTCACCAAGGGAAACATCCTTTCCACATCTACTCTGTCCAACATTCAAAATGTTTCTATGAGATCCCCTCTCATTCTTGTATACTCTACTGAATACAGTCCAAGAGCCGACAAACATTCCTCATATGTTAGCCCCTGCAGTCCAGGAATTATCCTCGTAAATCTTCTCTGAACTCTCTCCAACATTAGTACATCCCTTCTAAGATAGGGGGCCCAAAACTGCACACAGTAATCCAAATGAGGTCTCACCAGTGCTCCATAGAGCCTCATCAACACCTCCTTACTCTTATACTCTATTCCTCTTGTAATGAATGCCAACATAGCATTCACTTTCCTTACTGCTGATCCAAACTTGGTGGTTAACCTTTAGGGTATCCTGCACGAGGACCCCCCAAGTCCCTTTGCACTTCCGATTTTTGAATTTCCTCCCCATCTAAATAATAATCTGCCCAATTATTTCTTCTTCCAAAATGTACAACCGTACATTTCTCAACATTGCATCCCATCTGCTATTTCTTTGCCCACTCTCCTAAACTAACTAAGTCTCTCTGCAACCTTTCCGTTTCTTCAACACTTCCTGCTCTTCCACCTATCTTGGTGTCATCTGCAAATTTAGCCACAAAACCATTTAATCCATAATCTAAACACAAAATAATCTGCAGGTGCTGGGTTCAAAGCAACACTCACAACACGCTGGAGGAACTCAGCAAGTCGGGCAGCATCAGTGGAAAAGATCGGTCAACGTTTCGGGCCAGAACCCTTCGTCAGGACTGTGGGGGAAGGGGCAGAGGCCCTATAAAGAAGGTGGGGGGAGGGTGGGAAGGAGAAGGCTGGTAGGTTCCAGGTGAAAAACCAGTAAGGGGAGAGATAAAGGGGTGGGAGAGGGGAGGCAGGGAAGTGATAGGCAGGAAAGGTGAAGAAGGAATAGGGGAAAACACAATGGATAGTAGAAGGAGGCGGAACCAAGAGGGAGGAGGTAGGCAGCTGGGGGAGGGGGCAGAGTGAAATAGGGATAGGGGAGAGAGGGGGAGGGAATTACCAGAAGTTGGAGGGAATTACCGGAAGTTGGAGAATTCTATGTTCTTTGGCAAGGATTCCCCTCCCCCTACTGATGACCCCCTTCTCCTGTCTTCAACCCTCCTCCTCCTCCTGGACACCCCGCCCCGGCCTTCTACCTGCACTGGATCTTTTTATCTCCCACTGTCACCGAGACATCAACCGTCTCAACTTCACCACTCCTCTCTCCTGTTCCAACCTCACTCCCTCTGAACGCACTGCCCTCCACTCTCTCCGAACTAATCCCAACCTCACCATCAAACCCGCTGACGAAGGTGGTGCTGTAGTAGACTGACGGACGGACCTCGACCTCACTGAGGCCAAACGGCAGCTCCTGACAGCTCTTCTTACTTATCCCTGGAACAGGACCCCACCAAAAAACATCAAACCATTGTCTCCCGTACCATCACCACCCTTACCAATACCGGAGACCTTCCATCCTCAGCCACTAGGCTCCTAATTCCCACACCCTGTACCGCTCGGTTTTACCTCCTCCCCAAGATCCACCAGTCTGACTGTCCTGGCAGACCCATAGTTTCTGCCTGCTCCTGTCCCACCAAACTTGTATCTGCCTACCTGGACACCATTTTGTCACCCATAGTTCAGTCTCTCCCCACCTACATCCGGGATACAACCCATGCCCTCCACCTCTTCAATAACTTCCAGTTCCCCGGTCCCAACCGCTTCATTTTCACTATGGATGTCCAATCCCTATACACCTCCATTCCCCATGAAGAAGGCCTCAAAGCCCTCCGCTACTTTCTGAATAATAGACCTCACCAGTTCCCCACCACCACTACCCTCCTCCAGTTGGCGAAACTGGTTCTCACGCTCAATAACTTCTCTTTTGGCTCTTCCCACTTCTTCAGACCAAGGGTGAAGCTATGAGAACTTGCATGGGCCCTAGCTATGCCTGCCTCTTTGTTCGTTATGTGGAACAATCTGTGCTCCAAACCTATTCTGGTACTGCTCCCCAACTTTTCCTTCGGTACATTGACGACTACATTGGTGCTGCTTCCTGCACCCATGCTGAGCTCATCAATTTCATCCACTTTACTTCAAACTTCCACCCAGCCCTCAAATTCACTTGGTCTGTCTCGGACACTTCTCTTCCCTTTCTCGATCTGTCGGTCTCTATCTCTGGAGACAGACTGTCCACTGACATCTTCTACAAGCCCACTGACTCTCATAACTACCTTAACTATACCTCTTCCCACCCCGCCACATGCAAAACTGCTTTTCCCTATTCCCAGTTCCTCCGTCTCCACCGTATCTGCTCCAAGAATGAGATTTTCCGTTCCAGGACATCTCAAATGTCCTCTTTCTTTAAGGATCGTGGTTTCCCTTCTGCTATCATTAATGATGCTCTCACCCGCATCTCCTCCATTTACCGCACATCGGCTCTCACCCCATCCTCCTGCCACCACAACAGGGACAGAGATCCCCTTGTCCTCACCTACCACCCCACTAGCCACCGGATCCAGCACATTATCCTCCGCAACTTCCGCCACCTTCAACAGGACCCCATGAATAAGTACATCTTTCCCTCTCCACCCCTCTCCGCCTTCTGCAGGGATTGGTCCCTCCGTGACTCCCTGGTCCACATATCCCTCCCCAAGGATCTCCCACCTGGCACTTATCCCTGTAAGCGTAAGTGCTACACCTGTCCCTACACCTCCTCTCTTGCCACCATCCAGGGCCCCAAACAGTCCTTCCAGGTGAGGCAACACTTCACTTGTGAGTCTGTTGGAGTCATCTATTGCATCCGGTGCTCCCAGTGCAGCCTCCTCTACATCGGTGAAACCCGACGCAGATTGGGGGACCGTTTCGTCGAGCACCTTCGCTCTGTCCGCCAAAACAGACAGGATTTCCCAGTAGCCACCCACTTCAACTCTGCTTCCCACTCCCATTCAGATATGTCCATACATGGCCTCCTCTACTGCCATGATGAGGCTAAACTCAGGTTGGAGGAGCAACACCTCATATACCATCTAGGTAGTCTCCAGCCCCTTGATATGAACATAGAATTCTCCAACTTCCAGTAATTCCCTCCCCCTCACTTCCCCTATCCCTATGTCACTCTGCCCCCTCCCCCAACTGCCTACCTCCTCCCTCTTGGTTCCGCCTCCTTCTACTATCCATTGTGTTTTCCCCTATTCTTTCTTTACCTTTCCTGCCCATCACCTCCCTGCCTCCCTTTCCCCACCCCTTTATCTCTCTCCTTACTGGTTTTTCTCCTGGAACCTACCAGCCTTCTCCTTCCCACCCTCCCCCACCTTCTTTATAGGGCCTCTTCCCCCTTCCCCCTACAGTCCTGACGAAGGGTTCCAGCCTGAAACGTCGACCGATCTTTTCCACTGATGCTGCCTGACCTGCTGAGTTCCTCCAGCATGTTGTGAGTGTTGCTAATCCATAATCTAAATCATCGATATACATTGTAAAAAGAAGCAGCCCCAACACCGACCCTTGCAGAACACCACTAGTAACCGGCAGCCAATCAGAATAGGATCCCTTTATTCCCACCCTTTGCTTTTTGCCTATCAGCCAATGCTCCACCCATTCCAATATCCTTCCTGCAATTCCATGGGCTCTCATCTTATTAAGCAGCCTCTTATGCGGCACCTTATCGAAGGCCTTTAGAAAATCCAAATACACAACATCCACAGCCTCTCCCTTGTCAATCGTATTTGAGATTACCTCAAAAAATTCCAATAGGTTGGTGAGGCAGGATCTTCCCTTCATGAAACCATGCTGGCTTCGGCCTATCTTGTCATGCACCTCGAGGTATTTCATAACCTCATCCTTGAGGATCGACTCCAATAACTTTCCAACTACCGATGTCAGACTAATAGGTCTGTAATTTTCTTTTTGCTGCATCCCTCTTTTCTTAAACAGCGGAACTACATTTGCGACCTTCCAGTCCTCCCAAACCATGCCAGAGTCTATTGGTTCCTGGAAGATCATTTCCAATGCTTCCACAATCTCCAAAGCTACCTCCTTCAGAACCCATGGGTGCGCCTCATGTGGTCTGGGAGACTTATCTATTCTTAGTCCATTTAGCTTCTCAAGCACTTTCTCTCTAGTAATCTTGACTGTACCTAATTTAGTTCCCTGAGACCTCTGGCTATCAAGTATATTGTTAATCTTCCACTGTGAAGACTAATGCAAAATACTCATTTAGTTCCTCTGCCATCTCTTTGTTACCCATTATAATTTCTCCAGCATTATTTTCAATCGGTCCTATATTTACTCGTATTACTCTTTTGCTCTACATATATTTTTAAAAACTCTTAGTATCCTTTTTTATGTTAATTGCCAACTTCCTTTTATAATTCATCTTTTCTTTCCTAATGACTTTCTTAGTTTCCTGCTGTACGTTTTTAAAAGTCGTCCAGTCCTCAGTTTTCCCACAAATTTTTGCTTTCTTGATATACTAAAAAGCTTGTCTTGCATATTGTTTATACAAATCAAATCATTCATATCATGACTCTTTTCAAGAATCAGGATGCCGTATGTGTTGGGAGATAGTGAATGTATGTGTAGGGTGAGAGGCAGGCAAAATAACTGTAAGTAAAATCTATTTACAAACCAATTGAAAACATAGGAATATAATAAATAATAAATAGATCTGAGGAAGTGTCCAAGTCAGTACTGCGGCTACTTAACCCTGAATACAGGTTGGCCTGTTATAAACTAGACAATTTTATTTAAAAGTAATTCACCAAGAGACAATCAGAGAGTGTAACGGAAGCTGTTGGCATAGCAGCAAAATTGAGTTTTCCATATCATCAACCATCGTGGGGAGATTTTATCAATTTCCGTGAAAGATAAATTGTATCATATACTGACCTTTGCTGTAATACTCGTGATTCTCTCAGTATGTTGGGATGTTATGTTGAAGTTGTACAAGACTTTTTCTTGGAATATATTTTTCCTGCATTTTCCTTATTACTTGTAGGAATTTCATCCAATTCTGCTCTACTGTCCCTCCATCTAGCTTACTTTTCCAATCGACTTGGACCAATTCCTCTCTCATACCACTGTAATTTCCTTTGTTCCACTGAAATATCAATACACGTGATACCAGCCTCTCCTTTTCAAATTTGAAACTGAACTCAATCATATTATGATCACTACTTCCAAGGGGTTCCATTACCTCCAGCTCCCTAATCGCCTCAGGTTCATTACACAGCACCCAATCCAAAACAGCTGATCCCCTGGTGGGCTTCTGGACAAACTGCTCCAAAAATCCATCCCATAGGTATTCTACAAACTCCCTCTCCTGAGATCCAGTAACTTCCTGACTTTCCCAATCCACCTTCATATTAAAATCCCCCATAATTATCTTGACATTTTCCTTCTGACACGCTTTTTCTATTTCCACTTATAACTTGTAGTCCACTGTAGCGATGTGCTACACACAGAGCTAGAAATAACGACACACAGTCAGTAACTCGCACTTGAGACTCGTTTATTCAAACTTCACGGCACTGGCTTTTAAGTAGTTCCCTTCCAGCCCTTTCCGGGCGGAAATGACGTCAGAGGTGCATTACAAAAGTCTCTCCCCGCGCGCGGGCTATTTTGTGAGCCAGTTTGCTTGTGTGGAAAGTGGGACGCCACACCACATCCCGACTGCTGTTTGGAGGCCTGTATATAATTGCTATTAGTGTCTTTTTACCCTTGCCGTTTCTTAACTCAATCCATAAGGATTCTACCTCTTCTGATCCTATGTCCCTTCGTTTCTAGTGATTTGATATCGTTACTTACCATCAGGGCCACGCCACCCCCTTTACCTACCTTCCTATCTTTCCTGTACACTGTGTATTCTTGACATTCAGCTCCCAATCACATCCATCATTTAGCCATGACTCAGTGATGGCCACAATGTCATATCTTCTAACCTGTAGCTGTACAACAAGGTCATCCACTTTATTTCTAATGCTGCTTGCATTTAAGTACAGTACATTTAGAACAGTATTTGTTACCGATTTTGCTATGTTTCTATCGCACTGCAAATTATCCTGTCTATTCACCTACCTGTCCTACTTGCCATCTTTGCTGCACAGTATCTTTGACGTATTTCTATTTCCCTCTTCCTCGACCCTAGCACCCTGGTTTCCTACCCCTTGCCAACTTAGTTTAAACCCTCCCTAACAGCTGTATTAAATAATCCCACCAGGATATTAGTTACCCTTCAAGTTCAGGTGTAACCCACCGTTTTTGTGTAAGTGATACCTCCCCCAAAATAGATCCCAATGATCCAAGAATTTGAAGCCCTTCCCCCTGCACCAGTTACTTAGCCACACATTCATCTGCTTAATTCTGCTATTATTACCTTCATTAGCGCATGGCTCAGGCAGTAATCCTGAGAGATGAAGGAGGGAGGGAGAGGAGGGAACATGCTCCAAGGTTAACTGACTAGGATCTTGAGATTGTATTGCAGGAGATCTGTGAGAAGATAAACTTTCTTTCTCTCTGGACCATTGAGGGCAATGACTTGTACCTGGAACAGGAGCTCACCTCAAGGACCAATATAGCCTGGATGAGGGAACACCATATTCTCACAGGATGCTATACATCAAGTTAAGATATCCACACACTGCATTCTTTATTTCTATTCTCCACCCCTTCTCTCATGCCATAACCCCATTCAGGCTCTCCTCTAACCCTTTCTTCCCCACCTGCTTATCGCCTCCCTCTGATTACCCTTCTCCTTCCTTTTCATCCATGGTCCACTCTCCTCCCCTGCCAAATTCCTTCTTCTTCAACCCTTTACCTCTTCACCTATCACCTCCGATTTCTCACTTCATCTCTGCTCCCTCACCCACCTACTTTCTCCTTCACCTGGTTTCACCCGTCCTTTGCCAGCTTTTACTCCTTCGTCTCCACCCACCTTCTTATTCTGGCTTCTTCCATCTTCCATTCCAGTCCCGATGAAGGACCTTGGGTTGAAATGTCAACTGTTTATTCCCCTCCGTAAGTGCTGCCTGTCCTGCTATGGGCCACTCTGTCATTTTGTGTGGATTTCCAGCATCTGCAGAATATGTCGTATTTATGATTTACCACTCTGTCTGCTGACTTTGAGTCCAATACTTCGGTGATTCAACAGATTGTTAGATACGGTATGTAACTAAATAGAGAAGCATACAATTGATCAATCAGCATCTGTAAGCCTGCAGTGTAAAAGAATTAATCTGTTCCTGTGATCCAGTTCACCTTTTTTTATTCGATTAGGGGAAGTAGTATGGTACATGTCTCAGGAGGGTGGGGTTGCAATTGTCTTATGGATGATACATGGATGTTCGAAGTATCTCTTTATCTGACTTGCAGTGACAATTGAGATCTAACTGTCATGGTGCTCTAAGGAGTATCCAACTGATTTAAAATGATGCTTAGCTGGAGTGGTATTGAAGTTCCCCCATTGTAGCTTGTGAATGACCAATGAAAGGACCTTTTTGGAATAATGTGGCTGAGTGCCACCCAGCCAAGTTGATAAACAGTGTTGCATAATCAGGAGTTCCAAAATCATGGCTAATTCACAAACACTGCTCCTGATAGGAAGTATTCAGAGGATTAAAGAACTACACCACCAAGGACATGTATTACTACCATCAGAGAGGAAATACAGGAGCCTTGAGGCACACCCTCATCATCCTAGAAATAGCTTCTTCCCCCTCCACCATCAGATTTCTGAATGGTCCACAAACACTACCTCACTATTGCTCTCTTTTTTGCCCTAATTATATATTGTTTTAGATTTCTCATCATAACTTATAGTATCTTTTATGTATTTCATGGTGCTGCTCCTGCAAAAACAATAAATTTTACGATGTATTTCAGTAATAATAAACCTGATTCTAATTCTAATTCATTGTGCTCTTTCATCACACCTGGTTTACTGAATGGTCAGATGCCTCTAATTGAATGAAATCTTGAAGCAGCAGGGTCTCTAGCTCATTTTGGGACTCAGACATTGTGGATGCTGAAACTGCAAACTTCCAGAACACTGTATCTAAGTTGAATTTTCTAACACACCAGCGGAGGAGGCCCATGATATGTTCAACGCATTGTCACTAAGGATCTGCAACATGTTCAGAATAAGTGTTTTCCAGAAAGACTTTATATTCCAAACTATGCTTACGTCTGCCACAAACATCCCACCTACTCTACTTTCACTATGGACCATCCAATCCTTGAAATTTTATGCCCCTAATTTTCTGTGGTGTGTTTCCTACAAATATGACTCAAGATAAGAGCGGCCAAGTCACAGAGTAATTTTTGCTTTCTGATGTGAAGGGAAGGCTGTTTGCTGTTTGATCATTTTCCATCTTTTAAAGATTTGTTTTGGAAATGTCTCAGCATAAAACATCAACCATCTGAGTCTGGATCAAGGGTCACCTCCTGAAACCTTGATTTCGCTCCATAAATGCTGCCTTACCAGCAGATTGTACTTTTTTTTGGCCAAAGATTTGATTCAGTAGTGACATGCTTGTAAATTGTAAACTTGTTCAAAGGAAGTGTTGTAACTTAAAGGGAACCTGCCCAAGCATGTGTATCAAAGCATTCAGAAACGGCTTCATATAAGACTACTTAGAGTTAGATTCATAGAAAAGTACGGCGCAGAAACAGGCCCTTTGGCCCATCTAGTCTGTGCCAAACCATTGAAACTGCCCACTCCCATTGACCTGCACTGGGACTATAGCCCTCCATACCCCTACCATCCATGTTTCTCTTAAATGTTGATATCAGACCCATATCCATCACTTGTACTGGCAGCTCATTCCATACTCTCATGGTCCTCTGAGTGAAGAAGTTTCCCTTCATGTTCCCCTTAAACTTTTCATCTTTCACCCTTAACCCATGACCTCTGGTTGCAGTCCCACCTAACCTTAGTGGAAAAAGCCTGTTTTCATTTACCCTGTCTATACCCCCCATAATTTTCTATAACTCTATCAAATCTCCTCTCAATCTTCTACATTTTGCAGAATAAAGTTCGAACCTATTCAGACTTTTCATATAACTCACCTCCAGTCACAGCAACATCACTGTAAGTTTTCTTTGTATTTTTTCAGCCTTATTTACATCTTTCCTGTAGGTAGGTTATCAAAACTGCACACAATACTCCAAATTAGGCCTCATCAATGTTTTATACAACTTCAAGATAACACAGTCCTTGCAGTATTTTCCCTCTGGCCGACCAACCCACAAGCCCCATTCCATTTATGCCTACAACCTGCCAATTCAATCATTACCCCTGAAACCCAGAGTGCGTGGTCCAGATCCTTCTCTGACACTGCCCTGAGTAAACTCCCAACTCCATGGGCCCCTTTCCTCTGTGCCTCTCTCCACCGCATCTGTAATCTTAACTCTCAACCACATTGATTATGTCCTGAGTACACTGCCCTTAGAGCTAGCATGCAATACAACCTTGTTGGAGCAGACCTTCAGGAAAATCATTCACATGCCTGCTGTTATTGAACGATTTGATACGTATCACATGCGTGCACAACTTTATGATCTCTGCTCTTTTGTGGGTTCAATATCAATTTCCAGAACCATTGTGCAGTAAATCAAAACAGTTGGCTTCTGAAAACATAGCCATCAATGCAAACTAGCATGCATATATGCATTTTTTAGCATTTTCTTTTCAGGCAAGATACAAGCACGGTTGATAGAAGGTTTGCACTTGCCCTCAGTTGTGACAGAATAATGAAAGCCTCGGGGAGAAGCACGATAATGTGACAAAATTACTGATGTGCCAATCTGTATGGAATTCCAGTTGTGTGAGGTGATTATGTTATCCTCTGATTAATGGAAGATTTATACTTTGGAGGTTGCATTTTATATGATATTTCTGTCAGGTTTATGAGGACACAGGGGATGAGATTTTTGATTGAGTTCTGCATTTTGCATTCGAATGGCTACCAGATGACAGGAAATATTGTTAGGTGGTGATAATCAAACTTCTGCCAATCATTCACGTGATGTGTAAATCTCAAACAGATTTGAGTAGCTCTTTGTTCCTTATAATGAAACACAAAAGCCATGGATACTGGGTTGCAGATGAGAATACACATTCAAACAGAACTGAGTTTGTTGTACTAAACACAAAAGTAGTAACTGGGAGACTTATCTCCTTTGTGCACCATTTTCAGATCATAGGATTACAGTTATCATGAAAAATCATTTAGTTTGTGATGGTATTAAGGGATTACAGTAAGAAAAAAACCAGCCATCATTATATTGCACAAACACAGGAAAATCTGCAGATGTTGGAAATCCAAAGCAGCACACACAAAATGCTGGTGGAACTCAGCAGGACAGGCAGCATCTTTGGGAAAGAGTAAACAATGGACATTTCGGACCAAGACCCTTCTTCATGACTGCTGAATGATCATATTTGCTGTGAGAGGAAACAGCATTAATTTGAAAGGTAGACATGGGAAGGATCTTTCAAAGTTGCATATAAGCAAGAACATTCTTACAACTGGGCAACAGACCTCTTTTACTTCATTCATTTTCATAAGACCATAGGAGAAGAGTTAGGCCAATTGGCCCATCAAATCTGCTTCCATAGTTCCATCTTGGTTATCCCTTTCAATCCCATTTTCCTTCCTTGTCACCATAACCTTTGACGGCCTTACTAACCAAGAGCACATCAATCTCCGCTTTAAATATACCCAATGACTTGGCTTTCACAGTTGCCTGTGGCAATGAATTCCATGGATTCACCATCCTCTGGCTAAAGAAATAACTCCTCATTTCTGTTCTGAAGGGAAATCCTTCTACTCTGTGGCTGTGCCCTCTGGTCCTAGACTCACCCACCCTAGAAAACATCCTCTCCATGTTTACTCTATCTAAGGTTTTCAATATTCAATAGGTTTCAATGAGATCCCCCACTTTTTCTTCTGAACTCCAATGAGTAGTCCTCATGCGTTAACCCTTTCATTTTGGGATCATTCTTGCAAGCCTCCTCTACACCCTCTCTAATGCCAGTTAAACCTTTCTTTGATAAGTGGACCAAATTTGCTCACATGCTCTAAATGTGGTCTAATCAATGCCTTATAAAGCCTCAACATTGTATCCTTGCTTTTATATTCTAATCTGCTTGAAATGAATGCTGAATTTGAATTTGCCTTCCTCGTGATGATTGATGGAATACAGGCACAGAATCTAGGATATTGTAAGTCTTGTTGGAGCTGAATTTGATTGTAACTTCCAATCTTCCCACAACATGGCTTCTGTGCTTATAGCGTTATACACAGGCTGTACTCAAAAAATTATCACAAATGTACAATCAGAAAATGCTTCAGTGAGTGAAATTCAGGAACGTATAATCAGAAATTATATTGTGTCTTTGTATGCATGTGAATTTTCATCCAGTTAAACAGGAATCACTTTTCTAAACGCAGTGAAAGAATTGCATAGTATTTGTAAGCTATTTGGAATTCCAGGTGTACTAAAATTACTGCACTTATCAAAAGCAGCTGAAAACATGTGGTTAACCTGAAATGGGTAACCACTTAATGACACACACACAAACTGCTGGATGAACCCAGCAGGTCAGGCAGCATTTATGAAAGGAATAAACAGTCAAAGTTACAGACGAGCCCACAGCAGGAGTGCCAGATACAATAGATGACCCCAAACCATTCACTGGTGAAGTGTTGCTTCACCTGGAAGGATTGTTTGGGCCATGAGGGAGGAGGTGATTGGGCAGGTGTGGCACTTTAGCGGCCTGCAGGGGTATGTGCCAGCAGGGACATTAATGGGGAGGGACGAGCGGACAGGGGAACCACGGAGGGAGCGATCAATGCAGAAAACAGAGTGTAAGAAGGAGGTAGTGGTAGGATCCCTGTGAAGATAGGGTAAATTGAGGAGAACGATGAGTTGGATCGGAGGCTCACGGGGTGGTAGGTGAGGACAAGAGAAACTCTATCCCTGTTAAGGTGGTAGAAAGATGGGGTTGTGTATTTGATATTTCTGTAATATTTGAGTGATCTTGTATAATATTTGAGTATTCTTTGATTAATCAGTCTTGTTTGTTTAAATAATTAATTACACATTATATATATAATACGTTAATTGCTTGCGTCATCACACTACCATGTGATACGTGCCTGCCTTGCTTAAAAGTAAACTCAAGGTACACCTGTGTTTCAGGCTCTCTGCATCTCTGGCAAACGGAAGAGAACACCTCCAGCCATGATTCTGCACATCCCACGCATCATTCTCTGCAACTTCCACCATCTTCAATGGCATCCTACTACCAAATACAACTTTACCCCCCTTACACTCTCCACTTTCTGCAGGGATTGCTCCTTCCATGATCCCTATCTCCATTCATCCCTGTCCACTAATCTCCCTCCTGGCACGTACCCCTGCAAATGGCCAGAGTGATACACCTGCCCGTACACCTCCTCCCTCACCTCCATTCAGGGCCCCAAACAGTCCTTCCAAGTGAGGCAACACTTCATCTGTGAATCTGTTGGGATCATCTATTGTATCTGGTGCTCCCGATGTAGACTCCTCTACACTGGTGAGACCTGTCATAAGTTGGGAGACCACTTTGTTAAGGAATTGCACTCCATCTGCCAAAAGTAGAATTTTGTGATGGCCAACCATTTTAATTCCTATCCCCATTCCCACTTTGACATGTCTTTTGCCACATTGAGGCCACCCTCAGGGTGGAGGAGCAGTACCACATTTTCTGTATTTCAAACTGATGACATTAACATCAATTTCTCCTTCTGGTAATCTTTTTTTCATTCATTCCCCTTCCCTCTTCTTCCATTTCACACTCAGGCCACTTACCTCTTCTCTTGGTCTGCCTATCACCTCCCTCGTGTGCCCCTCCTCCTTCCCTTTCCTATCCACTACCCTCTCCTATCAGATTCCTTCTTCTTCCAGCTGGTTTCACCCACTTCCTCTTCCCTCACCTATTTATTCAGATGTCTTTCCTCTTCTTTTCCAGTCCTGAAGTAGAGTCTCGGCCCAAAACATTGATTGTTTATCCATTTCCACAGATGCTGCCTGACCTGCTGAGATCCTCCAGCATATTGGGAGTGTTGCTCTTGATTTGCAGCATCTGCAGAATCTTGTGTTTACGATTAACCGCTTAGCAAGTACACCAGACATACTCCATTCCAGAGTAGGGTTTGTGCATAAATGGGCAACAGGTCACAGCAAATGGGCAAGAAAAAATTCTCAAATCTGTGCAAAAGTAAGTCACAAGGTTATAATGTCACTCTGGACAAGAAAGCATTTCCTTGTCTGAGGGCCTGGCTTCATATATCTTCAGGAGTGAGAGGCGGAATGCCTCTGATTCAAAGTAAGAAAAAGGAATGAAAATGGGCTGTATCTTGCTGAACCTGACCTTGACTTATAATGCTGGCCTTGGTTGTCAGCAGCCTCCAGAATTCTTCACAAAAGCATTAATACAATGTAGTTCATAGATTAAATCAGGGAAATTTAAAGCGTACTTAACAAGGACACATCAGCAATCATAAAGGACTTTAAATATGGACTGGACAAACCAATGCATTAGTAGTGTTTAATAGAACATACAGTCCTGTGCAAAAGTCTCAGATGCAGATCGATATCTCGGGTGTCTTAGACTTTTACACAGTCCTGCAGTAATTTTATGTATTGCACTGTACTGCTGTGCGTGCGCGCGCACACACACACACACACACACACACACACACACACACACAAACATACTTCATGACATAACGTATGTGATTTTGGGTCACTACTATGGACTAAGAATCGAAAGGAGGCAGGTTGGGAATAGGAGAAGGGACGGAGAGGAGAGAGAACAGGAAGCAACAGAGAGACATTCTGTAAAGATCAATAAACCAATTGTTTGGATTCAAATGGCATTGTCTAATGTCTTAGGGCTGCGTGCATACCATCTCCTGCACCTGGCACTCCTTCTCTGTCCACACCCCTCCCATGGTGCTCCACCCTCCTCATTTGCAACATCCTTTGCACTTGCCAGATTTACAAACTCACTCTCTAGTCATGTTGTCAAATACCCTTAACTTTTTCTAATATTTATTTCTTCAAAAAGGCATATGGTGCATTGGTCTTCATCAACCATGGGATTGAGTTTAAGAGCCGAGAGGTAATGTTACAGCTATACAGGATCCTGGTCCCGACTTGGAGTTATGTGCTTAGTTCTGGTCACTTCACTACAGGAAGGATGTGCAAACTGTAGAAAAGGTGCAGAGGAGACTTACAAGGATGTTGCCTGAATTCTCAACCTATGAAAATAGGTTGAGTGAACTCGGCCTTTTCTTCTTGGAGTGGCGGAGGATGAGAGATGACCTGATGGAGGTGTATGAGATGATGACAGGCATTGGTCGTGTGGATAGTCAGAGGCTTTTTCCTAGGGCTGAAATGGCTAACACAAGAGGGCACAGTTTTAAGGTGCTTGGGAGAAGGTACAGAGGAGATGTCAGGGGTAAGTTTTATACACAGAGAGTGGTGAGTGTGTGGAATGGGCTGCCAGCAACAGTGGTGGAGACGGATACGATAGGGTCTTTTAAGAGACTCCTGGATAGGTACATGGAGCTTAGAAAAATAGAGGACTATGGGTAACCCTGGGTAATTTCTAAGGTAAGGACATGTTCGGCACAGCATTGTGGGCCGACGGGCCTGTATTGTGCTGTAGGTTTTCTATGTTTCTGGTTGCTCTTTTATTTTTGTTGCTGTTTTGTGTGATTTTGTTCAGGGCAGACAAGCACAGTGATCTGCAGATAGGCAGATAGATACCTTATTGATCCCAAAGGAAATTACAGTGTCACATTAGCATTACAAGTGCACAGATATATAAGTATTAGAAGAAAAGTAGAAACAATAAAAAATAAGTTACCTCAGACAGTCTAACAGGAGGGGATCATTACTTCCCCGGCTATAGGTTGACTCATTAGAGAGCCTGATGCTAAGGGTAACAATGACCTCATATAGAGCTTTTTGGAGCAGCACAGCTGTCTTAGTCTATTACTAAGGTGGCATGCAGAGGATGAGAAATATTGTCCAGAATTCGCAGGATTTTCAGTAAGCTCCTTTGTTCTACCACAGCCTTCAGTGTATTCAGTTTGACTTGTGTAACAGAACCAGGCTTTCAAATCAGTTTATTGAACCTGTTGGCATCACCCATGTTGATGCCATTACCTAGCATACCACCACACAGAAGCAAAACTCTGGTAGAACATGTGAAGGAGAGGCCTGTGAACTCGAAAGGACCTCACTATCACCTTTGTCTGATTGATGATGAGTGCAGATGATTCAGCCTGCACCATTTCACAAAGTCCTCTACCAGGGCCCCGTACTCATTCTCCCATCCTCCCTTTATGCACCCAACTAGTGCTGAGTTATCAGTAAATTTCTGCTGATGACATGGCTCAGTGTTGTATCTAATGTCCAAGGTATACAGGGTAAACAGGAAGGGAGCCAATACAGTCCCGTGTGGGTCCACAGTGCTGCTTATAGTCATGTCTGACATAGAGCTCTGAAGCCACACAAACTGTGGTCTGTCAGTCAGGTAGTCCATTATCCAGGATACAATGGAAGTGCCAACCTGCATTGAACGGAGCTTTTCCCCCGCACTGGGGGCTGTATGGTATTGAAAGCACTTGAGAAATCAAAAATCATGATCCTCACAGTGCTGCTCTGGCTATCCAAATGGGAGTAGACTCTGTTCAGCAGGAAGATGACAGCATCGCCGACTCTAGTGTGCTCCTGGTAGGCAAACTGCAGTGGATCGAGGGTTGGTATGACCAGGGGTTGGAAGTGAGCCAGGGCCAGCCTCTCCAGGGTCCTCATGATGTATCAGACACAGCAAAAGATGCAGCACTGGATTGAACAGAACAGAATGTCCCTGGATTCTTTCGATGTCTTCGAGAGTTGGTGTTCTGTATTCTGTGTTATTCGTTCACATTTTTTGCCACTTGCATGATTTCTTCTTATTTTGGCGCATTGAGGGGTTTGATGTTTTTCTTTGAACGGTTTCCACCGTTTTCTTTTTTTATGGCTGTCTGTGGAGATGATGGATCTCAGGGTTGCATACAGCGTAAATACTTTGATAATAAATGTACTTTGAACTTTGAATCTTTGAAAAAATAAAAACCTGATAGGATAAGCAGTCCTTCTGTGGTTGTCAAGACAATTTAAGAAAATGCCTTCATTGTCATATAGCATTTAAAAAAAATCGCTTTGTCCCCGCAAGTCCATGCCAACTAGATATCACCGTTTTTCTGCAGTCCTGCAGTAATCTGTTAGTTTATTCTCCCAACATTCTCATCAACCTCTCCCAGGTCCTGTCATCACCTACACAAATTCACAGCAGTCGATCAACCTGTAAACCTGTATGTTTTTGAGATGCCAACTCACAAGGCCAAAAAGCTGTTGTTAAACGGTTCATATCTATAGCAACAGAGAAGTAGTTAAAGTTGTAGTTTGAATCAGTTACTTGCATAACAATACTTGGATACTTTGAATAGATTTAGTCTACATATTAAGACCATAAGACATAGGAGCAGAATTGGGCCATTTGGCCCATCGAGTCTGAATCTGCCATTCAATCATGGCTCATCCTTTTTTTCCCCCTCCTCAGCCCCAATCCCCAGCCTACTTTCTGTAACCTTTGATGCTATCTCAAATCAAGAAAATATCAATTTCTGACTTAAATATACCCAATGACCTGGGCTCCACAGCTGACTGTGGTAACCAATTCCACAACTTCACACTCTAGCTGAAGAAATTTCCCCACATCTCCGTTTTAAATGGAAATACCTTTATCCTGAGGATGTGCCCTCTTGTCCTAGACCACGGGAAGCATCCTTTCCACATCTACTCTGTCTAGGCCTTTCAACATTTGAAAGGTTTCAATGAGATTTCCACTCCCCCCCCCCCACATCCTTCTAAATTCAAGTGAGTATAGACCCAGAGCTATCAAACCTTCCTCATATGATAAGTTTTCATTCCTGGAATCATCCTTGTGAACCTCTTCTGAACTCTCTCCAATGCCAGCTTCACCTGTTCTTAGATGAGGAGCCCAAAACTGTTTACTGTATAAAAAGGTGAGGCGTCACCAGTGCGTTATAAAGCCTCATCATCACATCCTTGCTCTTGTGTTCTAGACATCTTGAAATGAATGCTGACATTGCCTTTGCCTTCCTCACCACCAACTCAGCCTGCAAGTTAACCTTTAGGCTGTTCTGTACAGGGACTCTCAAGTACCTTTGCATCTCAGATTTTTAGCTTTTCTCTCCAATTAGAAAATAGTCTACACATTTATTTCTCTTGCCAAAGTACATGACCATGTATTTTCCAAGATTGTATTTCATTTGCTACTTTCTTGCTCATTCTCCTAATTTGTCTTAAGTCCTTCTGCAGCCTCCCTGTTTCCTCAATACCACCAGTCCCTCCACCAATCTTCATATCATCTGCAAACTTGGCAACAAAGCCATCTATTCGATCATCTAAATTATTGATATACAAAATAAAAAGAAGTGGTCCCAACACTAACCCCTGCAGAACACCACTAGTCACTGGCAGCTAACTAGAAAAGGATCCTTAGAATCCCACATGCTGCCTCCTACCAATCAGCCAATGCTCTAACCATACTAGTAACTTTCCCATAATAGCACGGGTTCTTAACTTGGTAAGTAGGCTCTTGTGTGGCATCTTGTCAAAGGCCTTCTGAAAGTCCAAATATACAACATCCACCGTATCCCCTTTATCTATCCTACTTGTAATCTCCTCAAGGAATTCCAACAGGTTCATCAGGCAAGATTTTCCCTTAAAGAAAACATGCTGACATTGTCCTATATTGTCCCATATTGCTAAGTACCCCATAACCTCATCCTTAACAATTGACTCGAACATCTTCCCAACCACTGAGATCAGGTTAACTGGTCTATAATTTACTTTCTGCTGCTTTCCTCCTTTCTTAAGGAGTGCAATGCCACTTGCAATTTTCCAGTCCTCTGGCACCATGCCAGAGGCCAATGATTTTTGAAAGATCTTTAATAATGCCTCCACAATCTCTACTCCTACCTCTTTCAGAACCCTAGGGTGCAGTTCATCTGGTCTGTGTGACTTATGTACACTTAGGTCTTTCAGCTTTTTGAGCACCTTCTCCCTTGTAATCGTAACTGCACTCAGGGCTCTTTCCTCACACCCTTCAGCATCTGTCACATTGCTAGTATCTTCCACAGTGAAGACTGATGCAAAATACTCATTTGGTATATCTGCCATCTCCTTGGCCCCCATTATTAGTTCTCTGGCCTCATTTTCTAGTGGTCCTATATCCACTCTCATCTCTCTTTTATTTTTCATATACTTGAAAAAGCTTTAACTATCCACTTTGATATTGTTTGCTAGCTTGCTTGTATATTTCATCTTTTTCTGCCTAATGATTCTTTTAGTTGCTCCCTGTAGGGTTTTAAAAGCTTCCCATTCCTTTATCTTCCCACTAATTTTTGCTTTGTTGCTTTCTTTTACGCTTGACTTCCCTTGTCAGTTATGGTTGTAATATTTTGCCATTCGAGTATATCTTTGTTTTTGGAATCCTGCGCCCTCCTCATTTTTGCCAGAAACTGATGCCACTTCTGCTCTCCCATCACCAGTGCCAGCAGCTCCTTCCAGTTTACTTTTGCAACTCCTCTCTCATACCACTGTAATTTCCCTTACTCCACTGAAATACTGTTATGTCAGACTTTACTTTCTCCCTATCAAATTTCAAGTTGAACTCCATCATATTGTGATCATTGCATCCTAAGGTTTCTTTTACCTTAAGCTCCCTAATCGCTTCCAGTTCATTACGTAATACCCAATCCAGTATAGGTGATCCCGTAGCTGGCTCAATGACAAACTGCTCTAAAAAGCCATGTTGTAGGCGTTCATCAAACTCACTATCCTGAGATCCATTACCAACCTGATTTTCCCAACTGACCTACATGTGAAAATCTCTCCTGACTATAACATTGCCCTTTTTCCCCCTACAAAATTAGGTTAAACCCTTCCCTACAGCTCAAACAATCCTGGTCCCTCTCAGGTTCAGGTGCAATCCGTCCCTTTTGTACAAGCCATACCTCCCCCAGAAGAGATTCCAATGATCTATGAACCCAAAGGCCTGCCTCCTGCACCATCTTCTCTACCATGCTTTGATCTGCCAAATCATCCTGTTTCTACCCTCACTGGAAGCACAGGCAGCAATCCAGAAATTACTACACTGAAGCTCCTGCTTCTCAGCTTTCTACCCAGCTCTCTTAAATTCTCTCTTCAGGACTTCATTGCTTTTCTTTCCTATGCCATTGGTACAAATATGTACCATGACATCTGGTTGCTCTCCCTCCCTTTCCAAAATGCTATGGATGTGATCTGATATTAAAGGAAAACTTGGTAGAAATCAGGGCTGGAGATAGAGGGCTGTATCTAACAGGAAAGATTCAACCATCTAGAAAGAAGAAGGGTCTGGAAAAACATGAGAGTGGTGTTCGTAGTTTGAATAGTTTTGGTTGCGTCAACACAGGAAGATGTTTCCATTTACTGATAAAATCAAAGTGTAAAGCCATAAATCTTAAAATGCTATTAATTAATCAAAGTTCCAAGTAATTTGTTATCAAAGTTCATATGCAGTGTATTACCATACTACTCTGAGATTCATTATCTTGGATGCATTTACAGGAAAAAAGAAAGCAGAATTTTTCAAAATAAAGGACATATAAACTAAGACTGACAGACAACAAATATGCAAAAGGTTACTGTCTATGAAGTGGCAATGTCCCATGTTGAGGCAATGGAACAGAAGATCAACAAGTATGTGAAGAAGTGGCTTGGAGTACCGAGCAGCCTCACCAACGTTGCAACCCACAGTAGCCAGACAAAGCTTACCATCCCAGTGGAATCCTTTGTGGAAGAGGTCAAGGTAGCCAAGGTAAGATCATTATTGATGCTTCGAGACTCAAAAGACCCTGTCATCAATAACACCCAGCCGGATGTGAGATCAGGCAGGAAGTGGTCAGCCCATGTAGCAGTTAATAAGGCAGAGTCTGGACTGAAGCACAAGAAGATGGTTGGGGCTATCCAGCTAGGCCGCCAGGTGCTTCGATGGACAACCCACAAGTGGTGGTCATCTTCTACAGGTAAGGAGTGCCATGAGCTTGTAACACAAGAAATATGAAAGGTATGAAATTATGAAATATGAAATTATGACACATCTGGATAGCAGTACCAGGATTGGTCTGAGTCAGCATGGATTTACGAAGAGGAAATCATGCTAGACTAGTCTTCTGGAATTTTTTGAGGATGTAACTATGAAAATGGACAAGGGAGAGCCAGTGGATGTAGTGTACCTGGACTTTCAGAAAGCCTTTGATAAAGTCCCACATAGGAGATTAGTGGGCAAAATTAGTGACATGGATTGAAACTTGGCTGGCTGACAGAAAACAAAGAGTAGCGATTTACGGGTCCCTTTCGGAATGGTAGGCGGTGACCAGTGGAGTACCGCAGGGTTCAGTGCTGGGACCGCAGCTGTTTACAATATATATTAATGATTTAGATGAGGGAATTAAAAGTAACATTAGCAAATTTGCCGATGACACAAAGCTGGGTGGCAGTGTGAAATGTGAGGAGGATGTTATGAGAATACAGGGTGACTTGGACAGGCTGGGTGAGTGGGCAGATGCATGGCAGATGCAGTTTAATGTGGATAAATGTGAGGTTATCCACTTTGGTGGTAAGAACGGGAAGACAGAGTATTATCTAAATGGAGTCAAGTTAGGAAAAGGGGAAACACAATGAGATCTAGGTGTTCTTGTACATCAGTCACTGAAAGCAAGCATGCAAATACAGCAGGTATTGAAGAAAGCAAATGGCATGCTGGCCTTCATAACAAGGGGAATTGAGTATAAGAGCAAAGAGGTCCTTCTGCAGCTGTACAGGGCCCTGGTGAGAACACACCTGGAGTACTGTGTGCAATTTTGGTCTCCAATTTTGAGGAGGGACATTCTTGCTATTGAGGGAGTGCAGCGCAGGTTCACAAGGTTAATTCCCGGGATGGCGGGACTGTCATATGTTGAAAGGTTGGAGTGACTGGGCTTGTATACTCTGGAATTCTGAAGGTTGAGAGGGGATCTTATTAAAACATAGAAGATTATTAAGGGATTGGGCACGCTGGAGGCAGGAAGCATGTTCCCACTGATGGGTGAATCCAGAGGCCACAGTTTAAGAATAAGGGGTAGGCCACTTAGAATGGAGTTGAGGGAAAACTTTTTCACCCAGAGGATGGTGGATATATGGAATGCTCTTCCTCAGAAGGCAGTGGAGGCCAAGTCTCTGGATGCATTCAAGAAAGAGCTCTTAAAGGTAGTGGAATCAATGGTTATGGGCATAAGGCAGGAACTGGATACTGATTGTGGATGATCAGCCATGATCACAGTGAATGGTGGTGCTGGCTCGAAGGGCCGAATGGCCTACTCCTGCACCTATTGTCTATTGCAGAAGGGGCGAAGAGGTTAGCTAAAACAGCTGGCCTGGCCAAACAAGGGGCTTGGACCTGGTGGGAAAGTGTTGAACAACGACATCTATCTTGGAATGTTCTGTGGCAGAAGGAACCGCTCCGCATTTCTTTTCTATGCAGAGCAGCGTACGATCTGCTCCCAACACCTGCCAACCTCAGCATCTGGTATGAAGATCAGACAGACAAGTGTGCTGCTTGTGGCGAGAAGGGAACACTTCAACATATTTCGAGTGCATGCAGAGTCAATCTTTCCAGTGGCATGTCACTTGGAGACATAACAACATTCTCAAAGTTGTAACAGAAGCGGTTGAGCAGAGAGTACTGCAGCACAACTTATCTCATGCCTCATGCTGCACAGAATATCGTATATGATTTGTGAAAGAAGGCTCCAAGTCAAGGGTGTACAGCACAGGCTCACGATCAAGCATACTTTCTTCAGCCAATGATTGGTGTGTCAAGGCTGACTTGGACGGGGAAGGCAGTTTCCTGGAGCAAATAGCTTTCACCACATTGCGTCCAGATATAATCGTATGGTCTGACACCAGTAGAGAAGCGGTTATTGGTGAACTCACAGTTCCCTGGGAAGACAACATCGATGAAGCCCATGAGTGCAAGTTAACCAAGTATGCAGAATTAAGATCAGAGTGCAGAGACAGAGGGTGGAAGGTCTCATGCTATCCATTTGAAGTAGGCTGCCATGGGTTTATTGCGTTCACTTTCCAGAAGTGGCTGCGTGACCTTGGCTTCACTAGAAGAGAGATCAAGTCAACCAGCAGGGCTGTAGCTGAGGCAGCAGAGAAAGGATCAGCATGGGTGTGGACCAAGTATGTCCAGAGGGACAGATAGTCAGACAGTGTATACATATCTTTCACACCCTTCAGTAGTTGCATAGACACCTGAAGAGCAGACTATCTGTTGGATGGAAGTGACCAACCACTCTGATAGAGGCAGATGCCAAGTTTTTAAGCTCACCAGTGAGAGATGGTGCTTTAGAACTGCTGGCCCACCACCTTGAGGGAGTCTTGATCATAAGCGGGCCGAAACTCCTGAAGACAGGTGACAGATCAACTGATGATCCCACTGGTGATAGCACAGGACAGTTAACATCTTAGTCCATGTGTATTTTTTAACTCTTATAAGCTGAGCGAATAAAAGTAATTCTGAGTAGCTGAGTTGTAAAGAGTCTTTGGAAGTGATTCTGTAATTCTTCGATTGAAGTTACCCGAGCCAGTTCAGGAGCCTGATGGTTGTAGGGCAATTAACTGTTCCTGAACCTGGTGGTGTGGGACCTAAGGCTCCTGTACCGCCTGCTTGAGTTGGAATTTAGGGGATATTTCTTTTACCCAGAGAGCAGAGGAATATAGAACCTGTTGCCATGAGAATTAGTTGAGTTGGATTCAATGTATTTTTTTCCCTAATGCCAATTAAAACCAATGCATCTAAGTCTGAAAAATTACTCAGGTCACTGTCAGAACAATGGAACTGAATATGAGAGGAATAAGAGTGTCCTATCTACCTAGCACCACCAAATAGAAACCATTTTCTCCTACACTTTTAATCTGACCAGTGCCAAATTATGCGTTTGCTCTAGAAAATCACACATTATCCTTTTGATTCCAATCCACATGATTGCCAGAAAATGTGTAAAACTTCGAAAGAAGTTACATTTGGAATTTCTGACGTCATGATGAAATGAGTACATTGTGAATTGAGCTAAAAGGTCTGCAATTTTCATTAAAAATTCTCCATCGAGGAAGTTTAAATGCTGTTTATAATTCTCTCCCATCTCTGTCAACTGTAAAACAAACTTCTAAGTTAAGCCAATAATAGTCTTAATAATTGGTTTGAACTCTGTAGGAAGCATCCTAAGAGTGTTTCAGAATCAATTCAGAGTAGTGGTGTTTAAAGTTACCCACTCTTGTTCAGGAGCCTGTTGGCTGTAGGGTGCATTCCTAAGAATGTACCAGAAGGCAGATCTTTTAAAATATAAAAGACTTCACACTGGGCTCCAATTAAAACCTCTAATGTAATTGCAAGAAAAAAAATCTCAATGCTAATTTACAGCAGGATGCAGATAATCATTAATTAGTAACTGTCTTCAGTTGTCCTAACTAATAGGCTATCTCTGTATAGAGATGGAAAAATAAACATCGAAATGCTAATGGCAGTGATTGTTTTTTTCCTTCAGAATTGTGGAATTTGACAAATGATACACAGTTGAAAAATTAATATTACTGATTTAAAACATTCACTTGATATAAATGAATTTAAAGTATTGAAGTTAATTAAAGTACAAAAAAAATTGTTCAATCCTGTTTGGCAATTCCATTTAAAAACATGGCGGTCACTGCTTCTACTGTGATAAAACATTGATTTTGAGATTAGTTTTGATCTCCCATGATCTTGTTGGATAACAGAGTGATCTGTAGGACCATTATAGGTACAGTTCAACTCCTTGTGCTCCATTTTCATCTAGATTTATGACCTCAAAATCTGACAAATGTTCAAACTGTGGACACAGGAGTTATAAGGTGTAGAGACCAGGAATAAAAGGCAAAGAAGTAAATTTTGAATTTACTCTGCATATCAATGAAGCCAATGTGCACTAATAATTGTGATAATAGATATCTTATTACTATGTAATAACATTTATATTAATAATATTAATATAATGGTAATGTAATGAGATCCAAATTTAAAATCTCTTGGAGTAATAATATTTATATTTAAATATATGACACCTTCACAAATCAGATTGGAAACCAAGGTTAATCTCTTCCCTGAAACACTTATTTAAAGAAAAACTCACACAAACAAATCATTACAGAGGTTAAGAATCAGAAAGGAAAACATCAAAACGCTGAAATACTCAACAGCTCAAACAGGATGTATTGAGAGAGTAGCAAAGGCAATGTTTGAACAACATTTCAGTCCTGTTCTGATAAATCTCACTGACAAAGACATCTTCTCCAGATTTAGTACTGAAGGAAACTGCACGGTGACAAGTAATGTTAAATTATAACCCAGGGAGATCACCCAAGTGTACAGATGAGATGCTGTGGCAATATTTTTTAAGGAGTTTTCATGTTAATCCCTGTGCACATGCCAAAAGCTAGCCTTAATCTACGCTTTAAGAAAACAAATTATCTGCTCATGTTGACATTGTTATTTGTGGGAGCTTCTTTTGCACAACATATCTGCTAGGGTTCATAAATACATTATTTTAGGTATGTGGAGACCATCATTATATTCTAATATATGATGACCCACTAATTCCATTTTAGACTGTTTGCATTTTTAATAGACCTTTCCTTTCAGGCAAACTACAAGATTTTCTCAACCCCAGAGTTTTGGGCACCATGCATCACTGGCCATAACAAAAATCCTTGCACTAAAAAGCATCTCTATCTATGAAAATAAGGTCAAACAAGAATTCCAATCTAGCCGACCCAAATCTAGAGAATATGTCTTAAATCTTAATGATTGCTTTGTTTACTGGTCCCTTCAGTTATCTCTAGTGTGAAAACCTCTTTGAAATTACAAATATGCTCTATTTGAACACCAAATAGTGTTTATCCACCATCAGTAAATACCCAAATGGATAGGCTGCATATAAAATTGAAGGAATATGAGTTACTATCAGTGCTATCTGGTAGTTTTTTTGCCTACGATTTTCACTCAATTGATCTGATTTATTTTTTGGTACAGAAGATGCATCAATTCAGCTTGGTGTAAGCTAAGTTTCTGTAAGGCCAAACCTTCCTTTACCAGGAGCATTGAATATGAAAAGCCCAAAGCATTAAGGATCCCTATCAGCCATTCCACAATCTCTTTGGCCCACTACAATCAGGAAAGAGGTAGAAGAGCATCAGAACAAGGTCAGCCAGACTGGGTAACAGCTTTTTACCTCAGGCTGTGAGACTAATGAATACCCTGCCACCACTGAAGTCTCATCACTTGCACAATCAGCTGTTTACTCTTTGCTATTTACTTGTACTACACACTGCATGCACTTTAAATTATATATTTTATTAACTTTAAGTATGATAATATTTCATCTTATGTACTGTGTGTGATGTATGTTTTGTGGTTGCACCATGATCTGAAGGAATGTTATTTTGTTTGCTGTATATACACATACATATATATATATATATACATATGTACAGACAGATGACAGACTTGAACTTGAAAAATACTACATAGCTAGAAGAGATGATGTCCTGAAAGAGAACATAGGAAGCTGAAAAGAAGGACCTCAAGGGTGGTAATCTCTGGATCACTGATTGTGCCACAGTGCAGTGAGGGTAAGAATAAGATGATTTGGCAGATGATTGTGTGGCTGACAAATTGGTGTAGGAGGCAAAGTTTCAGATTTGTGTATCATTAGATCTCTTCTGGGGAGCTTAAGACCTGTACAAAAGGGATGGATTACACCTGAACATGAGGTGGACTAATATCCTTGCAGGCAGACACACTAGAGCTGTCAGAGAGGGTTTAAAATAGTTTGCTGGGCGTGGCTATAAATACAAAACTTAAACCCCCCCCCCACCCAATACCAGGAGTAGATACCATCCACAAAAATGCCAATGCGCTCAAGATGAAAAAGCTACTATTGGAAGTTATCACTGTGTCATTCTAAACTATCAAGGATTAAGGCGGAACTTTAGGACTCATTGATATCAGTTAAATTTAAAACAGGGGTGAGTAAATAAAAAAAAATGCCCTGCTGCACCACTTTCTTTTGAGGAGGGCTGGGTTGAAAGGCATTTGCACCAATATGGTAGAGAGAATGATGCTGCTCCAACTAGGCCCCAACATTGGGCTCCTCATGGCTCTTGTAGTGGAGCAGTTATGTGAGGAAATCTGTCTGCTGATTCTGCACCAAATGCATTCCACTCAAATTCCGCTACATCATTTCAAGAGGGAGCAGTAATTCTAACTGATTTGATTTTAATTTAATTTGATTTATTTGGGTTAATTCAATTGTTATCATAAATGCATTGATTTTTACGTGTTTGTGAAAATGCTTTTAAATAATTAATTTTGTTGATTAATTTTTAAGTACCTGATTAATTTTTAATTGGGCTTGAACGGTTTTCATTGTCTGAAGAGACTGGTTTTTCTTCACCTTGTATTGAAAACCATACAATGTGGAGTTTGTGTTATGCTCCTTGGGGCCTTGTTGATCAAGAGACACAAGGGAATGTCGTTGCTGGAAACTGAAACATGAAAGACAAACTGCTGGAGGAATTTAGTGAGTTGAGCAGCACCTGTGAGGTGGGGAATTGGGAAGGAATTGTTAAGACATCTGGTTGAGACCTTACATATTTTTGATCTGCTTCAGGGGCAGAGGGTATGGTAAATGCAACTGAAATGGATAGAAACACAATGCCAGTGGATAAAGTCCAAGAACTGAATGCTATGCAGTAATCACATAGCAATTGAGGACTCTAACTCTGTACATTTTTAAGCTACTAATATATAGAGCTTTTATACTGTGACTTGAAGCGCATTACTTTTATTAAACACATTTTCTCTTTTGCAATCAAACTATCAAATTTCCACTCTTCATATCTGAAGAATGTTTTAAAATGTCAGGTTACTGAGTTATTTGCAGAAGAATTTGAATGTACACATTGAAGCTTTCAAAGGGAGTAGAATTTTGGGAAGAGTTTGTTAAGGGATCTCAGAACTCCAGAGTCCAAAGGACAATTCAACACCCTTTAGGCCTCTTTTACATTTCTAACTTCAAATAAATAATGTTTTAATATCCCAGCATGTTTTTTTTAAAAAAATCAGTGTTGTTATGTGTGTATTATTGCAGAAATATATGTACAATATAGACTGTTGCTTTGTTTTGTCTATTTACAATAATAGCATTTACACTACACAGACATCCTTAACAAGAATGCCTGAGGCTGTACTACCTGAAAGTTATGCAACAAAACAATTTTGACTTACCCATGTGATTACTTTTTAATCTTTTTTGATTAGAATTTGAGAAATCCACTTAGAACAATAAAAGAGAATTAAAAGGAAACATTGAAGTAACTTCAAAGGATTTAGAAGATTAAATATAAATATTGTTTATAGGAAAGATGTGCTTAGAAAATATCTTCCAAGATTGTGGGCTATCTGCGTGTTAACTGTTACAGGAGTTGATTAATGTCAAGTGGGTGAAAAACGACTATTTTTCTATTTCTCCCATGAATCTGAGTATGATTGGTGTAAGTATATGTTCATGGAAGTTAAAACCAGATTATACTATTCAGTTAATAATTAATAAACCCTTTCAAAAGATCAGCTTGTTAATGATTGTAAAGAGCATAATAAAAGTCAGAGTAACACACACACAAAATGCTGGAGTATTTCAGCAGGTCAGGCACCAAAATAAATAAGCATTTGACAATTCGGGCCGAGACACTTCATCAGTCTTGTCTGTGTTACTCTGGATTTCCAGCATCTGCAGAAACTCCTGCATTCATAATAAAAGTGAGCTTTTGCTAGAATAACTCCAATTATGAGAGAAAGATTGGAGGAATTGAACCTGTTCTCCTTAAAGCAGGAGATGTGACAGAGGTGTTCGAAAATTTGGAACTGGCTGTAAAAAAAAAGAGAGGAGGTGGTTTGGAGTGAGGTGAGTGGAAAAAATGTAACGTTAAAAACATAAGAGATTCTGCAGATGCTGGAAATCTAGAGCAACACACACACAAAATGCTGGAAGACCTCAATGATTAAATGCGAAAACCCTTCGTCAGGACTGTTTTATGTCAAAATTCATCCTGCTGGAACATTCAGTGGAAACACCAATGACATAAGGTTCATTAACTTCATTGGTGCCTTCAGATCAGTGCCTTAATCCCTGGATATAATCAAGGGTACACAAGAAGGGTTGAATTGCTGTGTATTAAGTATAATGCTACTGCTGAACATGAAACAGAATCTCCAGTGGAACATGCCTAAGTACTTAGAAAGAAAACAATTGCTGAAGGTGAAAATCAAACTAAAGCTGGTCAATGGTGGAAATACTTGTCTGGTCAGTGAAGCATCTGTAGACAATCAGAAATGTTTCAGATTAAAGGCCTAACATTATAATACCATAAGACTAAGATATAGGAGCACAATTGGGCCGTTGACACTGCTCCGGCATTCCATCCTGGCTTATTTATTATCCCTCTCAATTCTTCTGTCTTCTCCCTGTAACCTATCAATCTCTGCTTTAAAGATACTCAATGACTTTGCCTCCACAGCAATCTGTGTCAATGAATTCTACAGATACACTACCCTCTGCCTAAACGAATTGTCATGGTTCTGTTTGGCTGTTCCCCTTTAACGCTCCTTTCTCCCTGATTACGCCCTAATTTCAATCATTAGATTTCCAATTGCTCCTAGTTTACCTAATTTCAATACACCTGGTTTTCATCGGAGACTGTGAAATAAGTACGATGGCTTCTCTTTCTCAGGTTGCCAGTTTGTTGGCTTAGTCTTGTGTGGTCTTAGTCCAGGAGGTATTCCAGCAAGGCCTCTGTGACAAGGTAAAGGACGAGTTGGCGGCTAGTTATGACACTGACAGCCTGGATTCATTGATCTCCCTGGCCATCAGGCTGGACAACCGACTCCGAGAACGTCAGAGAGAGAGAACCGGTTGTCCTTTGGCCACCCCACGGCATGCTTTACCATCTACTCCCAGCCCTAACCCCTCTCCTCCTCCCACTCCTAGAATGGCATCCGGCCCGGCTGTTTCCACCACCCCGGGAGAGGAACCAATACAGCTGGGACGGAGCGGTCTTTCTCCCTCAGAGCGACTCCGGAGATTCAGAGCAGGGGATTGTTTCTATTGCGGTCAGTCTGGCCATTTTCGTGCCACCTGTTCCCTTCGGCCAAAAGGGAGGGTTCACCAGTAGAAAGGGGGACCCTGGTGAGTCAGACCACATTCCCTTCTGTCCCCCAATCCCGGATGCAGATCCAAGCTTCTGTAAGCTACAACCAATAGTCCCTGTCCTTGTCTGCCTTGATAGACTCCAGTGCTGAGGGGAATCTGTTGGATGAAGTTATAGCTTCTCAGGCTGGAATTCCTCAGGAGCCGTTGACTACCCCTCTGGAAGCCCGGGCACTGGACGGAAGACTTCTGGCCCGAGTCACTCACTGTACCCCACCACTGTCTTTGGTTCTCTCTGGGAACCATCGGGAACAGATGCAATTTAACTTAATTTCCTCTCTTCAAGCTCCTATAGTTCTTGGGTACCCCTGGTTAAGCCGCCATAATCCTTACATTGATTGGTCCACCGGGAAGATAGCCAGCTGGAGTCCATTTTGTCACACCAGTTGTCTACAGTCGGCCCTTTCCCCTGTAAGAACCACCGCGACCTCATCTGCCGCTGAAACCCCTGACTTGTCCAGGATTCCAGCGGAGTACTACGATCTGGGGCAAGTGTTCAGTAAACAACGCGCCCTTTCCCTGCCTTTACACCGACCGTACGATTGCACTATCGACCTTCTCCCTGGAGATCCTCTAGCCACCAGTCGGCTGTATAACTTGTCCCGGACAGAGAGAGAAGCAATGGAAGGTTACATCAGTGAATCTCTCACGGCAGGCATTATCCGACCCTCTTCCTCCCCGGTGGGCGCAGGGTTCTTCTCTGTGGGGAAGAAGGATGGTTCTCTCTGTCCCTGCATCAACTACCGAGGCACAAATCATATAACTGTAAAGAACACGTACCCACTGCCTCTTGTAAATTCTGCGTTCGAACCACTTCACGGAGCCACCATATTCTCGAAGTTAGACCTACGAAGCGCAGACCATCCGGTCCGAATAAGGGAGAGGGACGAGTGGAAGACGGCATTCAATACCTCTTTAGGCCACTTCGAGTACTTGGTCATGTCTTTTGGCCTCACCAATGGCCCTGCAGTCTTTCAAGCCCTGATTAACGATGTACTGAGAGACTTTATTAACCGCTTTGTGTTTGTCTATCTGGACGACATACTAATCTTTTCCAGCAGTCCCCGGCAACACGTTCATCATGTCCGTCAAGTCCTGCAGAGGCTGGGGGATAATAAATTATTCGTAAAGGCGGAGAATTGCGAATTCCACGTCCCCTCGGTCAGCTTCCCAGGTTATATCATTGAAAGAGGACAGGTGAGAGCTGATCCCGAGAAAATCCGGGCTGTGGCGGAGTGGCCCAAACCCACGGACCGCAAGCAACTCCGTCGGTCCCTAGGGGCTGCGAACTTCTATCGCCTGTTCATCAGAAACTACAGTCAGGTGGCGGCTCCTCTGACCCAACTTTCCTCACCTGCCACACCTTTCCTTAGAACTCCGAGGCAGACTCAGCATTCGCGGAACTAAAGAGGCGTTTCACGTCTGCTCCCGTTCTGATTCAACCGGACCCCTCCTGTCAATTCATCATGGAGATTGATGCCTCCGACTCTGGGGTGGGAGTGGTACTGTCCCAACGTCCGGGCCCAGATCAGAAACTACATCCCTGTGCCGCCTTCTCTCGCCAACTGTCTTCCGCTGAACGAAATTACGACATGGAGAACCGGGAGCTACTGGCGGTCAAACTGGCGTTGGAAGAATGGAGACGCTGGTTGGAGGGTGCGGAACACCCATTCATCGTCTGGACAGACCATAAAAACCTTGAATATATCCAGACCAGCAAGCGCCTGAATTCCCGCCAGGCCCATTGGGCATTATTTTTTGGCCGGTCCAGGTTCACCCTCACCTATCGTCCGGGGTCCAAGAATGGGAAGCCCAATGCTCTCTCCCGTCAATATGTTTCCGAGGAGGACCTTCCCAACCCCGAGACCATCCTTCCATCATCCTGTGTAGTGGCTGTCCTCACCTGGGAGATCGAGTCCAGAGTCAGAGGCCCAACGGATTCAACCTGATCCAGGCATCAGATCTGCCAATCGCCTCTTTGTACCCGATCCTGTCTGATCGCAGGTTCTCCAGTGGGGGCACACTCTTCATTTCGCCTGCCACCCCGGAATCGATCGGACTCTGACTCTTCTGAAGAGACATTTCTGGTGGCCCTCCATGGACGCTGACGCCCGTTCCTATGTCTCTGCATATTTCGCCTGCGCCCATGGAAAAGCTTCCCATCGGCCACCTGCAGGACTGCTTCATCCCTTGCCTGTCCCTGGTCACGCATTGCTCTGGATTTCGTCACCGGGCTACCCTCTTCACGTGGAAACACTGCCGTACTCACTGTGGTGGACCGTTTCTCTAAGTCGGTACATTTTGTAGCCCTCCCTAAACTCCCTTCCGCGCAGGAGACCGCAGACCTTCTCGTCACCCACGTTTTCCGACTTCACGGAATTCCTTCGGGTATTGTCTCCGACCGGGGACCTCAATTCACTTCGCAAGTTTGGAGATCTTTTTCTTGAGCCTTTGGTGCCTCAGTTAGTCTATCGTCCGGTTTTCACCCGCAGACCAACGTGCAAATGGAGCGGGTCAACCAGGAGTTGGAGGCGGTGTTACGTTGTATAACAGTCAACAACCCGTCTACCTGGAGCAACCATCTCGCATGGGTAGAATACGCCCACAACTCTCTGGTCAGCACCGTGACCGAAAAATCTCCTTTTGAATGCTCTCTGGGTTATCAACCCCCGCTCTTTCCCACCCAGGAAGAGGAGATTGCGTTGCCGTCAGTCCAGGACCATATACACAGGTGCCGAAAAATCTGGAAAGACACACGCACGACCCTGCTTCGCTCAGCCAACCGTAACCGAAAAATTGCCGACCGCCATCGTACCCCTGCTCCTGAGTATCGACCTGGGCAAATGGTGTGGCTCCTGTCTAGAGACTTTCCCCTCAAGAACGAGCCCAAAGCTGCCCCCCCCGCCCCCCGCTTCCTGGGACCTTTCGAGATTGAAAGCATTATCAACCTCACGGCAATCCGGCTCAAACTAACTAAGTCCATGCAGACCCATCCTACATTCCACGTCTCCCAGTTAAAACTGGTTTCTGTCAGTCCCTTGTGCCCTCTGACCGAATCTCCTATGGCGACAACCATCCGGCACACACCGTCCGGTGGTCATTGGATGTCCGCCGTCGGGGCAGGGGTCTCCAGTACCTGGTTGACTGGGAGGGATACGGCCTGGAGGAACGTTCCTGGACTCCCCGTTCCTTCATCCTGGACCCTTCTCTCATCTGGGATTTCCACTGGGGCCATCCGGACAAGCCTGGTGGATTGCCTGGAGGCTCCCGTTGAAGGAAGGGTATTTGAATGGTTCCGTTTGGCTGTTCCGCTTTAATGCTCCTTTCTCCCTGATTATGCCCTAATTTCAATCATTAGAGTCCCAATTGCTGCTAGTTTACCTAATTACAGTACACCTGGTTTTCATCAGAGACTGTGAAATAAGTACGATGGCTTCTTTCTCAGATTGCCGGTTTGTTGGCTTTGTCTCGTGTGATACCTCGTTCTCTTGTCCGCTTAGAACTGTTAGTTCTAAGTTTGGTTCTAAGTTCTGCTCTAGTTTCAAGATAGTCCCTGTAGATCCCGTCTCCTTGTCAAGATTCCTCCAGTTTGTTGTTCTACGTTCATGTCTAGGCCAGCATCCCCAACTCAGTCGATATGCCGGTGTCCTGCACTTGGGTTCTCCTCAGTCGCCCTGTGCAACGGAAATTCCTCTTCATCTCTGTTCTAAATGGATGTCCTTCTATTCTGAGGCTGTGACTCCTGGTCCTAGACTCCCTCAAGAGGAAACATCCTCTCTTTGTCCATTCTATCTCAGCCTTTCAATATTCGATAGGTTTCAATGAGATCCTCCTCATTCCTCTAAACTCCAGCAAGAATAAACCTAGAGTTATTAAACTCTCCTCATACGTTAACACTTCAATTCCCGGGATCATTCTCAAGAACCTCCTCTGGACTCTCTGCAATGCCAGAACATCTTTTCTTAGATAGGAGGCCCAAAACTGCACACAATACTTTGTGTGTTCTGATTAATGCCTTATAAAGCCTCACTATTGCATCCCTTGCTTTCTGTATTCTCAAAACAAAGTAAGGTTTGGAAACCAGGAGCTCAAAATATTCTGCAGATACTGGAAACGTGGATCAGTCAATGTTTCGGGCTGCAACCCTTCATCAGGACTGTAGAGGGAAGGGGCAGAGGCCCTATAAAGAAGATGGGCGTAGGGTGGGAAGGAGAAGGCTGGAAGGCTCCAGCTGGGGAAAAACCCCACCTAGGAGGTTTGAAGTTGCAGAGAGGAGGCACACAGAAGGAAAGGGGTGCCCGTAACAAGGTGGAGTGCAGAGAATTTGATTGAAGTATTTCCAACACCAGATTTTTCTTGTCTTCTTTCCTTTCTGCATTCTGAAATGATAGTGTCTCCCTTGAGTTCTTGGTTCATTCTTCAGAGTCCATCGGTTTGTTCCTCAACAATACCAGCAGACGATCTGCTCATGTATGATAATTTAGTTTTTAGGACCTGGCTGTGCACAGGTTAATTGTTGTACTTCAAGAGTCAAGATTATTTATTGTCATTCTTCAGTACATGAGTGTAAAGGAGAACAAAATGAGTGTTACTGTGGTTCTGCATAAAAACACAATATAGAACAATTCTATAATACACAATCTGCAAGTAACTGTTGAGTATGGTCTTTAATCATTGATAAGGTTAGCTCAGATACATAGACTGATTGTATATACATAACTGATACTAGGCACAGGAGTATCTCGACATTGGGTGACTCTGACCAGGAAATGATTAGCTGACTAAATGACTTGGCAAGAGGATTCCACACTACGCCGGATAATTTTGAAAATGCCGATTTCGAGTAAAAACGATAGGTGTCCATGCCAAGCAGTTTTCAAAATATCTCCACCCACATTAGACGGATATTTGGGTGAATCTCCTCTATTGGGCATGTGCAGGACACACAGAAAACAAGTAGAGGCAACCAGCAGGGAGTTCACGGACGGTATGACCTGGTTGACGGCGAACATTGAAAAACTGACTAACTCTGTTGCATTAATAAAACACCTTGTTAAATGTATAAAACATGTCTGCATCAGTGTTATCTTGTATTTCCATACAATGTTACATTAGGCTGTTACACATCTATTGTCAGAGAAGTACTTGCATAAATAGGTAAACCACCTTCATACAAGTAAGGACAGAAAACAGGGCAAAGTGAGGATACTTATTTATTCAGTAAGCTATGGGTCAAAGTATTTGGTGAGTACATTTCTCACTCTTCTGGCTTCAGTCTCGTTGCCGTCTGTTCTGAAATTGTTAGGTTGTGTGGGGCTTGCATACAAGAAAACAATGAAATGCCGGGCTGCGTCCAGGTGTTCCGGCACGTCATGACAGCGTTTTTAAATAGTCAAAGAAGCTCACTTTACAATTTAACTCTCACGCCGTTCACATCGACTGAGCGTTATAACAGCCGTCCAGCAGCGCTTATGCAGAACCAAGCAGAAGCAGAAAAAGCATTGTTGTTGTGGTGTTGTCATGATAGTGTCTTAAATCTCTCCGTTTACCCTGTACATACTACAACAGATGTTAAGCGTTTTCAGATTTATTCACTCTGGAGACTGATTCTGAAAATCTCCATTTTCAGGGGATGAAAACGCCGCTTTAGTGTGGATGGAAGGTCAAAATGAAGAGAAAAAGCTTTGTTTTCAAAATTATCTGGTGTAGTGTGGACGTAACCTGATCCTTTTATCCCCTCCTCAGCCCAAATCCCTGGTCTTCTCCCCATAATCTCTGATACACCCAGATGCACCCAAAGACCTGGCCTCCATAGCTGCACGCGGTAACAAATTCCACAAACTTACCACCCTCGGGCTAAAGAAATTTCTCATCATCTTTGTTTTAAGAGGGGAGTCCCCCTTGTCCAAGACTCCTTTGTCATGGGAAATACCTTTTCCACATCTTCTGTGTCTAGGCCTTTCAACATTCGGAAGGTCTCAATAAGCTCCCCCACACTCACCCCCATCCTTCTATGTTCCCGTAAGTATTGACCCAGAGCCATCAAGTGTTCCTTGTATGAAAACGCTCCCATTCCCAGAATCATCCTTGTGAACCTCCTCTGAACCCTCTCCAATGCCGGCAGATAATGCCTTATCACATCTTGCTCTTCTATTCAAGACCTCTTGAAATGAATGCTAACATTGCGCTTGCCTTCCTCACCACCGGCTCTCCTTGCAAATTAACCGTTAGACTGTTCTGCACAAGGACTCCCAAATCCCTTTGCATCTCATATTTTTGGATTTTCTCCCTATTTAGAAAATAGTCTGCACATTTATTTACACTACCAAAGTGCACAACCATGCACTTTCCAACATTGTATTTCATTTGCCACTTTCTTGCCGATTCTCCTAATCTGTCTAAGTCCTTCTGCAGCCTACCTTTTTCCTTAATCATCTCTACCTCTCCACCAATTCTTCATATAATCTGTAAACTTGGCAACAAAGTCATCTGTTTCATCATCTAAATCATTGTTACACAGCATAAAAAAAAAGCAGTCCCAATACTGACTGATGTAAAACATCACTAGTTACTGGCAGCTAACTAGAAAAGGATCCTTAGATTCCCACTCGCTGCCTCCTAACAATCAGCCAATGCTCTGACCATGCTCGTAACTTTCCTGTAAAACCATGGGTTCTTAACTTGGTAAGTAGATTCATGTGTGGCACCTTGTCAAAAGCCTTCTGAAAGTCCAAATATACAACATCCACAGCATCCCCTTTATCTATCCTACTTGTAAGTTCCTCAAAGAATCAAAGAATTCCAACAGGTTCATCCCTTAAAGAAAACATGCTGACTTTGTCCTACCTTGTCCGATATCACTTAATACTCCATAACCTCATCCTTAACAAATGACTCCAACATCTAGGTTAACTGGTCTATAACTTCATTTCTGCTGCTTTCCTCCTTTGTTGAAGAGTGACATGACATTTGCAATTTTCCAGTCCTCTGGCACCATGCCAGAGGCCAATGATTTTTGAAAGATCTTTACTAACGCCTCCACAATCTCTACCGCTACCTCTTTCAGAACCCTAGGGTGCAGCTCATCTGGTCTAGGTGTCTTGTGTACCCTTAGGTCTTCCAGCTTTTGAGCACTTTCTCCCTTGAGATAGTAACTGCACTCATTCTCTTCCCTCACGCCCTTCAACATCTGGCATATTGCTAGTACCTTCCACAGTGAAGACTGATGCAAAATACTCATTTATTCACCTTTCATCTCCTTGTCCCCCATTATTATTTCTCTGAGCTCATTTTCTAGCGGTCCTATATCCACTCTCATCTCTCCTTTATTTTTGCATACTTGAAAAAGCTTTTACAATCCTTTGATATTGTTTGCTAGCTTGCTTTTATACTTCATATTTTTGCTCCTAATGATGCTTTCGTTGCTCTCTGTAGGTTTTTAAAAGTTTCCTAATCCTCTGTCTTCCTGCTAATTTTGCTTTGTTGTATGCCCTCTGTTTTGCTTCTACATTAGCTTTGACTTCCCTTGTCAACCACAGTTGTAATATTTTGAGTATATCTTTGTTTTTGGAATCCATCTATTCTGCACCTTCCTCATTTTTCCCAGAAACTGAAGTCATTCCTGCCAGCATCTCCTTTCAATTTGCTTTGGCCAACTCTTCTCTCATACCACTGTCATTTCCTTTACTTCACTCAAATACTGCTATGTCAGACTTTATTTTCTCGCTATTAAAATTCCAGCTGAACTCAGTCATATCGTGATCACTGCCTCCTAAGGATTCTTTTACCTTAAGCTCCCTAATCACCTCCAGTTCACAACATAACAACAAATCCAATATGGCTGACCCCCTAGTAGGCTCAATGACAAACTGCTCGAAAAAGCCATTTTGCAGGCATTCAACAATCTCACTCTTTTGAGATCCATTACCAAAATGATTTTCCCAATCAACCTGCCTTTTGACATGTCTTTTCCATTCCCTGTTGTAATCTGTGGTCCACATCCCTGCTACTTTTGGGAGGCCTGTATATAACTGCCATCAGGGTTCCTTTGCCCTTGCTGATTCTTAACTCAACCCACAAGGATTCAATATTGTCCGATCCTATGTCACATTTTTCTACTGACTTGATGCCATTCTTTCCCAGCAGAGCCAGGTTACCCTATCTGCCTACCTTTCTATCCCTCCGATATAACATATAATCTTTGACATTCAGCTTCCAACTACAACCATCCTTCAGCCATGATTCAGTGATGGCCACAACATCACCCCTGACAATCTGTAATAGTGCAACAAGATTATCCACCTTATTTCTTATACTCCGTGCACTGAGATATAGCACTTTGAGTACTGTATTTGCTACCCTTTTTGATTCTGTATCCCTAATGCACTGATACATTGCACTAATTCTGTGTCCCTAATTGCTGATTGCAATTTTGTCCTGTCATCTGCCTGCCCTTCCTGACAGTCTGACTGCATGTATTCTTTGCTTTTTTTTAATGATTCATTCTGTCCTGAGTTCCTTCACTACGGTTCCCACCCCCCTGCCAAATTAGTTTAAACCCTCCCCAACAACTCTAACAAACCTGCTCGTGAGAATATTGGTTCCCCTCAGGTTCAGGTGCAATCCGTCCCTTCTGGACAGGTCATACCTGTGCCAGAAGAGATCCCGATGATCCAAGAACCTGAAGCCCTGTCCCCTGCACTAGCTTCTCAGCCACACATTTATCTGCTAAATCATGCTGTTTCTACCCTCACTAGTGCATGGCACAGGCAGCAATCCAGAAATTCCTACCGGGGAGGTCCTCCTTCTCAGTTTTCTACCTGGCTCTGTAAATTCTCTTTTCAGGACCTATCTACCTTTCCTTCCTATGTCATTGGTACCAATGTGTACCAAGATATCTTGCTGCTATCCTTCCACCTCCAAAATGCTGTGGACACGATCTGAGATGCCCTTGACCCTGGCACCTGGGAGGCAACGTACCATTTGGGGGTCCCATTCATCCTGCAAATCTTCTGTCTGTTCGCCTGACTATTGAGTCCCCTATCACAACTGTTACCCTCTTCTTCTTCTTCTTTCCCTTTTGCACCAGAGACCCATGCTCAGTGAGAGATGCCTGGTCTCTGGTGTATATAAGCTAATTTTATGTACGTTATTTACAGTCACAGTCAAACAGTTACTGAAATGTTGTCCTGATGAAGGCTCTCGGCTCAAAATATCAGCTCTTTATTCCTCTCCACAGATGCTATAAAACCTACTGAGGTCTTTCAGTGTTTCATATGTTTTGATCTGAATCTCTGAAGCACCTTCAGAATCCCCTGTGTTTATACATGTACATTGTATTTATAGGATTGCTTTTATATTTGTATATAAATCTGTAGAAGAGTTTGAGTTGTATACCTTAATATTAAGTGAAGCTTTGAAAAGGGAAGACTGAACAACCAAAAGACTCGATGACTAATCACAGCCGCCATTTACTCTTGGCCACTCTACACCTGAATATCGGACTCTACAGCCAGCTGAGGACTCACTGTGGAGGAAAATATTGAGAGTTAAACATTTTGATAGACAAAGGGTTAATATTAGCTTTTTGTGTACGGAAGCCAGGCTGTAATGTAGTTTGTTATATATATGGCCTTGGTTTTCAGCAGAGACAGTTCTTAGAATAAATACTTGCAGTAACTTATCTTCTTAGAGATAGCCTCAAGGATATGGAATGAACAGGCTTGTATACAGGATTGATTTTTTTTTTAACTTTGGCTAAGAGAACTGCATGTGAACCTGGCTTATCTTTTGTAATTCACAAGTTAATCAACCAGACTTTGCTTTCGCAATCAATTTGCACATGTATGAAAAGAGCTGTGCTCTCTATTATTTGGAGTTTGAAACCCACTGTTAATGGTTGCAGTCCCGATGATATCGCTAATAAAGCTCTCTTTACTTCAAAGTCCAAAACTGTCCAACTGGTGTATTTGAGTAATTTCCTCAGCAGTTCTGGCAATGAGGATGATTGGGGACGATACTGTTAGCGAGTCACTTTCCCCTTCTTCATGAATAAAGGTATTCTCTAGTCACTTGAAAGTCCGTGTCCAATTCATTTGTGACCAACTTTAATTGAGTTTCCTTAGCAAATTAATTTTGCTAGCACTCACCAATAGACAACTCCATTGTACTCAACTCAAGTGATTGCATCACTACTGCTGGTACCCAAGGAAAACAGCAGAGAGAGAGCTGTCAAGCAAAGACTGAGGAATCTGTGTCAGCACTTCAATTTACTTCATCCTCCATTAGCTCCACGTATTTTTAGTTTCAGTCTTCAGTGGCCAAATTCTATTTTCTTTCACCAGTTCCTTGGGTGTCAGTGCTGCAATCAACCAGCTACTCTGCTTGTCAATTTAGAGGGGTATCATTTATTTTATAAAATGAAACTGTGCATTGCAAATTGTCAAGGGAGTCCACAAAGGCATGTGAAGAAAATGAAAAGCACAACCTCTGATCAATCCGTACATTAAATGCATTAAAATCACTTCTAAGAATTGTTGTTCATTGCTTTCAAACTGTTCAGTGCTGTATTTCACCCCAGTCTCATCTGAGGTGATATATTTACTTCATCAAAATACAACTGTGACAATATGCTCAATTGCTAATAGCTGCCTTCTTGGCCAAGCAGTAGTAATGCGTAGTCCAGTGACTCGGGTTGTCCTCGGGTGGCTGTAGAGGCCAATCTGGGATCCACATATTCTGGTGCAGAGTAGGGATCCATATATTCTGGCAAGAGTAAGTGGTGGCTGTGGTTAGTGGTTGGTTGTTTGGTTGTATAGGTCATTCTCCTATAGTGCAGCTCCCTCTTGTACAGATTTCATCCAGGTGTTTCTGTGGAGAAGCACCAGAGGGAGGCGATGGGCAAGTAAGGAGATAAGGTGAGAAAGGGAAACAGGAATGGTGAATAGTGGAGAATGGGGTGGCAAAAGCGGGATTTCCCAGTGGCCCATTTCAATTCTACTTCCCATTCCTATTCCAACATGTCAGTCCATGGTCTCCTCTACTGCGTTGATGAGGCATCTGTTTTTTTGTAACTTCAAATGTGTTGATAATTGTCAAAGGGATTTGTTTCAATTCTTTCCAGTGCTGGTAATCTTCGTCTCACAACATCAGTCCACAGCCAAATCATGCCTATGTCTTAAATAATGCATGCAATCAACTGCAAGAGAAACACCACTCGCATATTTATACTCACTCCTTTTCTCTTGCAGGAGACAGTAGGAAACAGCAGAAGCCACTAAAAAGCAAAACTCAATCATGACAAAGTGAGATCAAACTGTCTGGTTTGGTGCAACGTCCACTCACAATATTCAAGAACTATGGTGAATAGTCAGGACAGCAGAAATGGCTGCAATCTACCATCACTGCAGGACTTGTATGTTTCCAGGACAAGGAATTGGGCAGGGAAATCATTGTGGACACTTCCCACCCAACACATTACATTTGCCAAAAGCTCCCATTTGGAAAGTGCTGAAACAAAAACTATCTTAAAAGTTTTTTCTCCCCTGCAGTTAAACTGATTATCCATTCTAGTTAGCTACACCCACACCCTCTATCTATTACCTCAGTCACTGCACTGCACTGTAAACACTATAAAACACTTTCTCTGTCTTTCAGCCTCTTCTCTCTGTTTGTCTGCCCCTTCAGCCTCATGGATCCTCTGCCTTTCTCCTTCATCAGCCTTGAGCTGTTTTAATTTCAATTTCAATTGCAACTGAACCTCAGCCTCAGTAAGTACCTTAACTTCAGCGAATAAATCAATCACCTCCTCATCAATCTTTCCCTTAGCTATATAATGCTGGGCTATTATCATCTGCATCTGAGCTTTCCTCATTTTTATGGTCACCTTTAGTCTTAACTTTTGAGCAATTCCCAACAGCACATCCCTCTTAGCATCATCCAATGCTTCAGGGGTTGGTTCTGCCACAAACTTATTAACCTCAAACTCCATTTCTGCTGACATTCCACACAAGCAAATCAAAAGGGATTTTCCCCCAATCAATTCAAACAAGCCCCCCAACCAATTTTATTCATATCTTGGGTTAAAGATCCAGCAGAAATGGAGTCCAGTATTGCTATTAACTAATGGTATTTATTAGCAAATACACAATACAGTAATATAAATGCAGATATATCAAACAGGTTAGCAACGATTATATATATAAGTAAGTGTGGAAATATATGAAAACCAAGCTTCTTCAAGTCTAGGGGTAAATAAATAGCCTTACTATGATGAGTAAAATTCAGTTCAGTTCGTGGTATTGAGTTGAGTAGTGATGGAGAGAGAGAGAGAGGGAGAGATTTGAGTCTTCCGGTGAGCTGACGCCGTCGATCTTCTCGTTGTCCTCCAAAATCCTATAGAAGTCACTGACTGTGACCACCACAAAAGGGACCGTTCTTCTGTGGTGGAATTATCAACCCAGGTGAGGGTCGGACACATGAATAACTCCCCACCGGTCACATCCTTTTCACACTGCGAGAGCAACTGATCGATCCTCCAAAACCTACCTTTGCCGTGGGCGCAACAAAGCTCATTCAGTGTCCAAAAATCATGTGTCTCCAGGTCTAACAGCTGACATTCTATTTATTCCACCGTGTGGAATAGCTGTCCATTAAGCAGCTCCTCCCTTCTCTCTCTGTAAGAACTTGAAAGCTGCTAATATCCTTGTGGAAAGTATAAACAAACTGTGAGCAGTCTTCGCCTCTCTCTCTCTTTCTTTCTCTCTCTTTTTAACAAGGTGTCTGGTGTTGAACAACTCTCTCTCTTTCTTTTCAAAAGCACAGTTCATAGGGGTAATTCAGGACCTCATCACAAGTTCAATGTAATACATAATTTAGTAGAGGAAAAATAAATAAAACAAAAATAATAATAATGAAAAATGGGTTAACAGTTGTCATTTCAGGCCAGGACCCTTCATCAGGAATGGAAAAAAAGAGATTAGAAGTCAAGGTAAGAAGGTGGGGGAAAGAGAGGAAGAAATACAAGGCGGTAGGTGATGGATGAAACTGGGAGAGGGAGTATTCAAGTAAAGAGCTGGGAAGTTGCTTTGTGAAAAGGGATAAAGGGCTAGAGAAGGGGAACTCTGATAGGAGAGGACAGAAGCCCAAGATGGGAGTTGGAGAACCAAGGGAGTGTAGAACCACAGAGTGAGATCAAATGAGTAAATATCAAATTTAGAATCAGAATGTGCTTCCTTGTCTGTGCTATATGCTGCTAATTGTAACAATGCAGGATATGTCCATCAGGCAGACTATAATAATAGAAAGAGAAAAACTGAGCCAAAGTTCTGATACATACAGGAATAAAAAAGGTTTCTTAGCTGAAAGTGTATTTTGAGTCAATAATTTATTGGCTTATTTATTGAGGAATAGGCCCTTCCAAATTTTTGAGCCACACACCCAGCAATCCTCTGATTTAATCCTAGCCTAGTCATGAGACAATTGATAATGACCAAGTAACCTATGTCTTTGGACTGTGGGAGGAAACGAGAGCACATGAAGGAAACCCATGTGGTCACAGGGAGAAGGTACAAACTCCTTACAGACAGTGGTGAGAAGGTTACAATGTGCTTAAGCAGAAGATGAAGATTGTTCCTGGAGTTTGCATTAGGCCTCATTATAACAGTAGAGATGGCTACAGACAAATCAGTTAGAGTGGGATTTGGATCGGGAGGTTAAGTGGCAGGAAACAAGGAGCTCAGGGTTACGCTTACAGACTGAATGTCTGAATTCATTTGCACTTCTTCCATTCCTCTCACAGCTTTTCTCTGACTAGAAACTAACTTGTTTACTTTTCTCTTTCCCAATTATAACCTGAACTATTAACTGCTTCTCTCTCCACAGATACTGCCTGACCTGTTAAGGTTTGCATGGTGGATTAGCGGTTAGCGCAACCTATTTACAACCCCAGTCATGGCTCGATTCCCACTGTGGTCTGTAAGGAGATCGTACATTCTCCCTGTGACCACATGGGTTTCCTCTGGGTGCTCTGCCTTCCTCCCACATTCTAAAGCCATACAGTTATGATTATGGTTAATAAGTTATGGGCATCTTATGTTAAAACAGGAAGTGTGGTGACACTTGTGGGCTGAGCCCATCAGAATCCTTCCTGATTTAATTTGATACAAACGACACATTTCACTGTATGTTTCAATGTTTTGAGGTACATGTGACAAATAAAGCTCATCTTTATCTTTATTTCTTTTTAAATATTTCCAGCACATTCAGTCTGCATCAACATCAGGACAGTTTGATAGAATCTAAGTGAGCCATCCAGATAAATAATAGTAGGTCAAAAGATGAGTATCTATCAAAGAAGGAATCACAGTCTGATTCCCAAAGTTTCTGCTTCATTTACGATTCATAGCTTCATAAAAGAGTATTTTTCCTCACACTCAACAATTTCTCCTCATCTCCTCCCACTTTCTCCAAACTTAAAGGATAGCTATGGGCACCCACATGAGACTCGGCTCTGCTTGATATTTTGTTGTCTACGTGGAACAGTCCATGTTCCAAGCCTTCCCTGGTAATGCTCCCCAACTCTTCCTCCGCTACATTGACAACTGCTTTGGTGCTGCTTCATGCACACATGCAGAGCTCTTGAATCTCATCAACTTTGCCTCCAACTTCCGCTGTGCCCTTGAATTCAGGTTCATTTCGACACCGCCCTCCATTTTCTCGATTTCTGTGTCTCCATCTTTGTAGACAAACTGTCAGCCAACATCCTTTATAACCCACCATTTCCCATGGTTATCTTCCCTATACCTCTCTCCTCTATCTCCTGTAAAAGTGCTATTCCCTTTCCTCAGTTCCTTGATCTCCATTGTCTCTGTTCCCAGGATGACGCTTTCCTTTCCAGGATATCAGAGATATCCTCCTTCTTCAAAGAATGGGGTTTCCCTTCCTCTACTATTGATACTGCCCTCATCCGCATCTCCTCCATTTCCTGGACAGCTGTGCTCACCCCATGTTCCTGCCACCTTAACCGGGATGAAGTTCCTCTTGTCCTCGCCTACCACCCCATGAGCTTTTGCATCCAACACATCATTCTCTTCATTGTCTACCATCTTCAATGGGATCCTACCACTACCTCCTTCACCCATCCCCACTGTCCTCTTTCAGTAGGGTTTGCTCCCTTTATGATTCCCTTGTCCATTCGTTCTTCCCCACTAATCTTCCTCTTGGCACATATCCCTGCAAGCAACAGAAATGCTACGCCTACCCATTAACTTGATCCCCTACCTCCATTCAAGGCCCCAAGCAGTCCTTCCAACATTTCACTTGAGATCTGTTGGGGTAGACTATTGCATCTAATCCTCCCGATGTGACGTCATCTAAATTGGTGAGACCCAACTTAAATTGGGAGACCATTTTGTTGAACACCATTGCTTCATCTGCCAAAAGCAGGACTTCCTGGTAGCCACCTATTTTAATTTCTGTTCCAACATGTCAGTCCATGGCATCCCCTTTTGCCATAATGAGGCCACCCTCACAGTGGAGGAGCAACACCCCATATCCGATCTAGGTAACCTTCAATCTGATGGCATGAATAGATTTCTCCTTCCAATTTTCCCTCCCCCTTCCCTCTTCTTCTATTCCCCATTCTGGCCTCTCACCTCTTATCCTCACCAGCTTCTCATGTTCCTCTATCCCACCTTCTTCAATTTCTCCCAAGGTTTACTCCCCTCTGCCATCGGATTCCTTCTTCTCCAACCTTTCCCACCCACCTGGCTTCACCTAACACCTTCTAGTTAGTCCTTCTTCTCCTACCCACCCCTCCAACCTTTTTATTCTGCATCTTCCCACTTCCTTTTCAGTTCTGATGAAGGGTTCAGGCCCAAATATTGACGGTTTAAACTTTTCCATAGGTGCTGCCTGACCTGCTGAGTTTCTCCAGCACTTTACGTGTGTGTTTCTTTGGATTTCCAGCATCTGAGAGTCTCTTGTATTTACTATTTTACAAATGAATGGTTTGGTCCAACTCCACCAAGTGAAACCAAAAATCTCAAATGCAGCACGGCCTGCTCGAATGACACCCATTCTTCATCGGAGGAATCACCATCCACCATTACTTCTTCATCCAGAGTGCTTTGTTTACCATCGACTGGATGCAACGTAGCCATAAGTCTCAATTCTTGCACTCATTTGGATACTGCCAATAGGTACATGGTAATACCACTACCAGTAAGTTCCTCACCATAGCAAATTCCATTGTTCCCACTGATTTTTAATTATGAGTCAGTTGAAAACCTATGGTTTTCTTCTAATCAGCGCCGTGTACATCTCCACATCAATGGAATTGAAACAATTCAAGATGCTGACAATGACGAAACAAACAAGCTGAGTGAAAGAAGTAACATCATTGTCAGACAATAGCTGATAAACATGTGGATACATGCCAGTTTGTTAAAAGTGAGCAGAAGAGCTGGAATTCATTGAGGTAAAACATCGAGCAAGCAAGTAATACATGCAATAAAATAGCCTCGGTGAATTTTGAACAATAAAAAAACACATGTATTGTCACGTCCTAAAGGACGGTTATATATGATAAACGTCAAGGAAAAGTGGACACAACATTGACAAAGCACCACACACAAAATGCTGGAGGAATTCAGCAGACCTGGCAGAATCTATAGGAACAAATAAACAGTTGACATTTTGGGTCGAGACTGTTCTTCAGGATTGCAAAGGAAGATGCCTGAATAAAAAGGTAGGGGGAGGGGAAGAAGGCTATAGGTGGTGATAGGTGGTCAGGTAGGCAGGAAAACTAAAGTGATGGAGAAAGAAGAATCTGATAGGAGAGGAGGGTTGTCCATAGGAAAAATGGAAGGAGGAGGAGACCCGGGGGAAGTAGTAGGCAGATGATAAGAGGTAGAAGGCCAGAGTAGGGAATAGAGGAAGGCAGTGGGAGGGAGATTTTTTTCGAACTGGAAGGAGAAATCAATATTCATATATCAGGTTGGAAGCTACCCAGACGGAATATTAGCTGTTGCTCCTTAATATTAGGTGGCTCACCTGAGGACTGGGAGAAATTCAGAGTTCAGCAGAGGAGGGCAAAGGGCTTAATTAGGGAGGAGAAAAAAGATTATGAGAGAAAACTGGCAGGGAACATAAAAACTGACTGTTAAAGCTTTTATAGATATGTAAAAAGGAAAAGACTGGTAAAGACAAATGTAGGTCCCCTACAGACAGAAACAGGTGAATTGATTATGGGGAGCAAGGACATGGCAGACCAATTGAATAATTACTTTGGTTCTGTCTTCACTAAGGAGGACATAAATAATCTTCCAGAAATAGTAGGGGACAGAGGGTCCAGTGAGATGGAGGAACTGAGCGAAATACATGTTAGTAGGGAAGTGGTGTTGGGTAAATTGAAGGGATTAAAGGCAGATAAATCCCCAGGGCCAGATGGTCTGCATCCCAGAGTGCTTAAGGAAGTAGCTCAAGAAATAGTGGATGCATTAGTGATAATTTTTCAAAACTCGTTAGATTCTGGACTAGTTCCTGAGGATTGCAGGGTGGCTAATGTAACCCCGCTTTTTAAAAAAGGAAGGAGAGAGAAACCGGGGAATTACAGACCGGTTAGCCTAACGTCAGTGGTGGGGAAACTGCTGGAGTCAGTTATCAAAGATGTGATAACAGCACATTTGGAAAGCGGTGAAATCATCGGACAAAGTCAGCATGGATTTGTGAAAGGAAAATCATGTCTGACGAATCTCATAGAATTTTTTGAGGATGTAACTAGTAGAGTGGATAGGGGAGAACCAGTGGATGTGGTATATTTGGATTTTCAAAAGGCTTTTGACAAGGTCCTACACAGGAGATTAGTGTGCAAACTTAAAGCACACGGTATTGGGGGTAAGGTATTGATGTGGATAGAGAATTGGTTAGCAAACAGGAAGCAAAGAGTGGGAATAAACGAGACCTTTTCAGAATGGCAGGCAGTGACTAGTGGGGTACCGCAAGGCTCAGTGCTGGGACCCCAGTTGTTTACAATATATATTAATGACTTGGATGAGGGAATTAAATGCAGCATCTCCAAGTTTGCAGATGACACGAAGCTGGGCGGCAGTGTTAGCTGTGAGGAGGATGCTAAGAGGATGCAGGGTGACTTGGATAGGTTGGATGAGTGGGCAAATTCATGGCAGATGCAATTTAATTGGATAAATGTGAAGTTATCCACTTTGGTGGCAAAAATAGGAAAACAGATTATTATCTGAATGGTGGTCGATTAGGAAAAGGGGAGGTGCAACGAGACCTGGGTGTCATTATACACCAGTCATTGAAAGTGGGCATGCAGGTTCAGCAGACGATGAAAAAGGTGAATGGTATGCTGGCATTTATAGCGAGAGGATTCGAGTACAGGAGCAGGGAGGTACTACTGCAGTTGTACAAGGCCTTGGTGAGACCACACCTGGAGTATTGTGTGTAGTTTTGGTCCCCTAATCTGAGGAAAGACATCCTTGCCATAGAGGGAGTACAAAGAAGGTTCACCAGATTGATTCCTGGGATGGCAGGACTTTCATATGAAGAAAGACTGGATGAACTAGGCTTGTACTCGTTGGAATTTAGAAGATTGAGGGGGGGATCTGATTGAAACGTATAAAATCCTAAAGGGATTGGACAGGCTAGATGCAGGAAGATTGTTCCCGATGTTGGGAAAGTCCAGAACGAGGGGTCACAGTTTGAGGATAAAGGGGAAGCCTTTTAGGACCGAGATTAGGAAAAACTTCTTCACACAGAGAGTGGTGAATCTGTGGAATTCTCTGCCTCAGGAAACCGTTGAGGCCAGTTCATTGGCTATATTTAAGAGGAAGTTAGATAAGGCCCTTGTGGCTACGGGGGTCAGGGGGTATGGAGGGAAGGCTGGGGTGGGGTTCTGAGTTGGATGATCAGCCATGATCATAATAAATGGCGGTGCAGGCTCGAAGGGCCGAACGACCTACTCCTGCACCTATTTTCTATGTTTCTATGTTTCTATGTAACCCTGAAGGTGGCCTCAGCTCGGCACAAGAGGAGGCTATGGACTGACACGTCAGAATGGGAATGGGAATCAGAACTAAAATATTTGGCCACTGGGACCAACATTGACAAAGCTTGATTAATTTCCAGCCTTAAAGCTACATTAATAGAAGATAAGGTCTTATTATGGCAAGGAGAAGTCATCTAATGATTCAGATTTTGACCGAATATCTGTTTGGCCAGCTGGATATTTGACTCTGAGAAGGATCCAAGCATATTTCTTGTTTAATATATGAGTTCTTAATTAAATATGAATAATCTCCCTAAGAGATAATGTGTCAGTTTAGTTTGTTTTCCTCAAGCTGGATTCGGCTTTATGAATTCCAATCCAGCTTCCCCTTATGGGAAGTATAAATGGAAGAAATAATTCCAACAGTTGGTCTATTTGAGGTGAAAATTAATTGTAAACTTTGGCAATAGTTTTGTTTTCATGAATAAATAGAATAAGTGTCCAAACTGTGGGATCTGGATATCAGATTTGTAACAGCAGGAAACTCGTGGTATGCTGCCTACATTGGAGTAGTACTGAGTGCAAGTTATTGGGGAACTACAGTAGCAGTTAATACAATGCTTTCAGCACCACTGTAAGATAGGGTTGGATTCCTACTGTTGTCTGTAAGATGTTTGTGTGCACACCCTGTGGCCATGTGAGTTTTCCCCAGGTGCTTCAGTTTCATCCCACATTCAAAAGGAGTACATATGGTTAGGATTAGTGAATTGTGGACATAATATGTTGCACAAGAAGCTAGGTTTTGATGCACATGTGACAAAACTAATCTAATCTTATCATTATAATATTTGCAGCTATATTCAGGGTATATTGAATTCAGCCTTTGTATTTTCTGAGCTGCCTGATCGGGAGACATATTTTTGCATTGTGAGGGCACTTAGTATTCTTACCCAGAGAGCTTCTGGACATAAAATTTCTGAATTGAACCAGCCTGTTTGTGAAGGGTTAGGGGTAGTTTTGGGCCCCTTATCTAAGAAAGGATCTGCTGGCGATGGAGAAGGTTCAGAGGGTGTTACAAAAATAATCCTGGGAATGAAATGATTAATGTATGAGGAATATTTGATGGCTCTGGGCCTCTACTTACTGGAGTTTAGAAGAATGATGGGGTGATCTCATTGAAACCTCACAAATACTGAATGATCGAGATAGAGTGGACATGGAGAGCATGTTTTCACTGAAGGGGGAGTTTAGGACCAGAGTGCACAGCCTATGAATGGAAGGATGTCCATTTCGAATGAATTCCACAGATTCACCACCCCCTAGCTAAAGAAGCGCTACACATGCCCTTACACTTCCTCCCTCACCACCATTCAGGGCCCCAGATAATCCTTCCAGGTGAGGCGACACTTCACCTGTGAGTCGGCTGGGGTGATATACTGCGTCCGGTGCTCCCGATGTGGCCTTTTATATATTGGCAAGACCCGATGCAGACTGGGAGATCGTTTCACTGAACACATATACTCTGTCCACCAGAGAAAGCAGGATCTCCCAGTGGCCACACATTTTAATTCCACGTCCCATTCCCATTCTGATATGTCTATCCATGGCCTCCTCTACTGTAAAGATGAAGCCACACTCAGGAACAAAACCTTATATTCCGTCTGGGTAGCCTGCAACCTGATGGCATGAACATTGACTTCTCAAACTTCCGCTAATGCCCCACCTCCCCCTCGTACCCTATCCATTATTTATTTATATACATACATTCTTTTTCTCTCTCTCCTTTTTCTCCCTCTGTCCCTCTCACTATACCCCTTGCCCATCCTCTGGGCTTTTTTTCCACCCTCCCCCTTTTCTTTCTCCCTCGGCCTCCTGTCCCATGATCCTCTCACATCTCTTTTGCCAATCAACTGTCCAGCTTTTGGCTCCATCCCTCTCCCTCCTGTCTTCTCCTATCATTTTGGATCTCCCCCTCCCCCTCCCACTTTCAAATCTCTTACTAGCTCTTCTTTCAGTTAGTCCTGACGAAGGGTCTCGGCCCAAAACGTCGACTGTACCTCTTCCTAGAGATGCTGCCTGGCCTGCTGCATTCACCAGCAATTTTTATGTGTGTTGCTTGAAATTCCAGCTTCTGCAGATTTCCTCGTGTTTGCGTAAAGAAATTCCTCCTTATTTCAGTTCTATATGAACACCCCTCTATTCTGAAGCTGTACCTTCTTCATCATTAACTCAACCTACAAATTAACTTTTAGGGAATACTGCCCAATAACTGCCAAGTCCATTAGCACCACTGAGTTTTGATTTTTCTCCGTGTTTAGAAAATAGTCTATGCTTTTATTCCCACTACAAAAGTTCATGACCATACAATCCCTGTCAGAAAATACATTTGGTATCCTCTGATATTACTATCTAGTTTATCTTTAATTTCCCTTTTCCTCCCCCCATGCCTTTTTTAGTTGTGTTCTGTTGTTTTTTTTAAAAGTTTCCCAATCTATTAACTTCCCACTAATTTTTGCTCTACTATGTAATCTTTCTTTTGGTTTTATGTTGGTTTTGACTTCCCTCGTCAGCCACGGTTGCATCATACTGCTTTTAGAATACTTCATCTTTGGAGTGTATCTATCCTGCGCTTTCTGAATTGCTCCTAGAAATTCCATCCATTGCTACTCTGCCGTCATCCCTGCCAGTGTCCCCTTTCAACTGACTTTGAAAAGCTCCTCTCTCATGCCTCTGTATTTCTCTTTACTCCACTATAATGCAAGTACATCCTACTTTAGCTTCTCCCTCTCACATTGCAGAATGAATTTGCTCATATTTTGATCATTGTCTCCCAGGGGTTCCTTTACCTTAAGTTTAAGTTTCCTGATCAAATCTGTTTCATTACACAACAACCAATCCAGAATAGCTGATGCCCTAGTGGGCTCAACCACAAGATGCTCTAAAAAGCCATCTTGTAGGCAGTCTGCAAATTCTGTGTCTTGGAAGCCAGCACCAGTCTGATTTTCCCAATCTACCTGCATATGGAAATTCCCCATGACTATTGTAACATTGCCCTTTTGACATGCCTTTTCTATCGCCCATTGTAATTTGTAGCCCCCATCCTGGCTACTGTTTGGGGGCATATATATAACTCCTATCAGGGTCTTTTTGTCCTTGCAGTTACTTAACTCTACCCACAAGATTTCTACTTCTTCTGATCTTCTTTCTAAGGATTTGATTTCAGTTTTTATCAATAGAGCCACCCACTCCCTCTGTCATCCCCCCTGACCATGTGATATATTGTGAATCCTTGGATGCTAAGCTTCCAATCCTCTATCGGCCATGATTCTGTGATGCCCACAACGTCATAACTGCCAATCTCTAACTGCATGACAAGATCATTTACTTTATCCCGTACACTCTGTGCATTCAAATATAACACCTTCAGTCCTGTGCCTGTCCCCCTTTTTGATTTTCTCCGCTTTTTACACTGCAACTCATCCCACTGACTGCAATTTTGCCCTTTCGTCTACCTGCCTGTCCTGACAGTCTCGCTACACACTGCCTGTACTTGTAAACCTATCCTCAGCCCTATCACTCCGGTTTTCATACCCCTGTCAAATTAGTTTAAACATTTCTCAACACATCTCACAAATCAACCTGCAAGGATTTTGGTCCTGCTTGGGTTCAGGTGTAACCCATCACTTTTGCAGGGGTCATACCTTCCCCAGAAGATACCCCAGTGATCCAAAAACCTGAAACCCTGCACCCTGCACCCTGCACCAGTTTCTCAGCCACGCATTCATCTGCCATATAATTCTATTCTTACCCTTACTGGCCCATAGCACAGGCAGCAATACAGAGATCACTTCCCTAGTGATCCTGCCTTTCAGCTTTCTACCAAGCACCCTCAATTCTCTCTTCAGAACCTCCTTGCTTGTCTCACTTTTGTCATTGGTGCCATTAGGTACCAAGACTTCCGGTTGTTCACCCTCCCCCTTTAGAATGACGTCGACCTGATCCGAGACATCCTTGATCCTGGTACTTGGGAAGCAAAGTACCATCCGAGTGTCTCTATTCCTCTAACAATAGAATCACCTTCCACTACTGTAGTCCCCTTCACTTCCCTTCTCTTCTGAGCCACAGTGCCAGATATCTGGTCTCTGCGGCTCCCCCCCCCCGGGTAGGTCACCCACTTCAACAGTATCCAAAGTGGCATACCTACTGCTGAGGAGAACAACCACAGTGGTGCTCCCTACTGGCCACCCATTTCCCTTCCCTCTCCTGATAGTCACCTATTTACCGCTGTTGTGTCCGTGCACAATTACATATCAATTATATAAAAGCACGCACACAGGAGATGGATGGCTTTAACTGGTGTACTCACATTGCAGTGAGAGAAAAAGCAATGCGTATGTGTAGACAACAGCACAAGTGCAGGCAACAGATCAATACATAGTGCTGGGGGGGGGGGGGTGCGATCATTGCTCTAAAAGAAATACTGTAGATCCAGACATTACACTTCCTCTGCCTTTAGATTAATGCAACTTAAAACTGTATATGTACAAAACGTTCAATTTCCCTTTATAAACTCATATTCCAAATAAACATGTGTAATGTAACACACATCAAAGTTGCTGGTGAACGCAGCAGGCCAGGCAGCATCTGTAGGAAGAGCTGCAGTCGACGTTTCAGGCCGAGACCCTTCATCAGGACTAACTGAAGGAAGAGTGAGTAAGGGATTTGAAAGTTGGAGGGGGAGGGGGAGATCCAAAATGATAGGAGAAGACAGGAGGGAGAGGGATGGAGTGAAGAGCTGGACAGGTGATAGGCAAAAGGGGATACGAGAAGATCATGGGACAGGAGGTCCGGGAAGAAAGACGGGGGTGGGGGGGGACCCAGAGGATGGGCAAGAGGTATATTCAGAGGGACAGAGGGAGAAAAAGGAGAGTGAGAGAAAGAATGTGTGCATAAAAATAAGTAACAGATGGGGTACGAGGGGGAGGTGGGGCATTAGCGGAAGTTAGAGAAGTCAATGTTCATGCCATCAGGTTGGAGGCTACCCAGACGGAATATAAGGTGTTGTTCCTCCAACCTGAGTGTGCCTTCATCTTTACAATAGAGGAGGCCGTGGATAGACATGTCAGAATGGGAATGGGATGTGGAATTAAAATGTGTGGCCACTGGGAGATCCTGCTTTCTCTGGCAGACAGAGCGTAGATGTTCAGCAAAGCGTTCTCCCAGTCTGCGTCGGGTCTCGCCAATATATAAAAGGCCACATCGGGAGCACCGGACGCAGTATATCACCCCAGTCGACTCACAGGTGAAGTGTTGCCTCACCTGGAAGGACTGTTTGGGGCCCTGAATGGTGATAAGGGAGGAAGTGTAAGGGCATGTGTAGCACTTGTTCCGCTTACACGGATAAGTGCCAGGAGGGAGATCAGTGGGGAGGGATGGGAGGGACGAATGGACAAGGGAGTTGCGTAGGGAGCGATCCCTGCGGAATGCAGAGAGAGGGGGGGAGGGAAAGATGTGCTTAGTGGTGGGATCCCGTTGGAGGTGGCGGAAGTTACGGAGAATAATACGTTGGACCCGGAGGCTGGTGGGGTGGTAGGTGAGGACCAGGGGAACCCTATTCCTAGTAGGGTGGTGGGAGGATGGAGTGAGAGCAGATGTACGTGAAATGGGGGAGATTCGTTTAAGAGCAGAGTTGATAGTGGAGGAAGGGAAGCCCCTTTCTTTAAAAAAGGAAGACATCTCCCTTCTCCTAGAATGAAAAGCCTCATCCTGAGAGCAGATACGGCGGAGACGGAGGAATTGCGAGAAGGGGATGGCGTTTTTGCAAGAGACAGGGTGAGAAGAGGAATAGTCCAGATAGCTGTGAGAGCCAGTAGGCTTATAGTAGACATCAGTGGATAAGCTGTCTCCAGAGACAGAGACAGAGACAGAAAGATCTAGAAAGGGGAGGGAGGTGTCGGAAATGGACCAGGTAAACTTGAGGGCAGGGTGAAAGTTGGAGGCAAAGTTAATAAAGTCAACGAGTTCTGCATGCGTGCAGGAAGCAGCGCCAATGCAGTCATCGATGTAGCGAAGGAAAAGTGGGGGACAGATACCAGAATAGGCACAGAACATAGATTGTTCCACAAACCCAACAAAAAGGCAGGCATAGCTAGGACCCATACGGGTGCCCATAGCTACACCTTTAGTTTGGAGGAAGTGGGAGGAGCCAAAGGAGAAATTATTAAGTGTTCCATGATCCTCTCGTATCCCCTTTTGCCTATCACCTGTCCAGCTCTTCACTCCATCCCTCTCCCTCCTGTCTTCTCCTATCATTTTGGATCTGCCCCTCCCCCTCCAACTTTCAAATCCCTTACTCACTCTTCCTTCAGTTAGTCCTGACGAAGGGTCTCAGCCTGAAACGTCGACTGCAGCTCTTCCTACAGATGCTGCCTGGCTTGCTGCGTTCACCAGCAACTTTGATGTGTGTTGCTTGAATTTCCAGCATCTGCAGAATTCCTGTTGTTTGCGTTTAAAAACATGTGTAATGCCCTGGTTAAGGTTTTTACTGCATATGCTGTAGGGATTCCACTTTAGCCGTTCTGTAAGAGCAGTCTGTTCTGCTTTCAGCCTATTCAGGTTTAAGCTAACGGGCTTTGTTGCTTAATTTCGGAATGTGGTGTCAGCCAGTCAGGATGGTGGGAGAAGATTCTAGAGAACGCTGGTGAAGGACACTGGTGTGGGCTGAGGTCTTGTTGGTGGGAGCTGGGAGAAGACAAGAGGAAAGATGGCTCAGGATGCCGTACCTGTTGCACAACGTGCTTTGTGCAGATGAATGGCTTCAAGGAGGAAGTACCAATACTCTCGTGGGAGAGCCCATTTGTTCAAGATGGATTTTGAGCGACATTCAGAAGGTGATGTGGGTTTTCATGTAGACTGAGGGTCCAGCACATGAGTTACAGACAACTTCATGATGAGCTCCAATTTATATGCACATTTAATATTAATCGGCCCCTTTTGTTTTTTTCTTTCTTTTCTTTAATAACTCTTTAGTTAAGTTAACGTTCATAAATATACTTTCTTTATAATTATATGCAGTGTATAATCTTATTTCTCGCTGATAGGCAATTGCGGGGGAGGGGCATAAATCACACAGTGTTTACACAGACTGGGGTTTGGGTGGGCGAGCCATCCAAACCTCACAGGTTTGGTGGACAAAAGTATTTACAGCCTAAACATATGAAGCTTGAGAAAGGTGCGTTCCTCGCCACCGAGTCCAGCACTATTAGTTGTGTTTCCAGAGACTTCCACCCCCAGAAAAAAGGGGTTTCATTGTGGGGGCTATCATCCTGGATTGAATTCATTGAAGGCTGTGTGATTGCCCTAAGAATTGATTAAGCGGTTTTGTGTTTTAGCCTGTGTTAAACTGTTCTCCAGGAAAGTAATTAAGGTACATGGTTATGGATGCCACAGAGATTAAGCATTGGTGTGATTCAAAACGATTACCTTTAACTAATGCTTGTGTTCTGAGTGGGGTGGTTAGCTCCAGCCCAGATGAATTGTTGACTAGGCTTTTAAGTACTGTTAAAGCATTAGGACAAGTTGCAATCATGGAATGGCAGTTTGACGGAACAGTGGGCATAGATGTTGTTGTAGTTCAGACCAGTGGTGATGTGATGGCAGTGGATCTTCCTATTACCACTGGGGCAACTGGAGAGGAGGGGCCATGGGCTGTCCATACTTTCAGAGAAGGGGGGAGTGTAGGCAAGGATGTTGAGTTGAAAGTCAAGTTTCCCCTCGCTGAGGTAGAGACTTTAAAGAAAAGATGCTCTCATTTCTGCAGAATGAGGGGAAGGAGTTGTCTGAGTCCTTCAGCTGTTGATTTAAGCTCTGAGCTTGTTTTGGCTATTACATGACTGGCTGATAATTGACAAGGTATATCTACGGAGAACCAAAGTTACTGCAGGCTGGGAGTGTTCTCTGATGTCAAGTCCACACCTGATGGGGAAGAAGAATATGAGACTTGGGCTGAACAAACCTCTCAGTTACTGGATGAATGGCAGTGCTCAGATAATATGAAAAAACTGAGATTAATAGGGAGTTTAAAGGGGCCGGCAGCTGATATATTGTGGTTCCACCAGGCAGAAAATCCACTAGACACGTTAGTTAATTATCTGCAAACTCTGGAAGATACTTTTGGCACTGTTGGAAGTGCAGCCAATCTTGGGATGAAGTTTAGGCATACATTCCAGGAGGAAGGAGAGAAGTTGTCTGCCTATGTTTTCAGGTTGGAGAAACTGTTTTTTGCCACAAACCTCACAGGTTTGGTGGGATCAAAGTCATGTACACCCTAGATGTATGGAGCCTGAGAAAGGTGGAATTATCGTTGTCTTTTGGGTGGTGCTCTGTTTCTTTCAGGATAGCTCTTCTGGACTTGTGGAGAGGCATTAGGTTTGGCAGATGTCTTGACAGCGAAAATATTCTCATTGCACCTCTGGACCTGTGGAGTGGCATCAGGTTTGGTAGGTGTCTTGTCTAAGACAACATTCTCAGTTTCCGGTGTGTCACATTGCTGTCAGTGACATCATCACTGAGAAATAAGTCTGGTGACTGTAATGTGTCCGTCTTGTTGGATGCAATCAACTCGGGTGTGTTCCTCAGGTGAGCTTCCAGTATCTGGTCCACGTGATGCCTCCATGTCTGATCTCTAACGTCCACTGCGTACATCAGTCATCCAGTTCTTGTAGCTATCCTATTGGGTGTTCACCTGTCTTCTCGATAATCACGCGCTGGGACTTCCTGTCCAATCTCGAAGCTCCTCCTGCTTCGTTTGGCAACTGGCTGAACTGTTTATTCTACACTTCCCTTCATAGATCTGCTTTCAGGAGGTCTATGCGAGATCTCAGATTCCTGCTCAAGAACAGCATTACAGGTGTTTGATTTATCGTCGCATGAACAGAGTTCTGATACAGAAAAAGGAAGTTGTCCACCTTATGCTGTAGAGAACTGTCCTCCTTATCCATCACTTTAATGGGCTTCCTAAAGGTTTGGATAAACCTTTCAGCTAACCCATTCATTGCTGGGTGGTGAGAAGCTGACTTGCAATGTCTGATGCCATTTTTCTTCATGAACAATCGGAATTCATAGATATGTATTGTAGTCTGTTGTCACTCACAATTTGTTCTGGTAAGCCATTTCTGGTAAGATAGTCCTCGGAGCGGAGACAGCCTTTGCTGATGTGGTTGACTTCATTGGTATAATCTCCAGCCACTTCATCAAGCTGCAACTCCAATTCCTTGTCATGTTCTCTGAGGAGTGACAGCTCAGTGCATCTGATGCAGATGTGGCTATCTGGGAGGCTGGAGGTCACCCAGAATTCTCACATCTCACACAATATCTTTCTCGATGTTTATTGCTTTTTGCTATTTTACTACTTATTTATTATTATTTCTTTATTTTTGTATTTGCAGTTTGTTGTCTTTTGCACACTGGCTTAACACTCAATTTGGTGCAGTTTTCATTGATTCTGTCAAGATTATTACCCTATTTTGGATTAATTGAGTGTGCCTTTGATAATAAATTGACTTTGAATTTTGAATTTTGGGAAAACAACACAGACCCTGGAACCATTCTCACTGCTCTACCTATGCACTAATGGACGAGAAATGAAGGTTAAAGTAGAGGGAGCTTGTCAGATACATAACTCACCCAAGCCTATTCTTGCTGAAAACTGATGAGCTAAAAGTCTCCCCATTCTAACAGGGCTACTCTCACAAAATGGCTGCTCCAACAATTGCTGCTCCGCTTGTCCCTGCCTTATTTTTATTTGCCCTTGCTAATGAATCGAAAAAAAAGGCAAAATCCCACAAAAGCTCCTTTTTTAAGTCTCTCATGGCACCAACTTTTGGGTTAAATAGCTTCATTTATATCCATCATTGACAGACTTTACTTCCGAAGTACAAGATTCTGTAGATACTGGAAATCCAGAGTGAGTAGCACACTCAGAATGCTGCAGGTCTGGCAACATCAGTGGAAAGCGATAAAAGAGTCAACATTTTGAGCCAAGACCATTCATCAGGACTTCAGCGTGTATGTTGAACCCAGTTAGCTAGGTGCTGATAGCTACGATTGGGCAGGATGCAAATTTTTAATCAATAATGTTGAATTACTGGATTGACTCTTTCCTGGAGGTTGGCTAAACAGTTGAGTGCCTCTTAAAATTTCCACTAATGTTCTTGGGTTAATGTCCTCACCTAATTGCAAACTGTTGTTTAGGAGTAAGTGCAGCGACAACTCCCTTCTCCTTGCAGCATTTTAAAGGAATCATTCCCTTCACAACCCTCTGTTCTAATCTTCTCACTCTATTAATCACTTTCCACCTCACTTTACCATACAACCAGAGAAAGTAGAAACTACAAATTCCAAGATAAAAATGAAGATTCTGGAACACTCGGCAGGTTAAGCAGAATCCGTAGACTGGCAAAATAGAGTTAATTTTTCAGATTCAGAACCCTTCATTAGTATTGGGAGTGAGGGAAAACACATTAGTATTAATAAGACCATAAGATATAGGAGCAATATTAGTCCATTTGGCCCATTGTGTCTGCTCCACCATTTCACCATTGCTGATCCAATTGCCTTCTGAATCTTCTGTCTTTTTCCACATATCCTTTCATGCCCTGACTAATTAACCTCAGCCTTAAATATACCCAATGACTTGGCCTCCACAGCTGCCAGTGGCAATGAATTCCACAGGTTCACCACTCTCTGGTTAATCTGTATAGAATAGATAGTGTGGATAAGACAATGGGACTGTCTCTGATTGTGTGGTGAGGTCAGGCCACATCTATAGAAATGAATGAACAGTTAATGTTTCGGGTCTTGGCAGAAATGTTGACAGGTTACTCATTTCCATAGATGTTGCCGGATCTACTGAGTTCCTGCGGCATTTTGTATGTACTATTCCGGATTTTTCTTTAGATTACAAGAGCACTCAGTCCTCTTTTATTGTCATTTAGAAATGCATACATGCATTAAGAAATGATACAATGTTCCTCCAGAGTGGTATTGCAGAGAACAGAACAAACCAAAGACTGACACTGACAGAACCACATAATTATAACATATAGTTACAGCAGTGCAAAACAATACCATAATTTTGATAAAGAACAGACCGTGGGCACAGCAAAAAAAAGTCTCAAGTCCCGATCGACTCCCGAGTCCCCGATAGCAAGCGGCAAAAGGGAGAAACTCCCTGCCATAAACCTCCAAGGCACCGACAACTGCCGATGCCTTGGAAGCAGCTGACCACAGTCGACATCGATTTCCAGCATCTGCAGAATCTCTCCTGTTTGAGAGCTGAGTGCTGCCCTAAGGATAAGAAGTAATCATTAAAAAAAACCCTGAAAAATTATTGCAGTTGAGGAATGAGAAAGTAGACAAAAGAACATTAGAATAGTGAAATGCAGGGCTGCAGATGATAGCCTCAACTACCAGGAAAGGCTTCTTAGTTTTTTGTCTGAAATCTAGTGCAGTACCTGTTCTTATCAATTGATTAGTTAGTATGGGGAGAGCACATGCTGTGTATCCATGAGGTCTTGAATTCAGTCCCTGGCATCTCCACACTGATTACCTTGAATTTAGAGAAGTGAGCAAATATTCCAAGTGAAACCCTATGTGGTCCCATATAGCTGGGAAATTGACATCTAACAGGGAGTCAACATTTTCCACATTCTCCACTACCACAGATACACCTCTTTTGTAAATCTAAAGTTTGAGGGGTAGCGCGCTAGTGCAGCAGTTAGTGTGAGGCTATTACTGAGTCAGCGACCCAGGTTCAATTCTGCCACTGTCGTGTGTTCTACCATTACCACATGGGTTTCCTCTGGGTGTTCGGGTTTCCTCCCACATTCCAAAGATATATGGGTACAATTGGGTGTTATGGTCTCGTAGGGCATTAAAGACTTGTTATTGTGCTCTATCTCTAAATAATAAGAATTAATAAAAATTTTTGAGAGCTCAGGGCAGATTCAGTATGCAGTATGCAATCACAACCAGTGCTTTGATCTTCCCTTCGATTTAGTAACCAATACTGGGGCTGAGAATGGTTATAAGGTCATAGCTTGATTGGCAGAATTGCTCACTACACTGTGTCCATAAAGCTTCATAATTCCATAAGTATTAGCAACGAAATATCAAAAAGCCATCTTCACTCCTCAACACTCCTCAGTGATACATTCAACTGTCAGTCAAGTACCTGCAGTCCATTGTGAATGTGTGTCAATAATGAGCAATGATAAAAAAAATAATAACAACTTATTTATGGAGCACTTTTCATACACCTGATCTATTTTAGACAGATAAATAGATATACTTTATTGATCGCGAGGGAAACTATGTTTCGTTACAGCCGCACCAACCAAGAATAGAGCGTAAATATAGCAATACAAAAAACCCCAACAATCAAACAACAAACTGCAAACTATGCCAGATGGAAAATAAATCCAGGACCAGTCTATCGGCTCAGGGTGTCTGATCCTCCATGGGAGGAGCTGCACGTTCGATGGCCACAGGCAGGAACGACCTCCCGTGCCGCCAAGTGTTGTATCACGGTGGAATGCAGCCGAAGTCTAACAGTAAAAAGTTCAATATCCAGTCTACAAACACGTTCCTCGATCGTAATATACCCTGGATTGCACCATCCGTTGTTAACCAGATCAGTAAGCACCCCACTCCTTCACGCTGCTTACCACTCTCGATGCACTTCCGGTCAGGCCGAACGGTATTACCCACCAAACTCCTCTTCTCCAAAAGTCTCTGTTGTCTCGACCCGGTCCTCTTTCCTCGGCTTTGTGATCCCCCTCTGTGTGTTTTCCTCCGGATTTCAGCAGGGGTGTCTGCCGCTCTGTTCGCTAAGCCGACTGGAATTTGCTGTTCCGTGAAATACACAATGTAACCTTGCTTCTGTCCCACGTGTCGGGATGTAACCATTTCCAGCGCTAAAGAAAACCCAAATAAAACTCTCTCTACCAGCATGTTAGAGAGGGTGCAGCTTCGATGAGCATTACGATGGGATGAAGTACAAACCTGAAAATGAAAGAAAAAAATGTGTTAGTTAAATGTTAAATAAATAGATTTTGAGCTGCCATTTAAAAATGTGAACTCAGCCTGCATCCCTGATAGTTTTAAGTATTGAGTTCCACAGTTTAGGAGCACCGTTCGTCTTCCCAATTTTCTTTTGAGGGAGACTGTTTAAATTTCAGAGACCAGTCGAAGGAGACCTGAGAGCTCGAGCAGGATTATAAAACCAAAGTGATTCCGTGATGCAGTCTCATTTCAGACCATTGAGAGCTTTAAAAACAAGTAAAGGACTTTAGAATCAATTCTAAAAGATGCAGGAAGCCACTGCAGAGTATCTACGACAGCAGTAATATGCGTCCTCATCTTGGTTTTAATTAAAAGTCTAGCAGTAGCATTCTGAATGAGTTGAAGTTTGTCAATAGATTGCTACGGAAGGTCAGTAAAGAGTGTATTGCAGTAATCTAAAGGCATAAATTAGTTTTTTCAGCAACACTACACCAAAACAAAGACTGAAAAGCCACCAATGTGCAAAAGAGAAACTACAAATACACAAACAAAACAAATAATAATAATAATAATACACAAATAAACAAACCAGCAACAAGCAAGTGTAATACTCTGGTTCATATTTTTTTTTACTGTTATGTTGTTCTGTATTTGATTGTTATTCCCACCGTCTGTGGTGGGAAAGCTGTTGGAAAAGATTCATAGAGATAGGATCTATGAGCATTTAGAGAATCATGGTCTGATCAGGGGCAGTCAGTGTGGCTTTGTGAAGGGCAGATTTTTCTAACAAGCCTGATAGAGTTCTTTGAGGAGGTGACTAGGCATATAGATGAGGGCAGTGCAATGGATGTGATCTACATGGATTTAGTAAGGCATTTGACAAGGTTCCACATGGTAGACTTATTCAGAAAGTCAGAAGGCATGGGATCCAAGGAAGTTTGGCCAGGTGGATTCAGAATTGGCTTGCCTGCAGAAGGCAGAGGGTCATGGTGGAGGGAGTACATTCGGATTGGAGGGTTGTGACTAGTGGTGTCCCACAAGGATCGGTTCTGGGACCTTTACTTCTCATGATTTTTATTACCAACCTGGATGTGGGGGTAGAAGGGTGGTTTGGCAAGTTTGCAGATGACACAAAGGTTGGTGGTGTTGTAGATAGTGTAGAGGATTGTCGAAGATTGCAGAGATACATTGATAGGATGCAGAAGTGGGCTGGCAGATTGAGTTCAACCCGGAGAAGTGTGAGGTGGTACACTTTGGAAGGACAAACTCCAAGGCAGAGTACAAAGTAAATGGGAGGATATTTGATAGTGTGGAGGAGCAGAGGGATCTGGGGGTACATGTCCACAGATCCCTGAAAGTTGCCTCACAGGTAGATAGAGTAGTTAAAAAAGCTTATGGGGTGTTAGCTTTCATAAGTTGAGGGATAGAGTTTAAGAGTCACGAGGTAATGATGCAGCTCTATAAAACTCTGGTTAGGCCACACTTGGAGTACTGTGTCCAGTTCTGGTCGCCTCACTATAGGAAGGATGTGGAAGCATTGGAAAGGGTACAGAGGAGATATACCAGGATGCTGCCTGGTTCAGAGGGTATGGATTATGATCAGAGATTAAGGGAGCTAGGGCTTTACTCTTTGGAGTGAAGGAGGATGAGAGGAGACATGATAGAGGTATACAAGATATTAAGAGGAATAGATAGAGTGGACAGCCAGCACCTCTTCCCCAGGGCACCACTGCTCAAATGCAAGAGGACATGGCTTTAAGGTAAGGGGTGGGAAGTTGAAGGGGGATATTAGAGGAAAGTTTTTTACTCAGAGATTGGTTGGTGCGTGGAATAGACTGCCTGAGTCAGTGGTGGAGGCAGATACACTAGTGAGGTTTAAGAGACTACTAGACCCAGGTATATGGAGGAATTTAAGATGGAGGGTTATATGGGAGGCAGTGTTTGAGGGTCGACACAACATTGTGTGCCGAAGGGCCTGTACTGTGCTGTACTATACAATGTTCTATGTTCTATTTTTTTCCGTTTTTGGGGTGGGCTCGTGTCTCAATTTCACACATTTGGTAGGGCTGGAGATTGTCTCCCCAAGATTCATGCAGCCAATGGAACCAGGGTGTCTCACAAACAAGCAAATAAATACGTAAGCGATACTGAGAACATGAAATGTACAGTTCTTGTAAGTGAGTCCATAGTCCATTGATTGTGGAATCAGTTCAGTGTTGAGGTGAATGAAGTTATCCACTCTGGTTCAGGAGCACCATGGTTGAAGGTAATCACTGTTCCTGTATCTGGTGGTGTGACATAAAGCTCCTGTACTTCCTTTCCGAAGGCAATAGTGAAAAGAGAACATGGATTGGATGGTGCAGGTGCAATCCACTCCTGTGAGAAGTTGGAGTGCAAAGTCAGGACATTGAGATTGCCTGTTATGTCACTTCTCCCCATGTATCCCATGGCTCCATAGCATCGACTGTAATATCAGTTAGTTGTAGACAATAGTCCAAATACTGCCTGTTCCAGGCAAAAGTTTTAGAATCAGAATCAGGTTTATTATCACCAACATATGCCGTGAAACTTGCTGTTTTACGGCAGCGGTACAGTGCAAAACTTAAAAGTTGTTATACATTACAATAAGACAAAATAATTAATGGTGATATGAGAAATAGGGAGGTAGTATTCATGGGTTAATGGATTATTCATGATTCTGATGATGGAGTGGAAGGCACTGTTCCTAAAATATTGAATATGCATCTTCAGGTTCCTGTTCTTCCTTTGTAATGGAATTGGAATCAGGGCTAATATCACTGGCACGTGTCATGAAATTTGTAACTTTGTGGAAGCAATACAATGCATGCTAATATAGGGTTAAAACTGTGAATTAAAGTAAGTATATATATATTTATTAAATAGTTAAATTAAATAAGTGGTGTTAAAATATAAATGAAAAAGTAGTGAGGTCGTGTTCATGGGTTCAATGTTCATTCAGAAATCAGATGGCAGAGAGAAAGAAACTGTTCCTGAATAACTGACTGTGTGCCTTCAGGCTTCTGTACCTCCTTGCTGATAGTAACAGTCGGAAGCAGGCAAGTACTGGGTGGAGGAGCCCTTAATGGTGGACGCCGCCTTTCTGAGGCACCTCTCCTTGAAGATGTCTTGGATACTACGGAGGCTAGTACCCATGATGGAGCTGACTAAATTTTCTGGTCTCTGCAGCTAACTTTGATTCTATTCAGTAGCCCCCCCCGCCATGCCAAATGGTGATGCAGCCATTCAAAATGCTCTCCATGGTGCATTGTAGAAACTTCCATGTCTTTTAGGCGACATTCCAAATCTCCTCAAACTCCGAATGAAATATAGCTGCTGCCTTGCCTTCTTTATACCTGTGTTAATATGCTAGGACCAGGTTAGGTCCTCAGAGATATTATCACCCAGGAACTTGAACTTGCTCCCTCTCTCCACTTCTTCTCCCTCTATAAGGATTGGATGGTGTTCCTTTATCTTACCCTTTCTGAAATCCACCATCAGCTCTTTGACTACAAGGTTGTTGTTATAATACCACTCAACCACCTGGTATACCTCACTCCTGCCCACCCTCTCGTCACCATGTGAGATTCTGCCAACAATGGCTGTATCATCAGCACATTTATAGATGGCATTTGAGCTGTGCCTCACCACACAGTCATGGTGTAGAGAGCGGGCTAAGCACACATTCCTGAGGTTTGCTAATGTTGGTCAGCAGCGAGGTGGAAATGTTATTACCAATCTGCACAGATTGTGGTCTTTTGGTTGCAGAGGGAGGTATAGAAGCCCAGATTCTGTATATTATGAGAAGTCCCTGTCCCAGATGGTGAGGGTCCTAAGTCACCCTTGATGGTGCCATCTTGAGGCACCAGCTTTTGAAGATGACCTTAAAGCTGTGGAGGCTTGTGTCCATGATGGAGCTGGTTGAGTTTGCAACCTCTTTCATTCTTGTACATTGGAGCCTTGAAGCTGCGGACACCTCAAAGAGGACTAGTGTGTGACCCCCTGACTTCACCTTCCTGAAATCCACAATCCATTCCTTGGTCTTAATGACATTGAGTGCAAGGTTGTTGTTGCAGAACCAGCTGATCTACCTCACTCCTCATCACCATCTGAGATACTCTCAACAACAATGGTGTCATTGGCAAATTTATAGATGGCATTTGAGCTGTGCCTAGCCACAGAGCCTTGGGTGCAGAGACAATAGAGCAGTGGGCTAAGCATGCATCCCTGAGATACACTACTGTTGACTGTCATTGAGAAAGAGGTGTTATTACCAATCTACAATGAATGTGGTCTTCTAGTGTGTAAATCAATCAGAATCAGAATCAGGTTTATTATCACCAGCACGTGTTAACTCAGCAGCAATAGTTCAATGCAATACATAATCTAGCAGAGAGAGAGAGAGAGAGAGAGAGAGAGAAAAAATAAATAAAATAAAACATAATAATAATAATAATAATAATAAAAAACAAGTAAATCAGTTACGTATATTGAATAGATTTTTTAAAAAACGTGCAAAAACAGTAATACTGTATATTAAAAAAAAGTGAGGTAGTGTCAAAAGCTTCAATTTCCATTTAGGAATCGAATGGCAGAGGGGAAGAAGCTGTTCCTGAATCACTGAGTGTGAGCCTTCAGGCTTCTGTATCTCCTACTGATGGTAACAGTGAGAAAAGGACACGCCCTGGGTGCTGGAGGTCCTTAATAATGGACGCTGCCTTTCTGAGACACCGCTCCCTAAAGATGTCCTGGGTACTTTGTAGGCTAGTACCTAAGATGGAGCTGACTAGATTTACAACCTTCTGTAGCTTCTTTCGGTCCAGTGCAGTAGCCCCTCCATACCAGACAGTGATGCAGCCTGTCAGAATGCTCTCCACAGTACAACTATAGAAGTTTTTGAGTGTATTTGTTGACATGCTAAATCTCTTCAAACTCCTAATAAAGTATAAGCGCTGTCTTGCCTTCTTTATAACTACATCGATATGTTGGGATGTTATATGTTAGATCCTCAGAGATCTTGACACCCAGGAACTTGACACTGCTCACTCTCTCCACTTCTGATCCATCTATGAGGATTGGTATGTGTTCCTTCGTCTTACCCTTCCTGAAGTCCACAATCAGCTCTTTCATCTTACTGACGTTGAGTGCTAGGTTGTTGCTGTGGCACCACTCCACTAGTTGGCATATCTCACTCCTGTATGCCCTCTCGTCACCACCTGAGCTTCTACCAACAGTGGTTGTATTGTCAGCAAATTTATAGAAGGTATTGGAGCTATGCCTAGCCGCACAGTCATGTGTATATAGGGAGTAGAGCAGTGGGCTAAGCACACACCCCTGAGGTGCACCAGTGTCAATTGTCAGTGAGGAGGATATGTTATCACCAATCCGCACAGACTGTGGTCTTCCAGTTAGGATGTTGAGGATCCAATTGCAGAGGGAGGTACAGAGGCCCAGGTTCTGCAACTTCTCAATCAGGATTGTGGGAATGATGGTATTAAATGCTGAGCTATAGTCGATGAACAGCATCCTGACATAGTGGTTTGTGTTGTCTAGGTGGTTTAAAGCCGTGTGGAGAGCCATTGAGATCGCGTCTGCCTTTGACCTATTGCAGGGATAGGCAAATTGCAATGAGTCCAAGTCCTTGCTGAGGCAGTAGTTCATTCTAGTCATAACCAACCTCTCAAAGCTTTTCATCATTATCGATGTGAATGCTACCAGGCGATAGTCATAAAGGTAGCTCACATTATTCTTCTTAGGCACTGGTATAATTGTTGCCTTTTTGAAGCAAGTGGGAACTTCTGCCGGTAGCAGTGAGAAGTTGAAAATGTCCTTGAATACTCCCGCTAGTTGGTTGGCATGGGTTTTCAGAGCCTTACCAGATACTCCATCAGGACCTTCTGCCGTGTGAGGGTTCACTCTCTTTAAAGACAGTCTAACATCGGCCTCTGAGACGGAGATCACTCGGTCATCAGGTGCAGCAGGAATCTTCACAGCTGTACTTGTGTTCTCCCTTTCAAGGAATGTATAGAAGACATTGAGTTTATCTGGTAGTGAAGCATCGCTGCCATTCATACTATGGGGTTTCGCTTTGTTGGAAGTAATATCTTGCAGACCCTGCCAGAGTTGCTGTGCATGTTATATCACCTCCAACCTCGTTTCAAATTGTCTCTTTGCCCTTGAAATAGCCCTCCGCAAATCAAACCTGGTTTTCTGATACAGGCCAGAGTTGACAGACTTGAATGCCACAGATCTAGCCTTCAGCAGATGATGTACCTCCTGGTTCATCCACGGCTTTTGGTTTGGGAATGTACAGCAAGTCTTTGTGGGCACACACTCATCCACGCAGGTTTTAATGAAGTCGGTAACAACTGCAGCATACTCACCCAGATTCAAAGATAAATCCCTTAGTACAGTCCAGTCCACCAATTCAAAGCAGTCCTATAGGCACTCCTGAGCTTCCCTTGTCCAAATCTTCTTGGTCTTCACTGCTGGTGCTGCAGTCTTCAGTCTCTGCCTATACCCAGGGAGTAGAAGTACAGCCAGGTGATCAGCCTTCCCGAAGTGAGGGTGTGGAATAGCACGGTAGGCAGTTGCAGAGAGAAGTGCAGAAGTTCAGGTTTTGAAATTCATTGATGAGTACTGAGGAGTTGATGGTGTTGAATGCTGAGCTGTAATCAATAAACAGCAGTCTCACATAGGTATTGCTATTGTTCAGGTGATCCAAGTTCAAGTAAAGAGCCAGGGAGATTACTGGAGGAAGGCAAGTTGCAGTGGGTTTGGGTCCTTTCTCAGGCAGGAGTTATTTCTAGCCATTCCATATAACCATATAACAATTACAGCACAGAAAGAGGCCATCTCGGCCCTTCTAGTCCGTGCCGAACTCTTACTCTCACCTAGACCCACCGACCTGCACTCAGCCCATAACCCTCCATTCCTTTCCTGTTCATATATCTATCCAATTTAACTTTAAACGACAACATTGAACCTGCCTCAACCACCTCTGCTGGAAGCTTGTTCCATACAGCTACCACTCTCTGAATAAAGAAGTTACCCCTAAACTTTTGCCCTTACAAATCTCAACTCAAGTCCTCTTGGTTGAAACTCCCCCATTCTCAATGGAAAAAGCCTATCTACATCAACTTTATCAACCCCCCTCATAATTTTAAACACCTCTATCAAGTCACCCCTCAGCTTTCTACGCTCCAAAGAATAAAGACCTAACTTGTTCAACCTTTCCCTGTAACTTAGGAGATGAAACCCAGGCAATATTTTAGTAAATCTCCTCTGTACTCTTTCAGTTTTATTGACGTCTTTCCTATAATTTGGTGACCAGAACTGTACACAATACTCCAAATTTGGTCTTACCAATGCCTTATACAATTTTAACATTACATCCCAACTCCTATACTCAATGCTCTGATTTATAAAGGCCAGCATACCAAAAGCTTTCTTCACCACCCTATCCACATGAGGTTCCCCCTTCAGAGAATTATGCACCATTATTCCTAGATCCTTCTGTTTTACAGCGTTCTTCAATGCCCTACCATTTACCATGTATGTCCTATTTTGATTAGTCCTACCAAAATGTAGCAACTCACATTTTTTAGCATTAAACTCCATCTGCCATCTGTCAGCCCACTCTTCTAACTGGCCTAAATCTCCCTGCAAGCTTTGAAAACCTACTTCATTATCTACAACTTCATTATCTTAGTATCATCTGCATACTTACTAATCCAATTTACCACCCCATCATCCAGATCATTAATATATATGACAAACAACACTGGACCCAGTACAGATCCCTGAGGCACACCACTACACATCGTCCTCCTATCTGACACACAGTTATCCACCACTACTCTCTGGTGTCTCCCACTGCTGAATCCATTTTGCTACTTCGGTATGTCAGAGCCCCTGCTATTTCCACACTAACTTCCCTCAAGGTCCTAGGGAATATCCTATCAGTACCCGGAGACTTATCCACTTTTATATTCCTTAAAAGCGCCAGTTCTTCATCTTCATTAGTCATCATAGTTTCCCTACCCGTTTCCCTTATCTTACACAATTCAATATCCTTCTCCTTCATGAATACTGAAGAAAAGAAATTATTCAAAATCTCCCCCATTTCTTTTGGCTCCACACATAGCCATCCACTCTGATTCTCCAAGGGACCAATTTTATCCCTCACTATCCTTTTGCTATTAATATAACTATAGAAACCCTTTGGATTTATCTTCACCTTACTTGCCAAAGCAGCCTCGTATCCTCTTTTAGCATTTCTAGTTTCTTTCTTATGATTCTTTTTACATTCTTTACATTCCTCAAGCACCTCATTAACTCCAAGCTGCCTATATTTATTGTAGATCCCTCTGTTTTTCTGAACCAAGTTTCCAATATCCCTTGAAAGCCATGGCTCTCAAACTTTTAACCTTTCCTTTCAACCTAACAGGAACATAAAGATCCTGTACCCTCAAAATTTCATATTTAAATGACCTCCATTTCTCTATTACATCCTTCCCATGAAACAAATTGTTCCAATCCACTCCTTCTAAATCCTTTCACATCTCCTCAAAGTTAGTCTTTCTCCAATCAAAAATCTCAATCCTGGGTCCAGTCCTATCCTTCTCCATAATTATATTGAAACTAATGTATTGTGATCACTGGACCCAAAGTGCTCCCCAACACATACCTCCGTCACCTGCCCTATCTCATTCCCTAACAGGAGATTCAACACTGCCCCTTCTCTAGTTGGTACCTCTATGAATTGTTGCAAAAAACTATCTTGCACGCATTTGACAAACTCCAAACCATCCAGCCCTTTTACAGAATAGGCTTCACAGTCTATGTGTGGAAAATTAAAATCTCCCACAATCACAACCTTGTGCTTACTACAAATATCTACTTTCTCCTTACAAATTTGCTCCTCCAGTTCTCAGTCCCCATTAGGTGGTCTGTAATACACCCCTATAAGCATCACTACACCTTTCCTAATCCTCAATTCCACCCAAATAGCCTCCCAGATGAGTCCACTAATCTATCCTACCAGAGCACCACTGTTATATTTTCTCTGACAAGCAATGCAACACCTCCCCCTCTTGCCCCTCCTATTCTATCACACCTGAAGCAACGAAATCCTGGAATATGTAGTTGCCAATCACACCCCACCTGCAACCACGTTTCACTAATAGCTACAACATCATATTTTCAGGTATCAATCCATGCTCTAAGCTCATCCACCATTCTTACGATGCTTCAAGCATTAAAATAGATGCATTTAAGAAACTCCCCACCTCTTACTCTCTGTTTATCCTTAATGGAGCAAACAACTTTGTTATCTTTTTCTTCCTTGTCCCCTACATCTTTGGTCTGTGTGCTCCGGATCTCTGTCCCCTGCCTATCCTTCCTCACACACTATCTACTAGCTTTCTCTATTTGTGAATTAACCTCCTCTCTCCTAGTCATTTAATTTGATTCCCCCCCCCCCAACCATTCTAGTTTAAAGTCATCTCAGTAACCCTTGCAAATCTCCCCGCCAGGATATTGGTCCCCCTAGGATTCAAGTGTAACCCGTCCTTTTTGTCTGGTCACGCCTGCGCCAAAAGAGGTCCCAATGATCCAAAAACTTGAATCCCTGCCCCCTGCTCCAATCCCTCAGCCACACATTTATCCTCCACCTCATTGCATTCCTACTCTCACTGTCGCGTGGCACAGGCAGTAATCCCGAGATTACTACCTTTGCGGTCCTTTTTCTCAACTCCCTTCTTAAATCCCTATATTCTTCTTTCAGGACCTCTCCCCTTTTCCTCCCTATGTCATTGGTACCTATATGTACCACGACCTCTGGCTGCTCTCCCTCCCACTTCAGGATATCTTGGATGCGATCAGAAATATCCCGGACCCTGGCACCAGGGAGGCAAACTACCATCTGGGTCTCCAGACTGCGTTCACAGAATCGCCTTTCTGACCCCCTAAGTATCGAGTCCCCTATTACTACTGCCCTCCTCTTCCTTTCACTACCCTCCTGAGCTGCAGGGCTGGACTCTGTGCTGGAGGCACGGCCACTGTCGCTTCCCCCAGGTAAGCTGTCCCCCCCAACAGTACTCAAACAGTATTACCATTCAAAGCACATCATTACAGTAGATGTGAGTGCTAGCGGGTAATAGTTGTTAAGGCAATTTACCCTGCTCTTCTTGGGCACAGGTATGATTGAGGCACATTTGAAGCAGATGGAAACCTCTGACTGCAAGAGTGAGAGATTAAAGATGCTCTTGAACACCCCAGCCAAATGGTTGGCACAGGATTTCTGTACCCTGCCAGGTTCAACATCGGAGCTTGGGCCTTACGAGGGTTCATTCTCTTGAAGAAGGTTCTGACGTCATCCTCAAAGACAGAGATCACAGGGTTGCCAGATGCTATGGGGATTCACAGAGTTGTAGTTTTATCCACCTTTTCAAAGCATGCATAAAAGTCATTGAGCTCATTGGAGAGTAAAGTATCACTGACCCTTACATTGTTAACCTTCGCCTTATAGGAAGTCATGTCATGCAAACCCCGATACTGCTGTCATGCATCTGACTGGATCTTATTTTGTGTAAGTGAACAGGCCCATCTGCTTCAACTGTAAGGGACAGGAAGCAGTCTTTCTGCAGTCATTTGGCAGCTGTTCAAGGAATATTGCGACATAGCACCAAGACCTCAAGTTCATATTATATAAAATTTTGTTAAACATTGGATGAATGTCTGGAGCATGCAATGACAATTTATCTCTTTCCAAACTCTCAATTTGCAAAGTCTGTTAAATCTGTTAGTGACTAAATGTCTGTTGGTCACTTTGAGAGCTAGGTTGATAGATTCTTTACAACACAAAACATGCAGGAGAAACTCAGCAGGTCAGGCAGTATCTATGGAAATAAATAAATGGTTGATGTTTCAGGCTGAGCCCCTTCTTCAGGACTGGTAAGGAAGGGAGAAGATGCCAGAATAAGAAGGTGAGTGAAGGGGAAGGAGGTTAGCTAAAAGGTGGAAGGTGAAACCAGATGGGTAGGAAAGTTAAAACACTGGAAATGAAGAAATCTGATAGAAGAGGAGAGTGGACCATAGGAGAGAAAGAAGGTGTCATAAGGTGGCAAGACAGAGACACTGAAGTACTAGGAACCGGACTCGGAGTGTCAAGAAAGCAAGGGAAGTGGGGAAGAAAGGATGCTGGACATTGACACAGGTCCTGGATGAGACTAGGATGCAGGATCTGGGCTAGGACATGGACGAAAAACACAGAACCCAGACAACGAACTAGGAACAAGGAGGCTGGACTACTGACACGGAACTCTGGAACCAGAGCCTGGACAAGGACCTAGAACCTGGATCTTGGTTGGGACTCGGAACCTGGGTCTTTGCTCGAAACTGGAACCCGTGTCTAGACAAGGACTCAGGACTAGGATCTTGGCAAGGACAGGACATGGCTACAGAACAGGACGTGGAACTCCTGCACAGGACAAGGCCCACGGACAGGACGAGAACACAAAACCTTGACTTGGACAGGATGAGGTTATTGGACGTGGCTTGGACACGACGAGGTTTTTGGACATGGCTTTGACAGAACGAGGGAACCCCAGCACCAGGCTGGGCAAGGTACTCCTGGGCTGGGCGAGGCACATGGACAGGACAAGAACACAAAGCCTTGACTTGGTCAAGGGGGACAGGAGCACAGAGCCTCGGTCAAGGGGGACAGGAACACAGAGTTGGAACCCCTCCTTGGGAACAGGACTTGGGGTCGGGGCTCAACACAGAGTCAGGACCCCTCCTAGGGAGCAGGACGTAGGGTCGGGACTCATAAACAGAACACTGAGAGACAGATCTCCACTCAAAATAGCAGCAAACAGCTGGACCTACCTGGTGGAGGTGTGGACACAAGCGAGGTAGCAGGCAAGGCTTAAGGCAAAGGTTTCAGGCAAGGCTTCAGGCGAAGGTAGCAGGTAAGGGCTACAGAAGGAAGGGGAAGGGAAGGGAACAATCCAGCAACTGAAGCTGAACTCAGGAGCTGTTTTATGTAGCCAGCCCAAGATGAGAGTCATGTGCCTCAATTAAGGCACACTCAGGATAAGGGAAAACCAGAAAACCTGGAATAAAGATTGATGGACCGGACTGTGAACTCGAATGCGGACTTCACAGACCAGACCATGACAGAAGGAAGCGGGAACCTATGCAGAGGTGATAGGCAGGTGAGAAGAGGTATTAGGCAAGAGTGGGGAATAGAAGAAAAGGGGAAAGGGAAGGAAAAATACTTTTTACCGAAAGGAGAAATCAATATTCATGCCATCAGATTGGAGGCTACCCAGACCGAATATAAGGTGGTGCTTCACCATCCTGAGGGTGGCCTCATCGTGGCATAAGAGGAAGCCAAGGACCAACATGTCAGAACAGGAATGGGAATCGTCATTAAAGTATTTAGCCAACGGGAAGTTTCAGTTTTGGCGAATGGAGTGGAAGTGCTCCACAAAGCAGTGCCCCAATTTACAAGAAGTCTCACTAATGTAGAGGATGCTGTATCAGGAGCACCAGATGCAATAGACATCCCCAAAGGAATTGCAGGGTGAGTGTTGCCTCCGAGAGATACTGCTTGGTGCCCTGAATAGAGATGAGGGAGGAAATGAATGGGCAAGTGTAGCACTATGGCAGTTGAGTTGCGAGGGAGATTAGTGGGGACAGATAAATGGACAAAGGAGTCATGGAGGGAGCAATTCTTGCACAAAATTTGGTAAAGATATGTTTTTGTGTTAAGATCCCTTTGGAGATTTGCTTAAGTTGCAAAGAATGATTTGCCGGATGCAGGGTTTGATGGGGTAGGAGGTAAGGACAAGAGGAACTGTTACGGCAGTGGGAAGATGGGGTGAGTATAGATGTTTGAGAAATGGAAGAGATGGGAGTGAGGGTAGTACCTATGGTGGAGGAAGGAAAACCCTGTTCTTTGAAAAAGGAGGACATCTCTGATCTCCTCAAAAGGAAAGCCTCATCCTGGGAACAGATATGGTGGAGACAGAGGAACTGTGAGAAAGGAACAGCATCTTTATAGGAAACGGGATGGGAAGAGATATAGTTTAAGATAGCTGTGGGAATCAGTAGGTTTGTAAAAGATGTTAGTTGACAGTTTATCTCCAGAGATGGAGACAGAAAGAGCGAGAAAGGGGAAGGTAGTGTCAAAAATGGACCAGGTGAAATTAAGAGCAGGGTGGGAGCTGTAGTCAAATTTGATGATATTGATGAGCTCAACCTTGGTGCATGAAGCAACACCAATGCAGTCATCAATATAGCGGAGGAAGAGTTGGGGAGCATTAACAGAGAAGGCTGGAACATGGACTTTTCTACGTAGCTAACAGAAACGCAGGCATAGCGGGGGCTCATGCGAATGCCCATAACTATCTCTCAAGCCAGGAGAAAGTGGGAGGAGCTGAATGAAAAATTGGTGAGGATGAGGTCAGAGAAGTGTAATGGTGGAGGGGAACTGTTTGGTTCTTTTGAGGAGAAAGAAGCAGAGAGCTTTAAAGCCTTCTTGTTGGGGTTAGAAGTATATAGGCAGTGGACACCCATGGTGAAAATAAGGTGATCAGGGCCAGGGAATTGAAAATTAGTGAGAAGATCAAGAGCATGAGAAGTGTTGTTGGTGTAGGTGGAAAGGAACAGAACCAAGGGGTATAGAATGGAGTTGAAGTATGAGGACATGAATTCAATGGGGTAGGAGCAGGCAGAGAGAATGGACCTACCCAGACAACCAGGTCTGTGGATCTTGGGTAGGAGGTAGAAGCGAGCAGTGTGTGGTAAGGAAACTATGAGTTTGGTGGCAGTGGGTGTGAATTCTCCATAGTTGATGAGGTCAGTGATGGTGTTGGAGGCAGTTTTCTGATGGTCTGGAGATGGGTCCACTTTAAGGGACAGGCATGAGGAGGTGATGGATTCTTCATTTGGGCTCATTATTTATGTATGAAGACATTAATGTTCTTTTGTAAGTCCAAAGGAATATTGTGTCTAAAATATCAGTGGATTAATGGACAAGGAGTGACCATTACAATGTCTAATTGATTTATGAGGGTATGTTGAACACTGTGTTAATGGGGACAGGATGCGTTTGAAAAAAAGACAGACAGTGTTGAGACTAAAGATCAAAGAATTAGTCTGGCTCCTGGTTACTCTGTGCTTGTGAAGCTCATATTAAGCAGGGTGCCTTTCCCGATTTCATCAGACTTCAGACTTCAACTGAGGGCCAGATGTTGTGATCAGTGCCTGGGACACAGGTGTGATTTCATGAGTGATTCGGAATTCTGAGTTTTTCTGACAACAGCAACAATCAAGCGATGACAAAGAATCATGAGCCCTGAAATCTTTGTGACTTGCTACATGGTTTATTTTATGACAATAAATTAAACATAAGTTACTTTGTTGTGCTTGTACATTTATTACCACATCTCCTGGACACTCGAAATGTTGGGTCTGATCAACCCAGCCCATTCCAAAGCCTCAGGTAATTAGATGGTAAAGCTGAAAATGAGGTTAGTCATCTGTCGTATCTGATGATGAGAATTAGATTTGTGCAGTTCTTCTATGATGTGACCTGTGTGGAAAAAAAAAAACAGTATGCAAGAGTTTTAAAGTGGAAAAAGCCATGGCACTGAACAACACACAGAAAATGCTGGAGGAACTCAGCAGGCCAGGCAGCATCTATGGAAAAAAGTATAATTGAAGTTTTGGGCCAAAACTCTTTGACAGCACTCACTCCCAAACTCCAGTCGTAAGAGCAGAAGAGTAGTCACTACAAGTGGGATTATCCTTGTCTACAGTGGATGGTCATGACCTCTTCTGTGTCTTTCACTTCCATGAAGCATTGTAGAACCACCTTCCGGGCAATTGAATCTTGCCTATTTCATGTTCAAGTTTGTTGTTATTCCAACAGTATACATGTATGCTGCCAAACCAATCAATGTTCCTCCAGACCAAGGTGTACAACACTGTACATGTAACACACACACAACACGTAAAGTAATATTAACCTCAAATGAATTAACATATAATGAGTTGCATTTGTGACACATGCTAAAAAGTACAGTCTGACGTTACGCACTTCACACATGGTGAGATCTGCATGATGGCAGGCTGTTCCATAGTCTCATGGCCTGGAGCGAGAAGCTCTTTGCCACTCTAACAGTCTTTGTCCTAATGCTGCTGTGCCTCCTACTTGATGGTAGGAAGTCAAAGAGATTGTTGGACAGATGGGAAGGATCATTGACAGTGTTAAGGTTCCTGTGTACACAGTGCTCCTGGTAAACATCTCGGATGGAGGTGTTGGGGGAAGAGAGGCCCTGGTGATCCTCTCAGTAGTCCTTAAGTCCTACGTAGGGTCTTGTGCTCAGATGCCTTGCAATTCCCATACCAGGTGGTGATGCCACAGGGCAGGGAACTCTTAAAAATTGGTTAGAATGGTGGGGGCCTTGCTTGCCTCAGTCTTCTCAGGAAATGGAGTTGCTACTGTGCTTTCTTGACTAAAGAGGTGGTGTTGAGGGACTAGGTGAGATTGTTATGTGCACACCCAGAAACTTGGTGCTCCAAACTCTCTCCGTGGAGGAGGTGTTTACTGTGTGTGCAATGAGGAGTGGTCAGCCTGCTCCTTCATCAAGTGGCTGATCTCAACCACCCAGTTTGCCAGGACTGACTTCACCTGCTGTGACAGCCGTGTCCATGTTTCAGCAGTGTGAGGCCAGCTGGCTGGGCTCCGCTGGTTTAGCCCGCCTGTGGAAGCGGTGCACCAGGGTGCAGCCAGGTAGCCAACAGCTAGTTGGAGCCACAGGTGAGAGAGGAGTCTCTGATGAGGACCAAAGGTGAATGAGTTGCCCCTGAATGGACATGGCATGCCCCTTCACCAGAGGTGTTACTACCACTCCCTGGACACCTGTACACATGGGGAGGTACCTGTACATTGAAGCCCAAAGGCCAACGCAGTTTTTATATTTTTATTGTATCATTTCCTTTGTTGGATGGAATGATTGTGAGCACTTTATCGCTGCTGGGGCTTCTGACATCAGTGCAGACTTTGTCATGTCACAGTGGAAAGGAACATTACCAGTGATGTCAGAAATGGAATGGAGCATCCACCAAACAAGTATACCAACAGCTAAAAACTGCTCCAGGAACTCATCAGGACGATCAGCTTTTGTGGTGGGGAGAAGAATCGTCAGTCTTTCGGATTGATGGGTGGAAAGATCCAGGAGGGAGAGGGGGTTCTATGCTCGGATGAGCTCTGTGCATACATCTACTGATGCCTCTGGACACATCTTCAGTGATGTTCCTGGAATCATCGGGTGTTTCGGGTCTTTCAACATCATACGCCCTCCTCAAGGTGACCCAGCCAGGGCTGATCAGACCCCAGCTTGTGTCCAGATGGCTAGCTACTTCTGACTCCATGGCTCCCCTCTTTTGAGCCACTGCCATCTTGAGGCCCTTTCTGCCGCATCAGTGGTACTGCGGATGGCTCTCCTCTTCCTCTCTTCCTCTTTGCCCAAAATGCTGAAGACTCTGGCTAAGGAACAGACTGTGAACCTCCTACATCCAACCTCCACTGGGAGACACTTCGCTCTCCATCCAGCCTGTTGGCAGTTGCTGACCAGTCCTGAGTACTTGGAGAGCTTCCTTTCAAAGGCCTCTTCCAAGCTATCTTCCCATGGAACTGTCAGCTCCAGCAGCACCACTTGCTTAGCAGACTCAGACACCAGGACAATGTCTGGTTGCAGGGTGGTGGCTGCGATATGATTGGGGAACTTCAGCTGCCGTTCGAGGTCCACCAACAGCTGCCAGTCCCTTGCAGAGGTCAGAATACCTGCAGATGTTCTTTTGGCAGGTATTGGCTGCTCCCCAGCTCTGACAAAGGCAATGGTCTGCTTGGAGGGTCGGGACCGCTTCGCCCACTCAACTCCTGTGCTGACGGTTTCAGCGATGGTCTTCAGGACCTGATCATGCCTCCACCTGTACCGTCCCTCACCAAGTGCCCTTGCGCAACCGCTGAGGATGTGCTCCAGGGTTCCTCGCTTGGAGCACAGGGGCACGCAGGTGACTCTGCCTTGCCCCATGTGTGCAGGTTTGATGGGCTTGGAAGCACACCGTACACTACCTGGATGAGAAATTGGATGCAGTGTGGCTCAGCTTTCCAAAGATTAGCCCAGGTCACTTTCCTCTCAACCGCATTCTCCCATCTTGTCCAAGCTCCCTGCTGCTTCATTCTCACCACCTTGCAGGCTCTCATCTCCTCTACTACTGCTCTCACCTCCTCCTGAACTAGACGCCGCCTTTCCTTCCCTCTGGTGTCCATTTGGGGAGTTGGAAAAGATCCTAGCCCAGCTCAGCCTCGTGTGACCACTCCCACCAGCCTCCTGTGACGCAGCCTCGCCTCTGCCTCCTGAACAGCTTCCTCTGCCCTCTACTTCCTGCCATCCTCACTTGGATCCCTGCTCTAGCTACCTTCAGATCACTTGAGCCCCTATACTGTAGCACTTCTCTGGCTCTTGTTACCTTGAATTCTTCCTCCAAGGATTTGAAGGACAGTTGCAGTTTGTTGTGGTGTCCATAGAGTGCGATGCTGCTCAGGCTCTTTGGCAGCCCCAGCCATCTCCTGAGGTGGTTGCTAACCCTCCTCTCTAAGGTTTCGACTGTTGAGATCGGAACTGCATAGACGAGGAGGGGCCACAGGATTCTGGGAAGAATGTCATGCTGATACACCCAGGCTTTGAACTTCCCAGGTAGGCCAGACTTGTCCACAGATATCAGCCTGCCATCCAACTCCGTGCAGGTTGCCTGATTAGACGTTGTGTCCCTTAAAGAGCTGTCAAAAACCTTGCCTAAGCTCTTGACTGGCTTTTCTGTGATGGTTGAGATGGCTGTGCCTACGATGCTGAACCGGAACTTGTTCTCCACCTTCCCTTTCCTCAGCACCATCGATCTTGATTTGGCAGGCATGAAACACATCCAGGCCCACTCTACCAGCTTTTTGAGCCTCTGCAAAATACCGGCAGCCTGGGACTGATTCTGTGGTGACTGTGAGGTCATCCATGAATGCCCTGATAGGTGGTTGCCTTTGAGCGGAATTCATTCTGGGCCCTCTGCACTCTGGTTCAGCAGACTTAGTGAGCATGTTCATGGCTAGGGAGAACAGTGTCACTGAGATAGTGCACCCTATGATGATGCCGATCTCCATCTTGTGCCAGGTTGATGTAATTGCTCGTGAAGAGACCCTCATCCTGAAGTTGCTGTAGTAATCAGCGATAAGGTCTCTGATTCTGCTGGGGGCGTGATGTTTGGTCAGTGTGAGCTGCGCCAGCTTGCGCGGAATGGAGCCACATGCATTTGCCAGGTCGAGCCACAACACTGACAGGTTGCTCTTGTTCTCTCTGGCCTCCCTGATGAGCTGTGTCACCACACCGGTGTGCTCCAGACTGCCCGGCATTCCTGAAATGCCACACTTCTGGACTGATGTATCAATATAGATGTTCTTTGCTAGGTAAGTGCACAGCCAATTGGAAACGGCACTGAAGAAGATCTTCGCCTCGACACATAGAGGGGAGATGATGCGGAAGTGGTCTATCTGGGTGGCGTTTTCCTCCTTTGGGAGCCACACCCCTTCAGCCACTCTCCACTGTTCTGGGATCCTCCCCCTTCTCCAGAAGACTCGCAGGATCTTCCACAGATGCAGCAGGAGGTTGGGGCAGTTCTTGTACACTTTGTACGAGGTGTTGCTTGGTCCTGGAGCCGAGCTTGCCCTTGCTTTGCGGGCAACCTCCCTGACTTCCTTTAGCTGCAGCTCTGTCATGTCAAACTGCACATGAGGTTCAGGTGGGTCTATTAGGATGTTGCACTCTCCCAACTCCTGCTCTCTTTCAGGATCATTATATATCTTCTTCAGATGTTGGTCTATGTCTTCCTGCGAACAGGCCAGTTTCCCACTGCGTTTCTCCCCTAGCAACTCCTTGGTGAACTTGAAAGGGGTTGCCGATAAAGGCAGCACGTTTTCGAGCCCTTTCACGACGCCGCCTCCGATGCAACTCTGCCTGGCGGAGGACCCTGATCTTCTTTCGTAGTATGCACATCAGCTGGGCCAAGCCAATGCGCTCCTCTCCTCCTGCCTCCTTGTATTGGGACTTCAGCGCTTTCATCTCCTGCCTGAAGTTGTGGATCCTCAATGCTGTTTGGTTCTTCGAGTAAGATGTTTTGGAGCCTTCCTTCTCCTCTTCTCCGAACTGTTCAGCTGCGATGCTGACAATAATTGTTGTCATGGCTTGCAGCTTCCTATCAACCCCTCCCTTCGCCGTTGCCTCCAGAATTTGGTTAACACCCTCATCAAACGGCTTCCACAGTGAAGTCATGTTAGCTGCAGGCCATTTGATCTGCCTCCTGTTAGACTTCATGTTAGAGGGTTTAGTTTGCAACACTTGGAGGTTCCGGGCACTATGGGGTGACTCCGGGCCTGGCCCCTCTTTCGTCTCACCAGGTTGGACACCTGCGCATTGTGCTGCTCCTGCTCCTGCCAGACACTTCATCCTCGCTTGGTGGACCTTCAAGCCGCCATCGTTCTTGCAGATCTTGCCACATGCACACTGCTTCCTCATCATCGTTTGTTCAATGCCTTTAATGCACACTTTGGAAAGGAGAATAATGCTGAACCTGTCCAGATCCCCACAGCATCAAGAGATCCTGTGATCTTTGTCTTGGAGTCTGACAGCAGGACATCCTTCAAGGGAGTGAACCCTTGTATGCTTTCAGGCCCCATGGTCTGTGGCAGGGGTAAGGAAAAGCTGTGTTAACCAACTGGCTATCTTCCTTCTACCCTCTGATTCTGAATGCAGGGTCTCCACCTGAAATGTTGACAATACCTTTGCTCCCTGAGTTACTCCAGCTGTTTGATCCAGATACCATCGTCTATGGTCTCTCATATCTCCATATACCAACAGCTAAGTGGTGCAAAAGAATTCCCTGTTAGTTTTAACACATTCTGTGAACTGATGAAGGGTCTCAGCATGAAATAAGAACTATCTACTCCTTTCCATAAATGCTGCTGGATCTGCTGAGTTCCTCCAACGTTTTGTGTGTGTTGCTCTGCGAAGCTTGGAAGGTATCTGAGAAACAGACATGGAGCTTAGAAGCTGTCACTCAAGTCTCCCAATGTCAGCATTATGTCCCGTTAAACGATGATAGATTCAATGAAGTATCATCATTTAGTGCTGCTGAGACTGATCAACAAAGGCCGTGGGCAGCAGTTTTGCACTGTAGGTTATGCTATTAAACACAGGGTATAATATTGCCCAAATTCTATGGAAATGTTTCCAAGTTATAATTAATTGCTAATTAACCATTTTCCTCAGCGTGTCCTGAGAGGGAAAAAAGAACAATGCCAGGACTCCACATTAGCCAACTAGATTTTTTTTTGCCTCTGGAGTAGGGTTAGACAGTAATTAGCAAAGAACCAGTTCTTCACCTGCTACATTCTTTGCATTGATCTTCTGCTGTCTATTCGATAGGAACATCTAGGAATTTCTGTGGAAACTGACTTTAATGACTGTGACAATCTGCCAAAGTCCTTCCATGAGATTGTCCATTATTTCCAATTCAGAATTGTGGCTTCCCTGTATTATAAAAGGACTTTCCCTAAATTGGTTGAAGCTGCACACCTGAATGCTTGTGGAGATTCTGACTTATTCCTTTCATTCTTCAGAGTTCTGAAAAAAAGACACTACAGCATTTGGTTATTACATTGCAGGTTTCAGGAAAACCAGAAAAAGTAAAGATTCTACATATCACATGGAGTGAAAAGTTGCATAGATGTAACAAAATGCTGTAATGCACCAGTGATCACCGATCAGAATTCATTTCCTGATGTTTCCTGTAAGGAGTTTTTTACGTTCTTCTTGTTATTGCATCGGTAGTCCTCCAGGCACTCCAGATTCCTCCCACATTCTAAAGACATACAGGTCAGAATTAGTGAGTTGTGGGCATACTCTGTCGGGATACTTGCAGGCTGCCCCGGCACACTCCTCGCCTAATTGATTTGATGCATGCGACACATTTCACTGCATATTTCAATGTTTCAATGCACATGTCACAAATAAAACTGATCTTTATCATTCATATAAATGTAAGCATCGTAAGCAGTAAGCATCAATATCAGAGAACCAACTAGCATCACAACAATGAAAGCATTTGTATCTGATGCATTTTATTTCATGTTGAGATTGATGAGTTGCATCGTACAAGAAGCTGCTGTGATATCAAGGGTGTGGGATGGGAGAGGGGAGATATCAGTGAAACTGAAGATACATTCGGCAATTAGCATACAGGAATCAGCATATCACAGTTGATAGCATTAACTTCCATAACTGTTTTATAATTACTGGAATATAAAGAACTGCTCATTCAAATGTTTACAGAATAATTTATCATTTAAATGTATGTTACAGAACATACATAGTTCAACCCTAGTGCCCCTCCTCCTCTTTTTCCCATGGTCCACTCTCTTTTTCAGTAGAAGCACAGCCAGGTGATCAGACCTTTGACATTGTGGGTGCGAGATGGCACGATATGTGTTCTTGATAGTGATATAACAGTGGTCACGTGTGTTGGCTCTTCTGGTTCCACAGGAGATATGTTAGTAGTGGTTGTTCATAGACTTCTTCAAGCTGGCCGGGTTGAAATCTCCTACAATGAAAGGGAAGACATCAAGGTGTGCAGTTTCTTGACTGCTGAATACGTTGCTCAGATCCTCCAGTGCCTGCCTGATGTCAGTCTGACGTGGAGTGTAAGCCACTACCACAATGATGGTGGAAACCCCCTTCACAGATAAACTGGAAAACATTTGACTGCTAGATGTTTCAGGTAAGGTGAGTAGGACTGAGATAGAACTGCGATGCCTGTGCACCATGATGAGTTAAGCATAAAGCATGCTCCACTTCCTCTACCTTTAAAGACTTACTTCTCCTCTGCCTTTGTTGGGATTGGTGAAGTTGTTAAGCTGCAGCGCTGCATTGAAAATGGTGGGGTATAATTTGTTTCCGTGAAGCAAAGTACACAGCAGTCCCTGGTGTCCCTCAGGCAATGCAAGCATTCTCTGAGGTCTTTAATTTTATTTTCCAGAGACTATACATTCAGCAGCAGGATAGAAACATAGAAACATAGAAAATAGGTGCAGGAGTAGGTCATTCGGCCCTTCGAGCTTGCACCGCAATTCATTATGATCATGGTTGATCATCCAACTCAGAACCCCACCCCAGCCTTCCCTCCATACTCCCTGACCCCCGTAGCCACAAGGGCCATATCTAACTCCCTCTTAAATATAGCCAATGAACTGGCCTCAACTGTTTCCTGTGGCAGAGAATTCCACAGATTCACCACTCTCTGTGTGAAGAAGTTTTTCCTAATCTCGGTCCTAAAAGGCTACCCCTCTATCCTCAAACTGTGGCCCCTCGTTCTGGGCATCCCCAACATCGGGAATAATATTCCTGCATTTAGCCTGTCCAATCCCTTTAGGATCTTATACGTTTCAATCAGATCCCCCCTCAATCTTCTAAATTCCAACGAGTACAAGCCCAGTTCATCCAGTCTTTCTTCATATGAAAGTCCTGCCATCCCAGGAATCAATCTGGTGAACCTTCTTTGTACTCCCTCTATGGCAAGGATGTCTTTCCTCAGATTAGGGGACCAAAACTGCACACAATACTCCAGGTGTGGTCTCACCAAGGCCTTGTACAACTGCAGTAGTACCTCTCTGCTCCTGTACTCGAATCCTCTCGCTATAAATGCCAGCATACCATTCGCCTTTTTCACCGCCTGCTGTACCTGCATGCCCACTTTCAATGACTGGTGTATAATGACACCCAGGTCTCGTTGCACCTCCCCTTTTCCTAATCGGCCACCATTCAGATAATAATCTGTTTTCCTATTTTTGCCACCAAAGTGGATAACTTCACATTTATCCACATTAAATTGCATCTGCCATGAATTTGCCCACTCACCCAACCTATCCAAGTCACCCTGCATCCTCTTAGCATCCTCCTCACAGCTAACACAGCCACCCAGCTTCGTGTCATCCGCAAACTTGGAGATGCTGCATTTAATTCCCTCATCCAAGTCATTAATATATATTGTAAACAACTGGGGTCCCAGCACTGAGCCTTGCGGTACCCCACTAGTCATCGCCTGCCATTCTGAAAAGGTCCCGTTTATTCCCACTCTTTGCTTCCTGTCTGCTAACCAATTCTCCACCCGCACCAATACCTTACCCCCAATACCGTGTGCTTTAAGTTTGCACACTAATCTCCTGTGTGGGACCTTGTCAAAAGCCTTTTGAAAATCCAAATATACAACATCCACTGGTTCTCCCCTATCCACTCTACTAGTTACATCCTCAAAAACTTCTATGAGATTCGTCAGACATGATTTTCCTTTCACAAATCCATGCTGACTTTGTCTGATCATTTCACCGCTTTCCAAATGTGCTGTTATCACATCCTTGATAACTGACTCCAGCAGTTTCCCCACCACCGACGTTAGGCTAACCCGTCTATAATTCCCCGGTTTCTCTCTCCCTCCTTTTTTAAAAAGTGGAGTTACATTAGCCACCCTCCAATCCTCAGGAACTAGTCCAGAATCTAACGAGTTTTGAAAAATTATCACTAATGCATCCACTATTTCTTGGGCTACTTCCTTAAGCACTCTAGGATGCAGACCATCTGGCCCTGGGGATTTATCTGCCTTCAATCCCTTCAATTTACCTAACACCACTTCCCTACTAACATGTATTTTGCTCAGTTCCTCCATTTCACTGGGCCCTCTGTCCCCTACTATTTCTGGAAGATTATTTATGTCCTCCTTAGTGAAGACAGAACCAAAGTAATTATTCAATTGGTCTGCCATGTCCTTGCTCCCCATAATGAATTCACCCGTTTCTGTCTGCAGGGGACCTACATTTGTCTTTACCAGTCTTTTCCTTTTTACATATCTATAAAAGTTTTTACAGTCCATTTTTATGTTCCCTGCCAGTTTTCTCTCATAATCTTTTTTCCCCTTCCTAATTAAGCCCTTTGTCCTCCTCTGCTGAACTCTGAATTTCTCCCAGTCCTCACGTGAGCCACTTTCTCTGGCTAATTTGTATACTTCTTCCTTGGAATTGATACTATCCCTAATTTCTCTTGTCAGCCACAGGTGCACTACCTTCCTTGATTTATTCTTTTGCCAAACTGGGATGAACAATTGTTGTAGTTCATCCATGCAACCTTTAAATGCTTGCCATTGCATATCCACCGTCAACCCTTTAAGTGTCATTTGCCAGTCTATCTTAGCTAATTCACGTCTCATACCTTCAAAGTTACCCCTCTTTAAGTTCAGAACCTTTGTTTCTGAATTAACTATGTCACTCTCCATCTTAATGAAGAATTCCACCATATTATGGTCACTCTTACCCAAGGGGCCTCTCACGACAAGATTGCTAATTAACCCTTCCTCATTGCTCAAAACCCAGTCCAGAATAGCCTGCTCTCTAGTTGGTTCCTCGACATGTTGGTTCAAAAAACCATCCCGCATACATTCCAAGAAATCCTCTTCCTCAGCACCTTCACCAATTTGGTTCACCCAATCTACATGTAGATTGAAGTCACCCATTATAACTGCTGTTCCTTTATTGCACACATTTCTAATTTCCTGTTTAATACCATCTCCGACCTCACTACTACTGTTAGGTGGCCTGTACACAACTCCCACCAGCGTCTTCTGCCCCTTAGTGTTACGCAGCTCTACCCATATCGATTCCACATCTTCCCGGCTTATGTCCTTCCTTTCTATTGCGTTAATCTCTTCTTTAACCAGCAACGCCACCCCACCTCCCCTTCCTTCATGTCTATCCCTCCTGAATATTGAATATCCCTGAACGTTGAGCTCCCATTCCTGGTCACCCTGGAGCCATGTCTCTGTGATCCCAACTATATCATAATCATTAATAACAATCTGCACTTTCAATTCATCCACCTTATTACGAATGCTCCTTGCATTGACACACAAAGCCTTCAGGCGCTCTTTTATAACTCTCTTAGCCCTTATACAATTATGCTGAAAAGTGGCCCTTTTTAATGCTTGCCCTGGATTTGTCGGTCTGCCACTTTTACTTTTCTCCTTAGTACTTGTTGCTTCTACCCTCACTTTACACCCCTCTGTCTCTCTGCACTGGTTCCCATCCCCCTGTTGTGAACTAACCTCCTCACGCCTAGTCTCTTTAATTTGATTTCCACCCCCCAACCATTCTAATTTAAAGTCACCTCAGTAGCCCCCGCTAATCTCCCTGCCAGAATATTGGTCCCCCTAGGATTCAAGTGTAACCCGTCCTTTTTGTACAGGTCACGCCTGCTCCAAAAGAGGTCCCAATGCTCCAAAAACTTGAATCCCTGCCCACTGCTCCAATTCCTCAGCCACGCATTTATCCTCCACCTCATCGCATTCCTACTCTCACTGTCGCGTGGCACAGGCAGTAATCCTGAGATTACTACCTTTGCGGTCCTTTTTCTCAACTCCCTTCCTAGCTCCCTATATTCTCCTTTCAGGACCTCATCTCTTTTCCTACCTATGTCATTGGTACCTATATGTACCACAACCTCTGGCTCCTCACCCTCCCACTTCAGGATATCTTGGACACGATCAGAAATATCCCAGACCCTGGCACCAGGGAGGCAAACTACCATCCGGGTCTCTGGACTGCGTCCACAGAATCACCTATCTGACCCCCTTACTATCGAGTCCCCTATCACAACTGCCCTCCTCTTCCTTGCCGTACCCTTCTGAGCTACAGGGCCGGACTCTGTGCCGGAGGCACGGCCACTGTCGCTTCCCCCGGGTAAGCTGTCCCCCCCAACAGTACTCAAACAGGAGTACTTGCTGTTAAGGGGCACAGCCACCGGGGTACTCCCTATTTCCTGACTTTTCCTCTTCCCCCTCCTAACCGTGACCCACTTGTCTGCCTCCCGTGGCCCCGGCGTGACCACCTGCCTGCAACTCCTCTCTATCACCTCCTCACTCTCCCTGACCAGACGAAGGTCATCGAGCTGCAGCTCCAGTTCCGTAACGCGGTCCCTTAGGAGCTGCATCTCGATGCACTTGGCGCAGATGTAGATGTCCGGGAGGCTTGGAGACTCCAGGGCCTCCCACATCCGACACCGAGAACAACAAACTGCCCTCACACTCATACTGCCCCTCTCCTCAAATAACAACAGAAAATGAATGCCAAAACTTCCTCGCTGTTTCCGCCTAAGCCCGTTGAGCCGAAGCCCTTAAGTCTTCACTCTGCTCCCGGCTCACTCCGCAGCCCGCAAACTACGCTGCCCTCTCTATGAGGCTCTGTTCCTTTTAAATCTGCTGCGCTGCACAGCCCGACGTCACACATCTGCGCAGTCCCGCCTCTCAGAACGCCGTTGGAGAAAAAAAAATAACGAAAATGTCAATAATGTCTTTCTCGGCACTCCCACTCAGACTCTCAGACTCCTTCTTCGAATCAAACCCGAAGCAGGATGTCTGCCCTTTTAAATCTGCCACGCCGCACAGCCCGACGTCACACGTCTGCGCAGTCCCGCCTCTCAGAACGCCGTTGGAGAAAAAATAACGAAAATTTCAAAAATGTCTTTCTCGGCACTCCCACTCAGACTCTCAGACTCCTTTTTCGAATCAAACCCGAAGATGGTTATGAGTGTAGGCCTAAAGCTTTTGCATTTCGGTCGGACCTGCTGGCCTTCTTCCGTTTTCTTCAGGGGAAACTGCACTTGTGACCAGAGGTTGTAAAATCATTTCCAGTTTTAATCAATTTTGTACTATTGGTGTGATGGAAATGACCTTTCCAGGGTCAGAGAGGATTATTGCCAACCTCTGCCTGTTAGCACAGCAGCACAACCTTTCTAAAGTGTGAGAGTTGTTTGTGACTTCTAACCAATATTCACATATAAGACAATAGAGTTATGCTAATCGATCTCCATCAAACCAAGTAATGACAGCTAAGTTATTTACATCAAGGAAGGTTCTCGACCAGATTTATTTTGGCACTTGACATGGTCACAGGTATGATCATGCAAGTGTTAGGATATTTGTGTACTACGAGAATCAGCTTTCACAGCATTAATTTTGGCCATCCCCAGAAGCTTTTAGACTATCTGCGTGAATTAATTTATCCCAGCAAAGGTATCTGAAAAACATCACATGCAAATAATGTCATCTAGTAACAAAGCAGCATAAATATTAGAAAGCATTTGGGGCTTGTTAGGAATGGCAAGAGAATGACAGAAAGATAGGGCTGACAGAAAAAGGAGCGAGAATTCATTCCTCAACCTTTCACTTTCTGCAACAGATGACCCATTCATCTGTGACTCGTTGGTATGTTCTTTTAGTTTGTAAGATTTTGTACCTGTGTCTGAAAATCCTTTGTAATTTATAAATCTTTTGGGATTTGGAAATCGTTTATAAGTTAGAACTCCTCAGTGAGTTTTAAATGTGTGTTAAGAACTATTTATCTGAATTTAAATGTGCATCATTTGAAATAAACTGAGCTTAAACTCATTTGTGAGCTGGAAGTATCTCCTCCTTAGTAGGAAGAGGGAATCCACCACTCAAGAAGTGGGTATTAGCAGCTAGACCTCACTGCAGAGACTAGACTGGGAAGTAAGTTGGTCTTTGAAGTGTAAGTTGATAGAATACAATCTCCCGATACTGAGGCTAATTGTAAAAATTATATAGGGCTTAAAATCTCCTTTTGAGTTTCCGGCTTTGAGGATGGTGACCCAAAACCATCACCTTGGCATGTTTGCCAGATACTTTACTGTCCTCATATTTAAAGCCAATGGAGCATTAAAAGTTACAGGTGATAAATGATTAAAGATCAATTATTGATTAAAGAACCAATAAGATGATAATTGATTAAAAAACTACAGAGGTGATTCTATTATTGAAATTAGAGTCCCAGAGTCATGGAAAATTACAGCACAGAAACAAGCCCTTTGGCCCATCTAATCCATGCCAGACCATTTAACCTGCCCACTCCCATAAATTGCACCATAAATAAGGAACGATCTTACAACTTTTGTAGCCAGTAAATATTTCACTCATATTGTTTGGGGAGATCACTATTCCTGTGACTGCAGGGTGATAATGAGGTAGAGACATGGAAAACAGCAGGCATGCAGCAAGTCATCAAACAGAAAATTACAAAGTTATGTTTTAATTAATTAGAAGCTGAGCAAGATATAAAGTAAATAGGATGGATGTGGCAAAGTGCATCTGGCACCAAATATTTCTTCACTTGTTTAACAACATAAACCTGCCATTATTTTACATATTTTTACATTATATCATTCTAATGTATTTACATACTTGCAAAATTACAAATTTCCCGTGCAAGTTATTCATGGTTGTTCTTGTTAGAAGAGCCATGAATAACATCTCATCATGTCATCATGTTATGGCTTGGGTGGATATTGCATAGTGGAAGCATAGCTCTAAAAGTCAGATTCTGAGTGTGGAAAATACCACTGTAGCACAGGGGATTAGCTTAGACAGAAATACAGATTTTACATAGCAGCAAAACCCTGCCCGCAAGGAGGCAATATACTTCTTATGCTGTAAGAATGAACATTTGATAGGTATCTGATATGATATGAGTGTGAATTTTAAAAGAAACATGTACTCTTCCAAAGCACCACTAAAAAGCTGCAAGCATGAAAAGAAAGATTATGCTAGGAGGAAAATTTGATCGACTTGGTTTTCCTGTTTTGAAATAAGAGAAAATTTTGAGATTACCTAAGAGTATTTACATTTGTGGGTTAGTTACAGAGGTTTGATGTGGAAAAGGTCTTTGTAACTGTAGGATAACCCCACTCTGGGGCTGAAACCCACGATTGTTATGAAGAAATCCAAGAAGAAAATAAGGAAAATCACTCAGAGATTCTTTAGGATCTGAAGCATAATAAAATGTGAGTGTTTAAGACCAGAGGGCGTTGGTTTAGGGTTTGGTGTCAGAGATTTTGAAGGATATGGTGCAGTGTTTTCAGATCATTTGAGCGATCTGGCAGTTTGCTGTCTCTGAGGAAGTTCGGTGAGGTTTTGATCAAAGTGCGTGGCCTTGAGGCCAAAAAGCCTGGGCCTCCATTCTCGCTGATCTCGCTGATTAAAGCATTGAGAAAGATTGAAACCAAAGTGGATGAGAACAGAAGGTGGACGGCTGTTCGGCATCGACTACCTGCCGGTGACCGGGCCCTCCCTCCCTTCCACTCACATGCTGTTGCTGGAGGAAGGTGTCTGCATATTACAGTCTCTCTCTCTCTCTCTCTCTCTCTCTCTCTCTCTCTCTCTCTTCCCCCCCCCCCTCACCCGCTGCCCCTGGAAGAAGGTCCCTGCGTTTGAATGATCTCTCTCTCCCTCTTGCTTGATGCTGCCAGTGGATAGTGCCGGAGTTCTGGGTCTTGGACAAGGTTTAATCGATGTAATTTGTAGATTGGACTCCGTAGTTCACGTTATGATGTGTTTCTGGATTCTGATCACTGTTTTTTTGCTACTTGGTGTGATTTTGATTGGCGCAGGCTGGCACCGCGGCCTGCTGGTAGTGAAGATACAGCTCAGGATTGGGTTGAACTCAGCTGAACTGAATACGCCTGGACTCTATTGATGACTTTTGATGGTTTAGTGTTTTGTATTCTGTGTTTCTCACATTTTTTTTGCTGCTTGTGCAATCTGTTCTTTTATTTTGTGCATTGGGGGTTTGATGTTTTTCTTTGAATGGGTTCCATGGTTTTCTTTGTTTTGTGATTTCCATGGAAAGATTTAAACTCAGGGTTGAACACTTTGATAATAAATGTACTTTGAGTCTTTGGGTCTTTTTTATCCCAAGGCTGGCAGCAAGCTGGAACATACTGCCAGAGAAGCTGGCGGAGACAGGTAGCTCACACTCACATTCAAGAGGCATCTGGTGAACATTTGAATTGCCAAGACAATAATGTCAATAAATGGGATTAGTACAGATAGGTACTGGATGTTTTGCATGAACACGGAATGGCAGTATCTGACTTTGACTCTGACAAGAAGCAGATGATAACTTTACAAAAATGGATTAAGAATTTCAGAACAATGGGGGTAGAAAGCGATGTTAAAGACTGTGGGGAGGGACAAAAAGTATGAGGGGAATATGAACAGTAGTACAGATGGGTTGAGTAAGGTTCTGTTGTATATTTTGCTAAATATATTATCATCATTGAATCAAATTACAGTATCTAGATGTATGCAGCATTGGAACTGACTACAAAATTCAGAAATTAAGATAAAAACACTGTATTTGGACTGAGAATTAAATTGATTTACAGTTAAATAAAAAGAAAACATGCAAGCATAGAAATAAAACAAGAAAAATGCATATATACAGAATGTTTCATGACCTCAGGTTGCCTCAAAACACTTTACAGCCACTTAAGTAGTGTAATCGCTTTTGCTGTGTAGCAATTACATTACTGTTAAGTGGAAAAGCTGAAAATGTGAAATTAAACAGAAACATGCTGGAAGTTCACGCGTTCTGTCAGCAAGTGCAAACAGAAAAGGTAGGTTCACATTTTAGACGTAATTCTTTAGATGAAAACTGAGAATTATGCAAGATCATTATACGGTTGAAACAGAAGACGTTTTGGACTGAGGTGATACATACTGTAATTATAAAAAGCAAATAATGAAGTGAATGGAAGCACTTAACATAGAGATGGTAGAACAGTGACAATAAAGAGATCACCTCAGTGAGCCTCAGAATGATGAGGCCTCTGTCGGTCTGGGTTGACCATGGAAGTTGTGACCTAGCGTCTAGATATGCAAGCAGGAGTACAAGTAGAGAAAGCTGTTGCCCATGTAGCAGGCTCCCCCTCTCCACGCATCTGATGAACAAAGGAATGGCAGAGACCCATATAGTTTGGTACCAGCAGAGTCGTAGGAATTTCCAATCAGCGTTGAACTCAATGTAGGACTGTCTTAAGTATTCAAGCTCCAGACTTTCCCTCAATGATTACTCCCGAAGCCTCACCCATGACTGGGTGTAGCTGTAAGGCAGTGCAGATTTGAGATCAGAGTTTCCCTCCTCCTAGATGAGCTGCCAATGAGCCCCATCTGCCCAAACCAACTGGTTTTGAGGTGCCAGTAGCCCACCTTTGCCCCTTCTCCTGTCTGTTGAAACAGTTCTAGTAGCTAGGCCACACGTGAAGGCCTGGAACTGGACTTGGTTGTCAGAACCACACACCATTGGGAACATTTAATAGGAAGTGGGAGATTGACACCACTAGCACTCCTGGCTATAACAACCTTGAGCCTCAGAATCAAATTGAAAAAAAACTGCAAAATGTTGGACTAATTTATAATATTCTATCTTGGCAACCCAAATGTAAATTTATTGCATCCATAAGACACTGTGAACAATCAGTTGCAAAATGAATATACACTAACCAAATTGTAGTCCCATACCTCTCACTCTACCATTACTATCAAGCTCAGAAGAGCATGCCAGATTCAGTACCAGGCCTACCTAACTGCACTGAAAAGTCTCTCTGAGCACATTTTACACAATGTTTCAGATGTGGAATACAACACGGTTATATCTTATATTGCACATTTGAAAGTAAGGACCAGGGAAGAACTTTTAACCATTTCTTCCCTAAGTTCAACTGCCCCAGGCTGGGCCAAAGGATGGTGTTGCTGCCTCACAGCTCCGTGGAGCTGAGCTTGCTCCTGACCTTCTGTGGAGCATCCAAGAGCATCCCCTTACTCAGCAATGGAATCAGGCCAATATAGCAATGCCTTTATGGCAATGTTCAGACAGAACTGCTGAATGAATGATCAAACCTGGGTTCCTTCTGACACCTCCCCCATCACAGAAGCTGGTTTCCATCAATATCAGTTCAGTCCATGTGACATGAAGAAATACCTGAGAGCATCAGATGTAGTATGTCAGTTTGGTATGCCACCAACGACTCCAGCCAATTTCTACAGATGTACTGTGGAGAGCATTCTAATCAGTTGTACCACTGTCTGGTATAGAGTTATTTATGTTTTGTAACTCCAAACATTAAAATATTGAAAGCAAAAGCACAAAGCTGGGAATAAAGTATCTGAGTTTCATTTTCACTTTAAGCGAGGTCTGCATGTTATTCACATATTTTAAATATAACCAAAAATATTTAAATAAGTGAAGATTGCTTACCCAAAATATTAAATACACAACACTCCTCCCTTCTTAGCTATAAACTCCAACTCAATATAGAATGGCATCTCAACTTTTATATACATATATATAATTCAACTACTGTATAGACATCCACAGCATGGTAAATTTTAAATTGTCCCATTCAGACCTAAAGATTTAATTGCTATGGAGTCTATCTTACTCTTGTGGGATAACGTCTTTCCTGTCAAGGGGGATCACTCTGCTTGGTCGGTGAGACTTGTGGGTGTGAAACAATCTCAGGTTCTGGGCCTGCTCTGTGGTGGTTGTAGGATTTGACTCCGGAACTGCAAGAAGTGGTTCGGGCAGCTCTGGCCACCTTTCTTCTCTGGCAATTGACTCTGGTCTCTTCAACTTATCAAAGTAGTCCTCAGTTTGTCTCAGCTGTTTGTCCTGCATAATCCTTCCGATATTGTGTTTGAGGAGATTCAAGCGTGATCACACGGGATGACCCAGGAACAGCATAGCTGGTGAGTGCTTGGTTGTGGAGTGTGCTGCATTGTGAAATGCAAGGAGGAAACTGATGAACTTCTAATACAGTGTCAGTGTAGTGTGTAGTGTATTCTGGCATTGCCCACAGTGCGTTCTTTAGACTCTGGGAAAACCTTTCCACCAAGCCATTTGTAGCTGGATGGTACGGTGCAGAAGTAATATGTCTTATTCCTTGCATTTTCAGGAATGACTGAAACTGTTCTCAAACAAACTGAAAGACCAGTTTATTATCACTGAAACACCAGTTCCAGAGAAGAGGCTTTTCAACACATTAACAGTATGTGAAGCTGCAGTGGAGGCTATTGGGAACACTTCCAGCCAGTTTGTAGATGTATCCACTATTACCAAGAAATCTGTGCCCAGGAGTGGCCTGGCAAAATCTATATGAATCCTATGCCAGGGCAATGCAGGCCATTCCCAGGGATGGAGGGGCACTTCTCCTGGCACCTTCTGAATATATTTGCATCCTGCACAGGCCAGCTGCTCAATTTGCTAATCTATCGCAGGCCACCAGACAAAATTTGAGCCATCTTTTTCATTTTAACCGTGCCTAGGTGACAAGTGCTTCGCTCCCCCAACACTTTTGCTCTCAGCTTGGATGGTACAACAACACTCAATCCCCTCATAAGGCAACCCCCATCAAAGGCAAGTTCATCCCAGTGCTGATAAAAATGGGGGAACTGGAGCTTCTGCTGCACATTCCAGCCATTATAGGTGGCCATGTAGACCTGAGAGCGAGTGAGGTCTCTTCTGGTTTCCTTTTGGATAAACTCTGCCGTAACAGTGTCATGGTCCGTTCCGTGAAGTCCGCTCTCTGGTTCATGGTCCGGTCCGTGGACCACGGACTCCAGGTCTTCCAACTGTCCCATGTTTCAGTTGGACTTAATCATAGGCACTTGATGCTCGTCTTGGGGCTAAGAATAGAGATGGCCCTGGGATCGAGTGTGATTGCTGGTTTTTCTCGTCAGTATCCCATCCTTGCCCCCAAGGGGTAAGCCAGGCCTTCTTTGCCATTACCCTGCGGTTGGATCTATCCCTTCCTGTCCTTGCCTCTGTTGGGTAAGTCAGGCCATCTTTGCTGTTACCCTGAGACTGGACTGTTCCCTTACCTTCCCCTTCCTTCTGGAGCCTTGCCTGCAACCTATGCCTGGAGCCTTGCCCTGCAATCTTGTCAAGTTCTACTGCTGAAGCAAGACCGGAGCCTTGCTGTGTCAAGATAAGGAACTGTCTATTGTTGTTTTGACCTGTCTCTGTGTCCACACCTTCATTAGGTAGGTCCGGTCATTTTCCGCTACCCACTGTTAGGAATCACCTCTGTGTCCATGCTTTCGCTAGGTAGGTCAGGCCGTTTGCCGCTACCTAGTGTTGGGAACCATCTCATTGTGTTCAGCATTCTGTGTGTGCTCTGGCCGCAAGTCCTGTTTCCAAGGAGGGGTTCTGGCTCTGTGTTCCGTGTACGAGTCCTGGCCCTAGTCCTGTTCCCAAGGTGAGGTCCCGGCTCTGCGTTCCATGTCCCTGTATTCCTGTCTCTCAAGTCCAAGGACCCGTGTTCCCATGCTCTAGACCAAGGCTCTATGTTCTTGTCCTGTCTCCCAAGACCACGTCATGTCTTCGCCTAGTTCCGGAGTCCGAGCCCGAGTCAAGTCCTAGGTTCTGGGTCCTTGTCCAGTCTCTGGCTCAGAGTCCAAGCCCAGGCTCCTAGTTCCCAGTTCCTTGGCCTGGTCCCACTTGCCTAGCCAATGTCCTAGCCCAAGTCTGTGTTGTTGTCCCAGCGCCTAGTCTGCATCCAGTCACATCCCTAACCCAGCTCTCTAGGTCAAGTCCTGTTCCTAGTACTTCAGTGTTTGTGTCTTGCATTTGGGTCTGCCATCAGCACCCAAACCCCCCACCCCCACGTATGACAAACAGGGAGACTGTCCATTTGTATTAAGAGAATACATCAAGAGGAATCTTCTGTTTTGTAAATTTTTCAGTTATTTCCTTTTCCAAGAGAAATCAGGACAATCTACCAGCATTTCCATGATTAGTCGTCCTCTTGAATTTGACCATGTAATTGTGTCTTCCAAGAAACAGAGCTTATCTCTACATTCATGCTGTTGCTGTTAATGGAGCACCTTTCTACAGATTTAAAATGGACGCTAGTGGTTGATGATCAGTGACGAGAGTAAACTCTCTTGCATACAACTACTAGTTGAGACATTTTACACCCCAAAGCAGACTCAAGGCTTCTCTGTCAATCTGTCTGTAGTATTTTCTCTACAGCAGTAAGGGACATGATACAAATGCTATGGGAACTTCAACACTCCCAAGTTGGTCACACCAACTGCTAACTACCCTGCCGCCTCTGTTTCTCTTTCTACAGATTTTGCCTGATCTTTTGAATGTTTCCAACATTATTTTTGTATTTTTATTAGTAAAGGAACAATAAGAAATTGCATGAACATTGCATTGTTACAATAACTAAACAGCATATAGTCCTGAAAATTGTAGAATGCCGATGTTGGCTTCTCCAGTACACCTCTGCAAGAGTTAGAGTGGTAATTTGAATGATTAAATGTCCTTGACAGAGCATGAGTGTTAGAGAGGGTCATTGTGTGTTACAGAGAGTCATGAAGTGTGATAGAGAGAGTCATGGTGCATTAGAGAGGGTCATGAAGTGTGTTAGAGAGGGTCATTGTGTGAGAGAGTGTCATAAAGTGTGTGTTAGAGAGGGTCATGAAGTGTGTTAAACAGGGTCGTGAAGTGTGTTTGAAAGGGTCATGAAGTGTGTTAGAGAGGGTCGTGAAGTGTGTTAGAGAGGGTCATGAGGTGTGTTAGAGAGGGTCGTGAAGTGTGTTAGAGAGGGTCATTGTGTGTTACAGAGAGTCGTGAAGTGTGATAGAGAGAGTCATGGTGCATTAGAGAGGGTCATGAAGTGTGTCAGATAGGGTCATTGTGTGTTACAGAGGGTCATGAAGTGCATTAGAGAGGGTCATGGTGTGTTAGAGAGAGTCATGTAGTGTGCTAGAGAGAGTCGTGAAGTGTGATACAGAAGGTCGTGAAGTGTGTTAGGGTGGGTCATGAAGTGCATTAGATAGGGTCATTGTGTGACAGAGTGTCATGAAGTGTGATAGGGAGGGTCACGGTGTGTTAGAGAGAGTCGTGAAATGTGATAGAGAGGGTCATTGTGTTAGAAAGAGTCATTAAGTGTGTTAGAGAGGATTATGAAGTGTGATAGAGAGGATCATTGTGTTAGAGAGGATTATGAAGTGTGTCAGAGAAGATCATTGTGTTAGAGAGGGTCATGAAGTGTGTTTAGGTAATATTTGAATAGCTATCACTATCTGCTATCTGTGGGACATGGCTCTGAAGCTTCCAGTTTTACATCCCATTCCGGATGCCAGGGGTTGTTTTGTGAGTACTGCAGTGAGGTACACTAGGTCAAGAAATAGGCCGCAGTTCAGACTTAGTTGTTTATTAGTTTTTTGGGGGTTCTTAGGATTGCTTTTGGAGACACAGAGGTGACTAAGGGATCAGGTTAGGAATTAGGGATAGGGACAACCACCCTGTGGGTGGCCTCTTACTGAATGAAGCACACATTTGCTGTCCACCCTTAAATCGACATCTCTGCTGCTCAACCACTGTCTTTATAGTTGCTGCCATTCATAATCAGATAATGCAGTCCAAAATCACTAGAAGAGATTTCCAGAAGCAGAACAAAAATGTACACAGACTACTATAATATACATTCAGCATATCTGATCAAGCACAAGTTATTGCTCCTTAAATCAAACAGTTCCAGACAAATTATCTTGTAAATTGGAAAGTACAGGCTGGTGTCATTGTAATTGCTGTTATACCAGTCAGCCATTATCAGCAACACACATAACAGTTGCTGGTGAACGCAGCAGGGCAGGCAACATCTCTAGTAAGAGGTACAGTCGACGTTTCGGGCCGAGACCCTTCGTCAGGACTAACTGAAAGAAGAGCTAGCAAGAGATTTGAAAGTGGGAGTGGGAGGGGGAGATCCAAAATGATAGGAGAAGACAGGAGGGAGAGGGATGGAGCCAAGAGCTGGACAGTTGATTGGCAAAAGGGATATGAGAGGATCATGAGAGAGGAGGCCTAAGGAGAAAGAAAAGGGGAAGGGGGGAAAAAGCCCAGAGGATGGGCAAGGGGTACAGTGAGGGGGACAGAGGGAGAAAAAGGAGAGAGGGAAAAAGAATGTGTGTATATAAATAAATAATGGATGGGATACGAGGGGAAGGTAGGGCATTAGCGGAAGTTTGAGAAGTCAATGTTCATGCCATCGTTATGTGTGTTGCTCGAAATTCCAGCATCTGCAGATTTCCTCGTGTTTGCGTTTTTAAAAGCCATTATCAGCTTTGTTTCTTTGTTCGACAGTATACAACACTGAAAGCTTAAACTATAAAACCGCTGCTTTGACTTGCACTCAATGGCCACTTTATTACATACACGTTTACACCTGCTCATTAATGCAAATATCTAATCAGCCAATCATGTGGTAGCAACTCAATTCATAAACGTATGCAGACATGGTCAAGAGGTTCAGTTGTTGTTCAGGCTAAACATCAGAATGGTGAAGAAATGTGATGTAAGTGACTTTGACCATAGAATGATTGTTGGTGCCAGACAGGGTGGCTTGAGTATCCCAGAAACTGCTGATTTTCACACACGAGTCTCTAGAGTTTACAGAGCATGGTGCAAAAAAAAACAAAAATAAACATTCAGCAATTGGCAGTTCTGTGGGTGAAATTGCCTTGTTAATAATTTAATTATTTTTAATTTAGAGATACAGCACAGTAACAGGCCCTCTGGCCCACGAGACCAATTACATCCTTGTGACCAATTAACCTACTAAGTCCTGACGAAGTGTCTCAGCCTGAAACGTCGACTGTACCTCTCCCTAGAGATGCTGCCTGGCCTGCTACATTCACCAGCAACTTTGATGTGTGTAACCTACTAAGCCATACAGCTTTAGAATGTGGGAGGAAACTCATGAGATCACGAGGAGAATGTACAAACTCCTCACAGACAGCGAGGAATTGAATCCAGGTCACTGGCTGTTTAATAGGGTTATTCTACTGTTCTGTCGCTTTGCAAGATGCTGCTAAAAAAAATAACCAACTGCTCGAGCAACAAGCCAAGCAGTATTTATGGAGGTAAAACAATGGTTTGGGCTGAGAATATAAATTACTTTTTAAATAAAAAAACACAATTCTTGGATGGCTTCACTTGGAAAAGAGTTTCTTTTTTATATGAAGTTCCTTGAGGTCAGGGATGATGAGTCCAGTCAGGTTTTGTGCATTTTAAGGCAGCTTATGAGTCTACTGTAGGAAGGACAAGACTCTTTCACATAAGGAACAGGTGCTGGCTGAACAATTGGTAGGTGAGCTGCTCGTGATCTGTTCTTTCCACAGAATAAGTTGGGCTTCTGTGTACTCACAGTGCAGGGCCTTAAGGTTTTCAAGTCCATCCCAAGTGCTCATTCAGATTTCAGATTCAGATTTACTTAAGATTTATTCATCACATGTATGTCATATTATAAAGTCAAATGCATTATTTACATTAATAACCTACAGAATCTGGACATGTGCTGGGGCAGCCCACAAGTGTCATTACACGGTCCAGCACCAACATAACATTCCTAAAATGGTTGACATAACAACACAGAACACAACAAGCAATAACATAACATCAGCAAAATAACCCTCTTTTCTCCCTCCCTCTCACCCACACATGTGGGCAGTCCTCCAACTCCTGAACAGACTTCAAGCCTCCTGTCTCAGGCCTCGGCCTCCAGGCTTTGACTTCCAATTACTTTAAGTCATCATGAGCCAGAGATTCTGAAGTATTAGTAAAGATGTCACACTTCTTCACCAAAAAGTTTGTTCTTGAATTTATTTTCTCCTGGCAATCTCTTCCCATGACTGAACTTGCCACATGCTGTCTGGTGTGGGAACTGGTGTCAGGCTTGCAAATGGAGTGGGCCAAGGTACCGTAGCAAACTGAGGGTGGAGAAGTAGTGCTCGGTGCTTGGGAATGTTAACCTGGAAGAAAACGTTGTCATTGGTTCAGTTCTCTTTGTGGTGTATTTGAAGAATTTAGAGGAGACATTTTTGGTATTATTTTTCCTGTGTCTGACATAAGTGTTCTGGTACTCAGACTGAGAGGAGGATGGATATTGCTACCAGCTGGTAGACCGAGACCTTTGTGCTCGCTCTGAAGTCTTGCTCTTCAGATACTCCTTTCTTCATTGGTCTATAGGTTTAGCTGGTGAATTGAAGGCAAGAGTGTTGATGTCTGCCTTGAAGTTCACGATAAGACCTTGTAAAATGTGGACCACTTCCCAGGAAAGGAATAACTCTAATGGTTAAATGATTCAATTTAATATCAGAGAATGTGTACAATATACCACCTGAAATTCTTACTCTTCACAGACATCCACGAAACAAAAAAACACACAGAATGAATAACAGAAAAAGTTAGAACCCCAAAGCTCCCCACCCCTCACACACAAGCAGCAGTAAAAGTATCAAACCACCCCCTCCCCACTTACTCCAGCAAAAGCACTGACCCCCTGACCTCAGTGTTTCAATGCTACAAACTGCAGTATCACTTATTTCAACAGCGGCATACACTGCTGTCTCGATTCTTCAATCTCCCGTGACGCTTCAGTCAGCAACGTTGAGGAATTGGGTTGTCCAGAGGGTCGCACCCTGAAGGCACACATCTTCCAGGCCACACCTGGGGATACTGAAAACGCCATATCAGCTGGTGTGATATTTCATTTTCTTTTCAAGTTTGCATCAGCAACCAGAGTGAAGAGGTAGTAAATGTAAGGCCAGTAAAATAGCACTAACTGCTATTGGCATGTGAGGCAGAATATATACAGAGTAAACAGGATTCTTCTTCTTCTTCAACGAATCCCTCCTCCACGACCAGAATTGACAGAGCTTTATTTAATTACATCAGCACCCCATCACTCCCTCCGAACTATACTCACACTCTTGTGTCAAAGTCAGAGGATTCCACTCTTTCAAAGCGGCTGTAAACAGCCCGCATAAAATGCTCACATAAATTGCAGCTCGGTGTTAATCCTACTAATTTCTAGTTAGTGCCGGCAGGCAAATGTGGTTTGGGATAATCAGCAATTAGACTGAAAATGTAAGCAAATTTTCAAATGTTACCTCTCCATCCATTTAATGCCCGCTTTTACCATTTGACCAATAACTCATAGGATGTTTCACTTAGTCCTGATGAAGTGAATGATATTGATTTATGGATTTAACTTGGCCTTAGGAAAGCCTTTGTCCACTGTAATGGAGTAATTGATTTTCAGGGATGCTGAAGGATGTCTGCTTTTGCTTGATATAAAATGAGTCTTTGCATCCAGAGCAAATTTTAAGGTTGTGTCTAAAGCAGGGTTCCCAACCTGGTATCCATGGACCCCTGGGTCAACAGTAGGGTTCCATAATAAACAGAAATTAAATAAACAGAATTATAGTAAAACACCATAATATATAGAAATAAAGTGTAAATTAAATTGTCATGCGGCATGGAATTTTAGACATTCCAAACAAGCTGTTTACATGAATCTATAAAAAAGAATCTTTAATCTGAAGTGTTACCTTCACTTCTTTTTTAACAGGATTCAATTGACCTGATATGTGTTTCCAGAAATCAGAATCAGAATCAGTGAAATGTTTACTATCATCGCATATGTGGTGAAATTTGTTGCTTAGTGGCAACAGTACAGTGCAATACATAAAAAATAGTGTTTGTGGGTTCCATTCAGCTATCCAACGGTGGAAGGGAAGAAGCTGTTTCTCAAAGTTTAGTGTGTGTCTTCAGACTCCTGTACCTCCTGTTTGATTTTTTTTATGGTGTCGCCCCAGACAGTCAGCCATTCTTGTCTGGCACATGGTGTCAGGATTGGTCTCCTTTCAGATTAACCAGGTCACGATATGAACGTTCCTGACTCGACCCTTTTTTTTACGAGGCCAAGTGGCTAGCTCGATGCTCAACCTGGCACGGATGGAAAGCATGCTCGGGGGGGTGGCCTGACTTGGATTTGTACTAGGGAGCCTTCACTCCGGAGTCCGTCGCTGATGCCATTGCGCCACCAGCCAGCCCTCTTTGATGGTAGAAATTAAAAACAAAGAAAAAATGTCACACCACCCAAGACATCTTTGTTTTTTCATTTCTCTTTGATGGTAGAAATGAAAAAACAAAGATGTCTTGGGTGGTGCGAGCCCTCTATATGTGATTTTAATCTATGTCGATTGTGTTTAAATACTGAATGTCAACAAGGCAGTTTTCCATCAAGCTTCACCAGAACAATTAATTGAGAAGCTAACTATGTAGAAACTTTCTTCTAAAGTTTCTGAGCTCAGGGGGAGCAAAATCCTTGCAGGTAGGTTTGCCAGCGTGGTTCAGGAGGGTTTAAATACATTTGCAAGGGGGATGGGATCCGGAGCGATAGAGCAGTGAAAGAAGTGCATGGAGTAAAGCCAGATCTAACATATAGAGAGGCTTTGAGAAAAGAGAAGCAAAATAAACGGTTAAAGGTAGTAACGTAGAAGGGCTAAAGTGCGTGTACTTCAGTGCAAGAAGCATCAGGAACAACGGTGATGAACTGAGAGCTTGGATACATACATGGAATTATGATGTAGTGGCCATTACAGAGACTTGGCTGGCACCAGGACAGGAATGGATTCTCAATATTCCTGGATTTCAGTGGTTAAAAGGGATAGAAAGAGGGGGAAGGGGAGGAGGGGTGGCATTACTGGTCAGGGATACTATTACAGCTACAGAAAGGGTGAGTAATGTAGCAGGATCCTCTTTTGAGTCAGTATGGGTGGAAGTCAGGAACAGGAAGGGAGCAGTTACTCTATTGGGAGTATTCTATAGGCCCCCTGGTAGCAGCAGAGATACAGAAGAGCAGATTGGGAGGCAGATTTTGGAAAGGCACAAAAATAACATGCTTGTTATCATGGGTGACTTTAACTTCCCTAATATTGATTGGCACCTGATTAGTTCCAAGGGTTTGGATGGGGTGGAGTTTGTTAAGTGTGTCCAGGGCAGATTCCTGTCACAGTATGTTGACAGGCCAACTAGGGAGAATGTCATACTAGATCTAGTATTAGGTAACGAACCGGGTCAGGTCACAGATCTCTCAGTGGGTGTGCATCTGGGGGACAGTGACCACCACTCCCCTGGCCTTCAGCATTATCATGGAAAAGGATAGAATCAGAGAGGACAGGAAAATTTTTAATTGGGGAAGGGCAAATTATGAGGCTATAAGGCTAGAATTTGCGGGTGTGAATTGGGATGATGTTTTTGCAGGGAAATGTCCTATGGACATGTGGTCGATGTTTAGAGATCTCTTGCAGGATGTTAGGGATAAATTTGTCCTGGTGAGGAAGATAAAGAGTGGTTGGGTGAAGGAACCATGGCTGACAAGTGAGGTGGAAAACCTAGTCAGGTGGAAGGAGGCAGCATACATGAGGTTTAGGAAGCAAGGATCAGATGGGTTTATTGAGGAATATAGGGTAGCAAGAAAGGAGCTTAAGGGGCTGAGAAGAGCAAGAAGGGGGCATGAGAAGGCCTTGGTGAGTAGGGTAAAGGAAAACCCCAAGGCATTCTTCAATTATGTGAAGAACAAAAGAATGACTGGAGTGAAGGTAGGACCGATTAGAGATAAAGGTGGGAAGATGTGCCTGGAGGCTGTGGAAGTGAGCGAGGTCCTCAATGAATACTTCTCTTCGGTATTCACCAATGAGAGGGAACTTGATGATGGTGAGGATATTATGAGTGAGGTTGATGTTCTGGAGCATGCTGACATTAGGGCAGAGGAGGTGTTGAAGTTATTAAAATACATTAGGACGGATAAGTCCCCAGGGCCTGATGGAATATTCCCCAGGCTGCTCCACGAGGCGAGGGAAGAGATTGCTGAGCCTCTGGCTAGGATGTTTATGTCCTCGTTGTCTATGGGAATGGTACCGGAGAATTGGAAGGAGGTGAATGTTGTCCCCTTGTTCAAATAATAGGGATAGTAGGGATAGTCCGGGTCATTATAGACCAGTGAGCCTTACGTCTGTGGTGGGAAAGCTGCTGGAAAAGATTCTTAGAGATAGGATCTATGGGCATTTAGAGAATCATGGTCTGATCAGGGACAGTCAGCATGGCTTTGTGAAGGGCAGATCGTGTCTAACAAGCGGGATAGAGTTCTTTGAGGAGGTGACCAGGCATATAGATGAGGGTAGTCCAGTGGATGTGATCTATATAGATCTTAGTAAGGCATTTGACAAGGTCCAATGGTAGACTTATTCAGAAAGTCAGAAGGCTTGGGATCCAGGGAAGTTTGGCCAGGTGGATTCAGAACTGTCTTGCCTGCAGAAAGCAGAGGGTCATGGTGGAGGGAGTACATTCGGTATGGAGGGTTGTGACTCGTGGTGTCCCATAAGGATCGGTTCTGGGACCTCTACTTTTCGTGATTTTTGTTAACGACCCGGATGTGGGGGTAGACGGGTGGATTGGCAAGTTTGCAGATGACACAAAGGTTGATGGTGTTGTAGATAGTGTAGAGGATTGTCAAAGATTGCAGAGAGACATTAATAGGTTGCAGAAGTGGGCTGAGAAGTGGCAGATGGTGTTCAACCCAGAGAAGTGTGAGGTGGTACACTTTGGAAGGACAAACTCCAAGGCAGAGTACAAAGTAAATGGCAGGATACTTGGTAGTGTGGATGAGCAGAGGGATCTGAGGTTACATGTCCACAGATCCCTGAAAGTTGCCTCACAGGTAGATAGTGTAGTTAAGAAAGCTTATGGGGTGTTAGCTTTCATAAGTCGAGGGATAGAGTTTAAGAGTTGCGAGGTAATGATGCAGCTCTATAAAACTCTGTTTAGGCCACACTTGGAGTATTGTGTCCAGTTCTGGTCGCCTCACTATAGGAAGGATGTGGAAGCATTGGAAAGGGTACAGAGGAGATTTACCAGGATGCTGCCTGGTTCAGAGAGTATGCATTATGATCAGAGATTAAGGGAGCTAGGGCTTTACTCTTTGGGGAGAAGGAGAATGAGAGGAGACATGATAGAGGTATACAAGATATTAAGAGGAATAGGTAGAGTGGATAGCCAGCACCTCTTCCCCAGGGCACCACTGCTCAATACAAGAGGACATGGCTTTAAGGGATGGGAAGTTCAAGGGAGATATTAGAGGAAGGTTTTTTACTCAGAGAGTGTTTGGTGCATGGAATGCACTGCCTGAGTCAGTGGTGGAGGCAGATACACTCGTGAAGTTTAAGAGATGACTAGACAGGTATATGGAGGAACTTAAGGTGGGGTGTTATTTGGGAGGCAGGGTTTGAGGGTCGGCACAACAATGTGGGCCAAAGGGCCTGTACTGTACTGTGCTGTACTATTCTATGTTCTATGTTCAGGTTTGTAAACTGAGACTATTGTTTTTCTCTTTCATAAGTTTATGCGCAATAGAAAGAATTGCAAATTAAAATCTTGCATTCTCACATAACCTACAAGTAAGCTCCAGATTTTGTATGTCTTGGGCATACTTTCTTTGCAAAATGCTGGACAATGTCAGCAATACTGACCTCTACCACAGGAGTCCAGACTGAAACCAGTGATGGACCAAAATGTTAACTGTCATTCCATAACTACCTTGACTTCCATTGGAATGACTGAATTCTGGTAGAGCAAAATCTATTAGCTTCTACATTCAACATAAAAGCTAATTTCTTAACAATATTTGTGATATTGAAAAATCAGGCTGAACTTGTGTTGAGTTTTGCGTGATGATGAGTCTTGCCCTTTAATGCTCACTTTGGTACAACTGTGATATCATCTTGGTTAAAACTTCCTCGGGGTTAACCTTTCCTGGCTGAGGCAGGGAGATTTGAGGGAGGATGAAAAGGAGTTTCTTGAGGAAACACCTGGCTACCTTCCACCCTCTGCCTGGTCTACAATGGAATAGGCAACAAGTAGTCCATAGAGCTCAGTCTATTCAGGAGCCAGGGTTTATGGGGTCAGGGAGGGATAGTACTCCTGATGGGGAACATGTCGCGTCCTTCTCAGAGCGGTTTGTCCACCTTTGGTCCCCACCTGGAAAACAGCTCTCACCTGTGGCTCCCCATAGCTGCTTGCATGCGATAGCGGCCACACCCCGGGCAACGGCTTCAACAAGCCGGCTAAACCAGGTGAGGGTAGCCAATGGGTCTCAAACCCTCGGTGAGATAGGGAGTTGTCTATCCCAGCATGTGAAGACAGATTCCAGCGGATTGAGCGGACGAGACCAATGGAAGGTCCAACGGTGAAGAAGGCGGTCTCTGCAAGTGTCGTGGAACGTGTAGAGTGGAACAAGACACAGAAGATGTCCTAGTCATCCACTGTGCCTAGTCTCATCTCCAGCCATCTCTACTCTTGTCTTGCCACTGGATCCAGATGGGAATTGGGAAGAGACAGTGAGGCTGATGATGTGTAACTCTCCCTCACTTAAATCCAAATCAAGCGCTAGTCTCGACACCATCAGCCGGCTGATGGCCCAGTGACATCAGCGCTGGACTCCAGGAGCCACAGTTCCCAAGTTCGAATGCAGTTGAGCCACTCCCGGGCTGGCTTTCCATCTTTGCCGGGTTCAGTGTTGAGCTAGCAACTTGACCTCGTAAGAAGTACTAATGTTGTCGAAGTCTTCATCGATGACGATGGACGAACCTTATTCACGAGCCAACATAAAGAAGAACCCTTCCCACCATGGTCATTCTTCTCTTCCTCCCCTTCCCATTGGACAGAAGATACAAAAGTTTGAGAGCATGTTTCACAAAACTCAAGGACATCTCCTACCCCACTGTTATTGGATGCTTAAACAAACCACTCATAGACTAAAAAATGAACTTCTGAACTCCCAGTCTTTCTCATCCTTGAACTTTATTGGTCTACCTGAACTATAATTTATCTGTAACTCTGACACAATATTCTACATACTGTTTCTTATTTACTAGCTCAGTGTACTCAGCCCCTTAGGAGAACATCATATTCAACTTGAGTGATCGCATTGCTACTACAACTACTATTCACGATCTCTCTGGATAACATGCAAACAGAAGGTTTTCACTCTGCCTCAGTACCTGTGACAATAATAAACTAATTCCATTTCCAATTAGAATATCTGGCTAAGTAACAGCTTAACAAGGATTGTGAGGGCATCTCACCCTTAATGCTTAGTAAATAATTTGTCATTAAAGACAGTGCCGGAAGGGGATTTCTTCCAGTTCATCTGCAAAACTGCTAAAATTCTTCTCTTTAATGTCTCTAGTTCCCTTTTCAAGATGGCTGGGGTCCTGTTGTAGTCCATGATCTACAGCTGCAATCAAACTGCGATTCTTCATGTCAGTGGATTCCCACTCTCGGAGCTTACTGAGCGGCCTAGCATTTTTGATATCTCCAGAAACAGCCTGAAAGACATGCACTTTTGGGGTGTGGCCCTGCGGCCTTGTGGGCAAACCAATTCTTCACCGGTGTCGCCGACTGAAGCAGGAGATCAGAACATCAAGATGCTGCTGTCGGAATAAGCAATGCTGCAGACTGTAACATTGTAACAGCAAGCTGCTGGCCTCCCTTCTCACTGTAGCATTAGCAATACCTCTCTCTCCTTGTTAGTGAGAGAGAGATAGCCTGTGCAATGTCAAGGTGTTGGGATGAGAAGTGGTTTTTGATGGATTCCAGATCATGGTCTCTTTGGGGGTTTTGCTGTTGCTTGTATGGTGGGTGGTGAGGTGGGGGGGTGATACTTTTGCTGAAGCAAGTGGGGGGAGGGATAAAGCTATGTTGCTGTTTGTGAATGGGAGGAGGAAGGGGGATTTGGGGTTCCAATGTTTTTATGCCATTCACTCTATGGAGGTTTGCTTCTGTTTTAGGGATGTCTGGAGAGTAAGAATTTCGGGTTGTATACTGCATACATTCTCCAATATTAAGTGGAGCCATTGAACTATTATTTAGAATTTTGACTAATCTTCACAGTGGCATGCAAATATTCTACATCAGTGTTACTGAGTGAGAGTAGGAAAGAATGCAATAAAACTTAGACAATGATGTATTGTTTATTTTTGCCAATGATGAATACAATAATAAGTTTAGTAACTATTACCTTCAAATTTTATTACATAGATGGAAAGGAAATGAACATCTATTTTCAAAAGTAGATGGTGGTGTCAGATTACATTTTGTAAAATTTCTACACACCCACTCAAAGCTATTTTTAAATCTTATTATGTGACAAACGAAACCAGCAATGGACACAAACATATAATGAGAGTTAAATAAATTGTCATATTTGACACTTCCGAAGTAGAAGCTGCCAACATATTTTTACCAATTAATTATTGTCATTTTAAAATCCAGGTTTATTTCCTGCTTTTGAGAAAGAACCCTCTGCAGAAATCATTATGCCGAAAATTTACAGTTGCTTGGAAATTTTAATCATCAGGGACCCCACCGCCCAGGTCATGTTCTCTTCGTAAAGCTGTCATCAGGAAGAACGTACAGGAGACTCAGAACCCACCCCACCACGTTCAGGAACAGTTACTACCTCTCAGACATCAGCCTCTTGAACCAGAGGGATAACTTCACTCAACTTCAGTGCTCCATCACTGAGATCTTCCCACGACGTATGGACTCACTTTCAAGAATTCCATCTCATGTTCTCTATATTTATTGATTCATTATTTATTATTATAATTCTTGCTATTTATTTTTTTATTTGCACAGGTTGTTGTCTTTTGCATATTGGTTGATTTTTTACTGTCCATTTGGGCGTGGTCTTTCATTGATTCTATTTTGTCTCTTGGATCTAATATGTATGCCGCAAGAAAATGAATCTCAGGGTTGTGTACGGTGACATACAATATATGTACTTTGGTAATAAATTTACTTTCAACATTGAACTTTGAACACATTTCAATGTATTTTTAACACCTGTAGAATTCATTCCTTTGGCAAATGCCTTTTTTTTTGCACAAGACAGCCTTACAGTGCAGTTGCAGTAATGCATATTTTAAGTGCCATTTTGAGGTCAACTGGAAATTGGAAGTTTTGGACATTTAGATCTAGCTTGTTTGCTTCCATGTATTTAGGTAATTATTGTAAGGAAAATTAAATTTTCCAAATGAAAATATGAATATTACTAAAAAGTTAATACCACAAATCATTTCTCTGATTTCATTTTTATCTTATGTAGTCGCATTCATTGAAGCTACTCAAAATGAAATTCTCTGTGGCATCAATTACATACTACAGTCTGTTTACTGACTATTTTACATAGAGAAAGATTTACATTGATGTAGCATCTTTAATAACCCCAGCATGTTCCAAAGTTCTAGTCTCTTATGTTTATCCGCTGTTGTAGGCTGACAACCAATTTGTGCATTGCAAGCAGCCGCAAGCAGCAACGTGATAATGACCAGATAGTTTTATTGATGTTGGTCGTGCTGTGAAATCACTGAGGAAAACCTCTCCAGTTTTCCACTACCTCTGCTTGACAGCACAAGCAGTCATAAAAGATCCCGTAGCATCTGTTTAATGTCTCATCTGAAAGACAGCTACAGCGGTACATTACTTTAGCAGGTCACTGAATTTTCAGCACAAATGGAAATAATTGGATGTTATTCAGGTTTTGATATCTTAAAACAAATATGCTTACTCTGGCCACAAGAAATAGATGTCTGCTCATGTTTACTCTGCCAATCAGATCTTCTATCTCAGCATATAGATATCACTTGCCAGATTTTATATTCCAAAATCTGTCAACTTGTCGTGAGTGCACTTAACAACAGTGCTTTCTCCAGGTTTCTCTTGCCAAGAGATTCACCACCACTGAGTTAGGAAATTTCTCCTCATTTCTGTCCACAATGGACAACTCATATTTTGACAATAGCCCATCACTCCCTGATGAGTTCAATGCCTTTTATGCACGCTTTTGCAGGGAGAACTATGACATACCCGTACGAGCCCTCATAACTCCAGAAGATTTCAGACTTGGGGGCTGGCGTGCAGGTATCCTTCAAGGCAAAAAAAATATTGAACCAAAAATCAAAACAAAACAATTGACACCAGCCTGCAACCCCAGAAAAAGTTGTTATACTTGTGTGACAAAGTAACAAACATCTTATGCATCTTCAATACAGTATTCCAACTCTGGTCCTCAATGCCCTGATTTATGAAGGCCAATGTGCCAAACGCTCTCTTTATGACCATTGTATATTAACATATTTTTACGTATGTACTGTTGCAAGTATACTGTGGTCTGGTATGGCAATTCAAATGTGGGGAGTGGACTCTGCCCAACACATCATGGGCACACCCCTCGCAATAGTGGTAGTATCTACCAGAGGTACTGCCTCAAGAAGGCAACATCCGTCATCAAAGATCGTCGTCCTCTGAGCCATACCATCCTGTTTGCAGCAAGTACAGAAGGCTGAAGTCCCAAACCAATAGGTCCCAGAACAACTACTCAATTCTTAAACAAAAAAAACAAACCCTACAATAACTATAAACACATTGACCACCTTGCACTGAAATGAACTTCGTTCCATTTGTGTTTTCTGGCAAAAATTTTGCAGAATTTTAGATGAATTTATGTTTCTCCTGTAAGTGCTTCTATGTTCTTGTGATGCTGCTGCAAATTAGATTTTCATTGTGTGTATGCATATGTATACTTGTGCTAATTGTTAGGCTGTGTTCAGGAGTTATGGTATCTAGCACATATTAATTCCAACAGCAACCAGTCTTCAGACCTGAAAGTGGATTGTAGATTGAGTTTAAAATGCAGCGGAGAAAAATAGTGCTTTTTGGATCTGCAGACTGGGATTGATTGCAAACAAAGAAACATTCCATTGCCCTGAGATATCTGCAGCTTAAAGTCAATGGCGATTAACATTCATTTTGGGTTATCTGAAGTGTTGGTGTGAAGATAGAGGTGTTTGAAAACTATATGAACCATTGTGATGAGATTATAACTATAGCACTGTCCTGCTGTTACCTTTGATCTTTAGCCTATAAAGATGTCACGTAATATTTGGTCAGGAAGGCCTCTTCTTCCAAAGGTGCCTCCGGTATGACGCCTACTTATTTGGCTGAATATCCGCCGTCATCAGTTTCTCTCCGGTGATTTTATTCATAGTTACAACACTAATGACAGTAAATTCAACTTTGGCAATGAGATCTCTGGTTCTAGAGTCACTCAGACAGGGTAGAGCAGCTCCTGCCTTTGCCCAGTCAAGCCTCACAGTAAGTTTTACACTTCATTGAGATCACTTCTAATTCTCCCAAACACAGTTGGCAAAATCCTTCTCTACAGCGCTAAAACCATTGTCAACAGAATTATGTATGGAGCGAGATGACAAGGGTTGTCAGATGACAAAAGGGGCCAGGTGAGTTAAGCATTTCAAACTAGGTTAGAGAAAACAGAGATGGAAAGCAGAAGATGGTGGCTGATGGGTGATATGTAGAGAGAGAGATATGATATAGTTGGGATCTCAGAGACATGGCTCCAGGGTGACCAGGGATGGGAGCTCAACGTTCAGGGATATTCAATATTCAGGAGGGATAGACATGAAGGAAGGGGAGGTGGGGTGACGTTGCTGGTTAAAGAAGATATTAACACAATAGAAAGGAAGGACATAAGCCGGGAAGATATGGAATCGATATGGGTAGAGCTGCGTAACACTAAGGGGCAGAAGACGCTGGTGGGAGTTGTGTACAGGCCACCTAACAGTAGTAGTGAGGTCGGAGATGGTATTAAACAGGAAATTAGAAATGTGTACAATAAAGGAACAGCAGTTATAATGGGTGACTTCAATCTACATGTAGATTGGGTGAACCAAATTGGTAAAGGTGCTGAGGAAGAGGATTTCTTGGAATGTATGCAGGATGGTTTTTTGAACCAACATGTTGAGGAACCAACTAGAGAGCAGGCTATTCTGGACTGGGTTTTGAGCAATGAGGAAGAGTTAATTAGCAATCTTGTCGTGAGAGGCCCCTTGGGTAAGAGTGACCATAATATGGTGGAATTCTTCATTAAGATGGAGAGTGACATAGTTAATTCAGAAACAAAGGTTCTGAACTTAAAGAGGGGTAACTTTGAAGGTATGAGATGTGAATTAGCTAAGATAGACTGGCAAATGACACTTAAAGGATTGACGGTGGATATGCAATGGCAAGCATTTAAAGGTTGCATGGATGAACTACAACAATTGTTCATCCCAGTTTGGCAAAAGAATAAATCAAGGAAGGTAGTGCACCCGTGGCTGACAAGAGAAATTAGGGATAGTATCAATTCCAAAGAAGCAGCATACAAATTAGCCAGAGAAAGTGGCTCACCTGAGGACTGGGAGAAATTCAGAGTTCAGCAGAGGAGGACAAAGGGCTTAATTAGGAAGGGGAAAAAAGATTATGAGAGAAAACTGGCAGGGAACATAAAAACGGACTGTAAAAGCTTTTATAGATATGTAAAAAGGAAAAGACTGGTAAAGACAAATGCAGGTCCCCTACAGCAGAAACAGGTGAATTGATTATGGGGAGCAAGGACATGGCAGACCAATTGAATAATTACTTTGGTTCTGTCTTCACTAAGGAGGACATAAATAATCTTCCAGAAATAGTAGGGGACAGAGGGTCCAGTGAGATGGAGGAACTGAGCGAAATACATGTTAGTAGGGAAGTGGTGTTAGGTAAATTGAAGGAATTGAAGGCAGATAAATCCCCAGGGCCAGATGGTCTGCATCCCAGGGTGCTGAAGGAAGTAGTCCAAGAAATAGTGGATGCATTAGTGATAATTTTTCAAAACTTGTTAGATTCTGGACTAGTTCCTGAGGATTGGAGGGTGGCTAATGTAACTCCACTTTTTAAAAAAGGAGGGAGAGAGAAACCGGGGAATTATAGACCGGTTAGCCTAACGTCGGTGGTGGGAAACTGCCGGAGTCAGTTATCAAGGATGTGATAACAGCACATTTGGAAAGCGGTGAAATGATCGGACAAAGTCAGCATGGATTTGTGAAAGGAAAATCATGTCTGACGAATCTCACAGAATTTTTTGAGGATGTAACTAGTAGAGTGGATAGAGGAGAACCAGTGGATGTGGTATATTTGGATTTTCAGAAGGCTTTTGACAAGGTCCCACACAGGAGATTAGTGTGCAAACTTAAAGCACACGGTATTGGGGGTAAGGTATTGGTGTGGGTGGAGAGTTGGTTAGCAGACAGGAAGCAAAGAGTGGGAATAAACGGGACCTTTTCAGAATGGCAGGCAGTGACTAGTGGGGTACCGCAAGGGTCAGTGCTGGGACCCCAGTTGTTTACAATATATATTAATGACTTGGATGAGGGAATTAAATGCAGCATCTCCAAGTTTGCGGATGACACGAAGCTGGGTGGCAGTGTTAGCTGTGTGGAGGATGCTAAGAGGATGCAGGGTGACTTGGATAGGTTGGGTGAGTGGGCAAATTCATGGCAGATGCAACTTAATGTGGATAAATGTGAAGTTATCCACTTTGGTGGCAAAAATAGGAAAACAGATTATTATCTGAATGGTGGCCGATTAGGAAAAGGGGAGGTGCAATGAGACCTGGGTGTCATTATACACCAGTCATTGAAAGTGGGCATGCAGGTACAGCAGGCGGTGAAAAAGGCGAATGGTATGCTGGCATTTATAGCGAGAGGATTCGAGTACAGGAGCAGGGAGGTACTACTGCAGTTGTACAAGGCCTTGGTGAGACCACACCTGGAGTATTGTGTGCAGTTTTGGTCCCCTAATCTGAGGAAAGACATCCTTGCCATAGAGGGAGTACAAAGAAGGTTCACCAGATTGATTCCTGGGATGGCAGGACTTTCATATGAAGAAAGACTGAATGAACTGGGCTTGTACTCATTGGAATTTAGAAGATTGAGGGGGGATCTGATTGAAACGTATAAGATCTTAAAGGGAATGGACAGTCTAGATGCAGGAAGTTTGTTCCCGATGTTGGGGAAGTCCAGAATGAGGGGCCACTGTTTGAGGATAGAGGGGAAGCCTTTTAGGACCGAGATTAGGAAAAACTTCTTCACACAGAGAGTGGTGAATCTGTGGAATTCTCTGCCGCAGGAAACAGTTGAGGCCAGTTCATTGGCTATATTTAAGAGGGAGTTAGATATGGCCCTTGTGGCTACAGGGGTCAGGGGGTATAGAGGGAAGGCTGGGGCGGGGTTCTGAGTTGGATGATCAGCCATGATCATAATAAATGGCGGTGCAGGCTCGAAGGGCTGAATGGCCTACTCCTGCACCTATTTTCTATGTTTCTATGTTTCTATGTAAGAGAAAAGGAAGAGCACAGATAGAGCTAGGTTGGAGGTGGGACGGGTGAAGGTAGAGACAGAGGCTTGAACATGGAATGAGATAACATAAAGATGAGGGGCAAAGATGGAACTAGATGGGGGGGTGGGTAATGATAGGAAATCTAGAAATTGTTGAATAAATTTTTCTTGGGCTTCCAGGAAATATGAAAGAGAGCTCTAACAACCACAACAGAGGGTGAATCACTGTTCCTAAAGAAAGAGGACATTTCAGATGTACTGGAGAGAAAAACCTGATCATAAGAACAGACATGGCAGAGACAAAGAAATGGAGAAAAAGGGAATGGTGCTCTTTTAGGGATTGGTGACAGTGGGGGGTGGGAGATGGAGTATATAGTCTAGGTAGCTGTGAAAATCAGTGGGTTTGTGAAAAATGTTAAAGAATAGTTTATCTCCTGAGAAGGAGACAGCAATACCTAGAAAAAGGAAGAAGAACTGGCGTTCTCTGTAAGCAGCTTGTACGTTCTTCATGTCACCTCATGGGCTTCCCCCGGGTGCTCCAGTTTCCTTCCACAGACCAAAGACACACCAGTCGGTAGTTTATCTGGTCATTGTAACTTGTCCTGAGATTAGGCTGATGTTGGGTTTCAAAGAGTAAGGATTTCAGCTTGTATATTTTAGACATTCTCTGATATTAAGTTGAACATTGAACTGAATATCAGAAATGGTTCAAGCAAATTTAAGGGGTGTTCATGGTAGAGGTCCTCCCCTACCTGGATCAACACATTGACATCTTGCGGAGGCTTGCATGCTTCAAGGACTCCATCAGCCGATGCCAACTCAGGGCTACCCATGTTGGAACGGCTGTGGACAAGGTGCCAGGTGAAGATTGATCCAACCCTGGGTCCCAAATGGACAGACTCACGGCTACCCCTCCCAGGCCTTGCCATACAAATCAACATAGCAGATGTGATCAAAATGACAAGTTCTTCATGAGTGTAGAAGATAACATCAATCCATTTGCTGATGTAGCTGAGAAAAAGTAGGGGGCTGTGCCTGAATGGTTTTGAAACTAATACTGTTCCACATAGCAAATGAAGACAGCCTCAGCTGGAGCCCCTACAATTGCCTATAGTTACACACTTGGTTTTGTAGAGAATGGGAGGAACTGAGTCAGAAGTTGCTCTGGGTAAGAATATAGTCATGAATGCTTTGGTGGAGGAACTGGCTTACATCTTCATTCTAGCAAGATGCAGTGAGCACTGAAAGCTTCCTAAGTTGGGACAGAGCTGTATAAAGACAAGCATCCCTGGTGAAACTGAAGTAATTGGGGGCATGAGAAGTATAGGTGGGAATTGATTGGGAAAAAGGGGAGACAGGATAGAGTCAAGATATAGAGAGAACTGTTCAGTGGGGCAAGGCTGAGGTACAGGGAGATATGTTCAGTGCCGCAAGGACGAGATATAGAGAGATATATTCATTGGGGTAAGGACAGGCTGAAACAATGAGCCAAGCCAAGCAGTCATTCTTGTGAATTTCAAGTAAGAAATAGAAGTGGCAGTGTGGGGTTGGGGCATTCTCATTTCGGAGGTGTCAAGGGGATGTTTCCTGATGAATATATGATATTCTGGGAGATAGTGGCCTGGTATCCGTTGACAGAATCATGGTCCATGGTTAGGTAAAAGGAGTTGTATGACAGCTGCTCTTTAGACTCTGCAAGACAGAGGTCAGTACAGCAGAGCTTTATAAATCTGTGTTGATTCACACAAGCCTTTAATATAACTTTCTGAATGTCCTGCTATAATTCTCTTGGCATTTCTGTTCCTTTTATTGATGCCATGCTAACTGTTCTGCACTTCACTGCTTTACACTCCCCCTTTTCTTAAAGGGTTCAAAGTCTGAAGTTACTTTCTTATCAAAATATGTATACAGTATGTTACAGTATGTTTGAGGTGAATGAAGTTATCCACACTGGCTCAGGAGCCTGAGGTTTGAAGGGTAATAACTATTCCTGAACCTGGTGGTGTGGGATCTAGATTACCTCACTTCCTTGCCGATGAAGCGAGAAGAGAACGTGGCCTGGATAGCGGGTGTCCTTGACAATGGATGATACTGTCTTGCGGCAGCACTCACTGTTGATGTGTTCGGTGATGGGGAGGCCTTTTCCTGTGATGGGCTAGGCTGGGAAAGGCTGCTGAGGGGGTCACATCTGTTAACATCTAATCTGTGGTAACAGTTCCAGAACCTATGGGACTTTTCAAGATAACCATTCCTTTCTTCCATAATCATTTCTGCACTAATCAGCTTTTCATTCCATCAATTTCTCAAACATTATTTTTACAAATGCTAAATTCTTTCAGATTGTCACTCACTCTAAATGTGCCCATTATTTTCATCAGCTCCCATTTAAATGGATAATATTTTAAGTTATTGTAGAGTCAATGCAAGAGCCATACCAATTTTACTGACTTGAGACATCAGAATCAGGTTTATTATCACCGGCATGTGACGTGAAATTTGTTAACTTAGCAGCAGCAGTTCAGTGCAATACATAATCTAGCAGAGAGAGAAAAAAGTAATAATAATAAGAAAGTAAAACACAATCATAAATAAACAAGTAAATCAATTACATACATTGAATAGAAATATTGTATATTAAAAAAAATGAGGTAGAGTCCAAAGCTTCAAAGTCCATTCAGGAATCGGATGGCAGAGGGGAAGAAGTTGTTACTGAATCGCTGAGTGTGTGACTTCAGGCTTTTGTATCTCCTATCTGATGGTAACAGTGAGAAAAGGGCATGCCTTGGGTGCTGGAGTTCTTTAATAAAGGACACTGCCTTTCTGAGACACTGCTCCCCGAAAATGTCCTGGGTACTTTGTAGGCTAGTACCCAAGATGGAGCTGACTAGATTTACAGCATTCTGCAGCTTCTTTTGGTCCTGTGCAGTAGCCCCTCCATATCAGACAGTGATGCAGTCTGTCAGAATGCTCTCCACAGTACAACTATAGAAGTTTTTGAGCGTTTTTTTTTTTTGTTCAATATTTGTACAAATGCCCTTATAAGAAATAGCCTGGGGTTAGATTACAGTGGATGTGCGTGGATGGCTGGGTTGGATGGAGGCTGTTTCACTGTTGCTGTTTTATAACATGTGGTGGACTGTTTTGCTGTGTTCTGTGTTATCCTGCCAAACATTGTGGGCATACCATGTTGGCACTGAAATGTGTGGCAACATTTGTGAGCTGACCTCAGTGCGTCCTTGTGTGTGTCGGTTGTTAATGCAAAAGACACATTTCACTGAACACTTGATGTTCATTCATTCATGTTGTATGACATGGGCAATCTTGGTGCTTCCATGACCATGATTGTTCTTGGCCAATTTTTCTGCAGAAGTTGTTTGTCATTGCCAGTGCCTTTAGAAGTTGAGTGAGGTTAGCATTCATTTCAAAAGGACTAGAATATGAAAACGAAGAGGTAATGTTGAGGCACTGGTGTGGCCTCACTTGGAGTATTGTATGCAGTTTTGGGCCACGTACGGAAGAAAGGATATGCAGACATTGCAGAGGGTTCAAAGGAGGTTCACGCAAATGATTCGAGGATTGAATAAACCTATCAAATGTTGAAAGGGAGGATATAGAGAGGATGTTTCATATGGTGAGGGAGTCCAAGACCAGAGTACAGAGCCTCAGAATGGAGGAACATCCATTTAGAATGGAGATAAGAAAGATTTTCTTCAGCCAGAGAGTGGTGGATCTGTCAAATTCATTTCCACAGGCAGGTGTTAAGGCCAGGGCACTGGGTACATTTAAGGTAGAGGTTGATAGAATCTTGATTAGTCCAGGCATGAAGGTGTACAGGGAGAAGGCAGGAAATTGGGGCTGAAAGGAAAATTGGATCAACCAAGATAAAATGGTGAAGCAGACTCGATTGGCTAAGATAGCCTAATTCTGCTTCTATATCTTTATGGTCTTCTGGTTTTATTACCAACCTGAATACATGAACACAAGGTGGGTGGAAAGAAGTCACGAACAAAGACAGGTCCCTGTAATTAGGTACAAATAAAGAACAGATACATTGGCAAACACAAGAGATTCTGCAGATGCTGGAAATCCAGAGTAACGCACACAAAATGGTAGAGGAACTCAGCAGTTCAGGCGGCATCAATTGAGGCAAGTAAACAGTTGATGTTTCAAGTTGAAACCCTCCATCAGGATTAGAAAGGAAGGGGGAAGAAGCTGGAATAAGAAAGTGGAGGGAGGGGAAGGAGTTCAAGCTGGCAGGAGGTGGGTGAAACCTGGTGAGGGAGGATGAAGTAAGAAGCTGGGAGTTGATAGGTGGAAGAACTGGAGGGCTGAAGAAGAAGGAGTCTGAGAGGAGTACCACTGGGAGTTGATGGGCAGTGAGGAGAAAAGAAACAGTAAGAGAGGAGCCAGAATGGGGAATAGAAAAAGAGGGGAGGAAGAAGGGAGTAATTATTGGAAGTTAAAGAAATCAATGTTCATGCATCAGGTTGGAGGCTACCGAAGCAGAATATGAGGTGTTGCTCTTCCAATCTGAGTGTGGCTGCATCATGACAGTACAAGAGGCCATGCTTTGAAGATGATTTTCTGTTAAGAGCCTATCCAATTTCCTCCTGAGAGCTCTGACTGAGTATGTTATAATTATGTTAATGGCAGTGAGTTCTCAATCACAAATGTCCATTGCTTAAATTAGTTTTTCTTCATATTTCTCAAATATCTTTGAAAGTTCAAAGTAAAGTTATTATCAAAGTACATATATGTCATCGTATACAACTCAGAGATTCACTTTCTGGCAGGCATACTCAATAAATCCATAATAGAATAATAACCATAATAGAATCAGTGAAACATTGCACCATCTTGGGTGTTCAACTTATGTGCAAAAGACAACAAACTGTGTAAGTACAAAAAGAAAGAAATAATAATAAATAAACAATAAATATCATAAACTTGAGATGAAGAGTCCTTGAAAGTGAGTCCATTGGTTGAGGAAATAGTTCATTGATGGGGCAAATGAATTCGAGTGTGAAGTTATCCCTGTTGGGTCAAGATGTTTGAAGGGTAATAACGGTTCTTGACCCTGGTGGTGCATGCCCTGAGGCTCTTGTACTTTCTACCTGATGGCAGCAGTGAAAAAAAGAGCATGACCTGGGTGGTAGGCATTCCTGATGATGGATGTTGCTTTCCTTCAGCAGTGTTTCATGTAGGTGTTCTCAATGGTTGTGAGCCTTTTTCCTATGATGGACTGCGCCAAATCCATTACCTCTTGTAGGATTTTCCATTCCTGAACCTGGTGGTGTGAGTCCTGAGGCTCCTGTCCCTTCTTCCTGATGGAAGCAGTGAAAAGAGGGCAAAAATGTATTTCCTGAACCTCAAACCTGTTTATCATTTTGAGAGGAATATTTCAAGTTAACTGGAAAGGCAAAATTGATTCTCCGCTTGTGTCTTTACGGTCTACTTTACACAACTGAGAAATTGATTATGACAAGAGATAATCCTCACCAATAGGGTTACATTCTAATTATCTGGTTAACCGTGTCATAGGGTGATCTTGTGAAAATATTGTCACATCATGTCTTGCTGCAAAAGCATCATAATACATGGTACACCGCATACACAGTATACCTCCATTTATATTGCTTTCAGACTTAAAATATTTAATCACAAATAAGTTAGTTATTAGGAAGCTGACACTATTCTATTAAATGATGAAAAATGAATAGAGCAGATTTTATAACCACTTGCTTTGTGATGTCATTATATGTTCATTAATTTTAGAACATTTTGCAATTATATGTTTAATGATCTGATAAAAGAGCTAATAACGTGTTCTCTATCAAAAATGCTTATCTGATATTTTAAGAATTAAGTATTGCTGCATGCAGAATTGTAAACACACACTCATTTTTATTCATGGGAGCCAGTACTTATTTCTGTCGTTTCTATAAAGGATGCTTGGGAGCGATGAGGATGTAACAGTGCTTGTCTGATAAGTGGGATTGATCTCAGGCCTGGCGTAAGTTCTTTGGGGGATAGGAATCTGCCATAAGGCTGAACAAGGATGTCAACTGATAATGTTGCAAGATAATCACTGAAGGCTGCCTCAGAGGTGATTATTTTGTTTATACAGATGGCTATTTCATTTCAAGCACAGCTTTTATTTTTTCTGTGTGTGTGGTAGGTGCACAGAAGCATGAAGTAGTATAAATTGTGAATAATCTCTGCTCTAAGGCCAAAGCATTACATGTTTCTATTAGCTTTGACATTATTTCTTACAAACGTTTGCTCTCTGTGTTTCTGAAACTTTTAACCTTTTGCCGACGTGCAGACTTTCACAGATGCTGACTAATCCTCTTCAATCTCACTCACAAGCTCGTGTGCATGTTTGAATTGTACATGCTAGCAGGCTATTCAACCCTGAGAGACCATCAATGGCAAAAATAATTCCAGATCATGTCCTGCAAAACGGGTCTCAGCTTGAAACGTCAACGAGTCCTGAAGAGGAGTCTTGGCCTGAAACGTCCACTCTTTTCTCTTTCCCGTAGATGCTGCCTGATCTGCTGAGATCCTTAAGAATTTTGTGGGTGCTGCTTCGGATTTCTATATCATGTATTTAGGATTGATCTCTTCCAAAGATGTAATCATACAAGAAAATAGAGCTGACAATTGAAATAATAAAGGTATATAAAAGACAGCATTTGTTTGTGTCAGAATTTGCTTTCATCATTCCCTAAGGTTATACTGAGCAAAAAAAAGACTGGAGAAACAATAGATTGATAAATTAACATGGGGATATGTGAGCAAAGATGGAATGGTGGAGCACTTCAGCATTACTGGGCTGTCTTGAACACACTCAGGGAGTTGGCTATTATGGTCAACACAAAATAATCTGCAAATGCTGTGTTAAAGGAACACTCACAATGCACTGGAGGAACTCAGCAGGTCAGTCAGCATCAGTTGAAAAGATTAGTCGACGTTTCGGGCCGAAACCCTTCATCAGGACTGAAGGAAGAACTTTGGGGAGGGTTTGAAGAATGCTGGTAGTTGAAAAAAGCAGTAATTTGAAAGACAAAGGGGTGAGGGAAGGGAAGCAGGGAGGTGATTGGCAACTGAGCAATAATACAAGGAGGCGGAACTATGAGGGAGGTGATGTGAAATAGGGAGTGAGGAAAGGAGGGGGAGGGAATTACCGGAAGTTGGAGAATTCTATGTTCATACCAAGGGGCTGGAGACTACCTGGACGGTATATGAGGTGTTGCTCCTCCAACCTGAGCTTAGCCTCATCATGGCAGTAGAGGAGGCCATGTATGGACATATCTGAATGGGAATGGGAAGCAGAGTTGAAGTGGGTGGCTACCGGGAGATCCTGTCTGTTATGGCGGACGGAGTGGAGGTGCGCGACAAAGCAGTCCCCCAATCTGCGTCGGGTTTTACCGATGTAGAGGAGGCCGCACCGGGAGCACCGGATGCAATAGATGACCCCAACAGATTCGCAAGTGAAGTGTTGCCTCACCTGGAAGGACTGTTTGGGGCCCTGAACGGTGGCAAGAGAGGAGGTGTAGGGACAGGTGTAGCACTTACGCTTACAGGGATAAGTGCCGGGTGGGAGATCCGTAGGGATGGACGTGCAGATAAGTGAGTCGCGGAGGGATCGATCCCTGCGGAAAGCGGAGAGGCGTGAAGAGGGAAAGATGTACTTAGTGGTGGGGTCCTGTTGAAGGTGGCGGAAATTGCAGAGGATAACGTGCTGGATCTGGAGGCTGGTGGAGTGGTAGGTGAGGACAAGGGGAACTCCGTCCCTGTTGTGGGGGCGGGAAGATGGGGTGAGGGCCGAAGTGCGGGAAATGGAGGAGATGCAGGTGAGGGCATCATTGATGACAGCAGAAGGGAAACAACGATCCTTAAAGAAAGAGGACATTTGAGATGTCTTGGAACGGAAAGCCTCATCCTGGGAGCAGATGTGGCGGAGACGGAGGAACTGGGAATAGCGAAAGGCATTTTTGCATGTGGTGGTGTGGGAAGAGGTATAGTTGAGGTAGTTATGAGAGTCAGTGGGCTTGTAGAAGATGTCAATGGACAGTCTGTCTCCAGAGATGGAGACCGAGACATCAAGAAAGGGGAGGGAAGTGTCAGAGATAGACCAAGTGAATTTGAGGGCTGGGTGGAAGTTTGAAGTAAAGTCGATGAAATTGACGAGCTCAGCATGGGTGCAGGAAGCAGCACCAATGTAGTCGTCAATGTAGTGAAGGAAAAGTTGGGGAGCTGTACCAGAATAGGTTTGGAGCGCAGACTGTTCCACAGAACCAATGAAGAGGCAGGCGTAGTTGGGTCCCATGTGAGTTCCCATAGCTACACCCTTAGTCTGAAGAAAGTGGGAAGAGCCAAAAGAGAAGTGATTAAATGTGAGAACCAGTTCCGCCAACAGGAGGAGGGTAGTGGTGGTGGGGAACTGGTGAGGTCTATTATCCAGGAAGTAGTGGAGGACTTTGAGGCCTTCTTGATGGGGAATGGAGGTGTATAAAGGTTGGACATCCATGTTAAAAATGAAGCAGTTGGGACCGGGGAACTGGAAGTTATTGAAGGGCTGGAGGGCATGTGATGTATCCCGGATGTAGGTGGAAGGGACTGAACTATGGGTGACAAAATGGAGTCCAGGTAGGCAGATACAAGTTCGGTTGGACAGGAGCAGACAGAAACTATGGGTCTACTGGGACAATCAGGCTTGTGGATCTTGGGGAGGAGGTAAAACCGAGTGGTACGGGGTTTGGGAATTATGAGTTTAGCGGCTGAGGATGGAAGGTCTCCGGAGTTGATAAGGGCGGTGATTGTGCGGGAGACAATGGTTTGATGTTTTTTGGTGGGGTAAGTAAGGGGAGGTGTCAGAGAGCTGCCGTTTGGCCTCAGTGAGGTAAAGGTCCGTCTGCCAGACTACTACGGCACCACCTTTGTCAGCGGGTTTGATGGTGAGGTTGGGATTAGTGCGGAGAGAGTGGAGGGCAGTGCGTTCAGAGGGAGTAAGGTTGGAACAGGAGAGAGGAGTGGTGAAGTTGAGACGGTTGATGTCTCGGCGACAGTTGGAGATGAAGAGATCGAGTGCAAATAGAAGGCCTCGCGGGGTGTCCAGGAGGAAGAGGAGGGTTGAAGACAGGAGAAGGGGTCATCAGAAGCCAGAGGGGAATCCTTGCCAAAGAAGTAGGCTCGGAGACGTAGGTGACGGAAGAAGAGTTCAGCGTCATGGCGGGCACGGAACTCACTGAGGTGTGGACGGAGGGGGACAAAAGTGAGGCCCTTGCTAAGGACAGAACGTCCTGCCTTAGAGAGGGGAAGGTCAGAGGGGATGGTGAAGACATGGCAATGGTTGAGGCTGGGGTTGGAGGAGGGTGAAGAGTGGGAGGTCTCAGGAGGGAGATGGGTGTTGGGATGTTCAGGGAGATCAGGGTTAGGGGAGGATAAGGAATCAGAGAAATGGAGGGGCGATGAGGGGTAGAGGGAAGTTTGGAAGTCGCTGGGTGGAAAGAGGGTAGTGGAGGAATAAGACGGGCGGTAGGACCCAGCGGCAGTAAGAGTGGTCCCGGTCTGGAGAGGGGCGGGACCTTGGTCTGAGCTGGATCTGGAGCTGGGGGTGGCGGAGCCTGTAGCCTGCAGGGCCCCAGAGCTGAGGTCGGAGTCGGAGGCAAGTGAGTCCATGGCCCGCCAGGGGCTGGTCCCCGTGTCCGGGAGGCCGTGGTTCGAGTCGGGGTCAGAGTCAGAGGCGGATGGGTCTTCGGCCTGCCGAAGGCCTGAGAAGTCGAGATCTGAGGGGTAGGGGTCCAGGCTGGAGCTGGTTGTCGTCGTGGGCTCCAGGCAGGCGAGTTTGTTGTCCTTCTTGGACGCGAGGAAGGAGAAGAAACGGTGGTTGGAGGCGAGAATCCGGCGGAGAATGAAGTGTAGGAGAGGTCCATGGCAGACGGTGGAGAGTGAGTCCCGGAGTGGTGGCAGGGCCCTTAGGTATCTCCGCATGGCAGTGAGCATGGCGTGGAGAATCCGGTGGGAGCAGCGGAGCGAGCAGCGGCCAATGAAACGTAAGTACCTGGGATCTTCACTGGGTCCGAACTGCGAGGCCTGGAACTGGAGCTGGAATCCCTGCGGTAGCAGATGGCGATGGGGACACGTTCCCAGGAAGGAGACGTGGCTGTGGTAGCAGGTCTGAGTCAGGATGTGGTCGAAGAGTCAGAGAGAGGCAGAGATCACAGAGGGGGAGCAGTGAGAGAGGGTCTCACTGAACTCCCCTCGAAGAGAGGATTTAAACTTCTTCAGGGTAGGCATACCTTGAAGAGACTTCACAGCGGAGTAGCAAATCATAAACACAAAATAATCTGCAGATGCTGTTGACAAAGGAACACTCACAATGCGCTGGGGGAACTCAGCAGGTCAGTCAGCATCAGTTGAAAAGATCCGCCACCTTCAATAGGACCCCACAACTAAGCACATCTTTCCCTCTCCACCCCTCTCCGCTTTCCGCAGGGATCGGTCCTTCCGCGATTCACTTATCCGCACGTCCATCCCCACGGATCTCCCACCCGGCACTTATCCCTGTAAGCGTAAGTGCTACACCTGTCCCTACACCTCCTCTCTTGCCACCATTCAGGGCCCCAAACAGTCTTTCCAGGTGAGGCAACACTTCACTTGCGAATCTGTTGGGGTCATCTATTGCATCCGATGCTCCCAGTGCGGCCTCCTCTACATCGGTGAAACCCGACGCAGATTGGGGGACAGCTTCGTCGAGCATCTCCACTCCGTCCGCCACAACAGACAGGATCTCCCGGTTGCCACCCCCTTCAACTCTACTTCCCATTCCTATTCAGATATGTCCATACATGGCCTCCTCTATTGCCATGATGAGGCTAAACTCAGGTTGGAGGAGCAACACCTCATATACCATCTAGGTAGTCTCCAGCCCCTTGGTATGAACATAGAATTCTCCAACTTCCGGTAATTCCCTCCCCCTCCCTTCCTCTATCCCTATTTCACATCACCTCCCTCATAGTTCCGCCTCCTTCTACTATTGTTCTCCTGCCAATCATCTCCCTGCTTCCCCTCCCCCACCCCTTTGTCTTTCAAATTACTGCTTTTTTCAACTACCAGCATTCTTCAAACCCTCCCCAAAGTTCTTCCTTCAGTCCTGACGAAGGGTTTCGGCCCGAAACATCGACTAATCTTTTCAACTGATGCTGACTGACCTGCTGAGTTCCTCCAGCGCATTGTGAGTGTGGATATTATGGTCATCATATCAACATCAATAAATACACATGTTCTGTGAACAGTTGCAAGGCGAAATGCATCAAGGATGTCACCATCATTAAATCCGTCCCCATTATGGTCAATCAGAAGCTATGGTTGACAGCAGAGATCCAGCACTTCTGAAAGAAGGATGGAGCTTCATGTCAGAGCATAAGATACAGTAGCTCTCAGATCAATAAGATCTATGCTTTCCGGCACGTTCAGCAAGGCAATGTCACAGCCACGGGTTTGGCAGCGCAGCAGATACGATAATTGTGTTCGTGAATATGCATGTGTCAGCTAATTATTATTTCATTGTGATAATATTTAACTCCATTCTTTTCATCATAGCACTTGTTGAGACTTGAGCAAAGCACAGCAACGTTTCACTGCTTGCTTACCTGAGAAATTGGACTGTCGAATCAACTGACTCTGAAGACCCGTGGTATTCATTTTATACTTAGTTATTCCTTTCAGCTGCAGTGTTGGCTTAATTTTCCAATTGAGATCTTCAGTTAACAGCCCTGTTTGGCCGAGTGTTTATTGTTTTCTTTTCCCTCTAACTCTGCTCGCACTAAAGCCTGTGAACTTTCGACCCGTTTCAGTGTCTCTCACTCCGCAGTTGGGCCATACCCAAACTCAGTGACAGGCAAAACTGTCACTGTTACACAAAAATCAATCTACAGTCACTTCTGTGGCACCAGGGACACGTGGTACATGAGGCAGATCATTCAGGCCATAACAGACTATAAGACCTTCCTGCGCATCAATGATAGCAACGTCTCTCTTCCTGACATGTTGAATGTCTTCTACGCACATTTTCATGCACTAAATGATGTGCCAGCAAAAAAGACCCCCCCCCCCCCACCATTCCCCCAAGGAGCAGACACTCGGTCTGGCCACAGCTGATGTGAGGAAGATCCTAGCCAAGGTCAACTCACACAAAGCCACAGGGCCTGACAACATACCTGTCTGTGTACTCAGAGACTGTGTAGCCCAGCTAGCAGATGTTCTCACTGACAATTCCAACATCTCCTTGGATCAAACCACTGTCTGTGTAGGCTTTGAGACCACCACCATTATTCAAGTGCCCAAGAAGTTCTGTCCCCATTCTGATCCTATAGCATTGACCTCAGTAATCATGAACTGCTGTGAACTGCATTTAATCTACCCTTTCCACTACATTGGGCCACTACCAATTTGCATATTGCCCAAACTGGTCCACCGACGATGCCATAGCCTCTGCCCTTTGCACAGTCCTGTCCCACCTGGACAGTGCTGTGTCCTCTGTCAGAATGCTGTTCATTAATTTCAGTACCATCATTCCCCAGAAACTGGCAGGGTAACTGTCCTTGTTAGGTCTCAACACTTCCCTCTGTAACTGGATCTTCAACTTCCTAACAAAGAGACCACAGGCAGTCCGTACTGGCAGCAATGTCTCTGCCTTCAAAAACAGAGCACCCACGCCCTGGACTGCGTGCTCAGCCCACTGCAGTTCCCGCTGTTAATTCACAACTATACTGCCATGTCCAGTTTGAACCACATCACTAAACTCACCGACGACACGAACGTGCTTGGCCTCATCAGCAACAATGTTGAAACAGCATTCAGGAAGTAGGTAGAACAGTTTGCCGACAGGTGTAAACACAACACTTGAGTATCAACGTGGACCAGATCAAAGAAATGATTATGGACTTCAGAAATGTACAAGTCCACTACTCCTTACTGCACACCAGCGGCTCCTCTGTGGAGAGATTCTGGAGCACCAAGTTTCTTGGTGTGCACAAATACTGATGATCTCACCTGGTTACCCCTTCAGTTGAGGGGGCACAGCAGTGCCTCCACTTCCTGAGGGACCAAGGTAAGCGAGCCTCACCCCCAATTCTCACCACATCCTTCTAGAACACCATCAAGAGTGTGTTATCCAGCTGTATTTCCATCTGGTATGGGAATTGCAATGTATAAGAGCACAATGAGTAGTGAGGACTGCCAAAAACATCATTGGGGTCTCTCTCCTCTGTATCCAGGACATATATCAGAAGCACTGCATACGCAGTGCCCCCAGCATTGTCAAGAATCCCTCCTATCCTTCCCACAATCTCTTCGACCTTCTGCCATCAGAAGGTGTTGCAACCTGAGCTGTCAAGTTGGGTAACAGCTTCTTCCCCAAGGCTGTTAGACCTTAAAACTACCGCTACCACCCAGTACATACAACCACCCAGTCAGAACACTCTGCTGCCCCTCACTCCCCCCCCCCACTCCCATAATCACGGGCACTCTCTCACCCTGCACTGGTCATTTTCCAATAATCAACGTTTTGGGCCGAGGCCCTTCATCAGGACAATGCTTTTCTTGGTACTTTGCACCCCTTCCCAGGGATACCATTCATTAGCTATTAGTCAGAACCAACATCACAAAAACACTTGTAGTTACTAAACGGTCATTCTGACACATTTTGAAGAAGCTGTCAGATATTAGCTTTCAGAATCAGAATCAGAATCACTTTATTGCCAGTCTGTGAAACATACCTGAATTGATTGTGGTTCGATGCCAAGCATCAAACGCAGGACAATACCATAACAGACAATACAACAGCAAACCAATCATTTACAAGACAATAGGGCAAACAGCCATGAGCAGGCAACAATTGGCAGAATAGTCACATGCTCAAATGTCAATGATCAAACTTAAATAAAGATGAATATATGCACAGAGTTAATAATTATCAACAGAACAAGGAGAGCAGGAAAGAACATTTAACAGATGTTGTGCAGGGACGATTAGGGTATTACACCTGAGTGAGCTTTGTTGTGAAACTGTATAGATACAGGAAAAAATGCTTCAGAAATGACGTGCAGTCCTGGTGGTGATGGACCTGTAGTGTCTCCCTGATGGCAATTTAGTGGATAGGTGACTGTTAGGGTGAGTGGAGTCAGCAGTGATTTTTCCAGCTCATTTCTGGCAATGAGCAGGTCTCTTCATGTCAGTTGCTGACAACCAATGATCACCATCTTCTCTACTGAGTTGATCACACACTGCATCTGGTCTTGGAGAGGAGGGAGAAGAAGCCAAGCTATATTTTAAAGCTACACTATGTTTATATGAAATAGCTCTAAATCATTGACTGTACTTTAGATCAACCTACAGCTATTTTAATACTTACAAGCAACCACACATTCAAATTGCAATCTTCTGTTGAGCACGGTATGATATGTGCCTGGAGCTCCCATTTCAATCCACATCAGAAAGATTAGCAGTAGAATTTTAAACAAATTGGTTATTGGCCTATTAATATATTGTTAAATGAGTTTACAAACTTCCATTAAATCGTGTGCATGCTGAGCAACCTAAATAGCCGTCATAAGTTAAAAAAACAGACTAGTATCTAGTATGCCTCTGTCCAGTTGGCTCAAAGCATTGAATTAGGGCCACTGTTGTAATATCAGAAACATTTTAGAGAAGTTCCACAGAAGATCCCACAAGTAACAGAAATCTGTTTTATTTTGGTAATGTTGCTTGACCGGAACGCTCAAGATAACTTCCTTCTTCAGCTTGAGATAACATCAAGGGCCTTATTGTCTCCGCCTACACCATTATCACTGACAGTGCATTCCACACACCCACCAATGTCTGTGTGAAAATCCTACCACTGGCACCCCCCCTGTACTTCCAGGCACCTTAAAACTATTTTCCCTTGTGTTCGCCATTTCAGCCCTGGGAAAAAGCCTCTGTCTATCCACATGATCAATGCCTCTCATCATCTTATATACCTCTATCAGGTCACCTCTTATCCTCCATCACCCCAAGGAGAAAAGGCTAAGTTTACTCAACCTATTCTCATTAGGCACACTCCTCAATCCAGGCAACATCCTGGTAAATCTCTTCTACAGTTTCTCTATAGTATCCACATCCTTCCTGTAGTGAGGTGACCAGAACTGAGCACAGTACTCCAAGTGGGGTCGAACTAAGATCCTATATAGCTGCAACATTACTTCGTGGCTCTTGAACTCAGTCCCATGGTTGATGAAGACCAACACACCATACACCTACTTAACAACACTGTCAACCTGTGCAGCAGCTTTGAGTGTCCTGCGGTCATGGACCCCAAGATCTTTCTGATCCTCTACATTGCCAAGAGTCTTACCATTAATGTTATATTCTGTCTTCAAATTTGACCTATGTAAATGAACCACTTCACATTTATCTGGGTTGAACTCCATCTGCCACTTCTCAGCCCAGTTCTGCATCCTATCGATGTCCCGCTGTAACCTTTGACAACACTCCAGACTATCCACAACACCACCAACCTTTGTGTCACCAGCAAACTTACTAACCCACCCTTCTACTTCCTCTTCCAGGTCATTTATAAAAATCACAGAGGAGAGGTCCCAGAATAGATCCCTGCAGAACACTACTGGTCACTGACCTCCATGCAGAATATGAACCATTTAAAAACATCCTTTGCCATCTGTGGGTAAGCCATTTCTGGATCCACATAGCAAGGTGCCCTTGGATCCACATAGCAAGGTCCCCTTGGATCCCATGCCTCCGTACTTTCTGAATGAGCCTTGCATGGACAACCTTGTCAAATGCCTTACTGAAATCCATTTACACTACATCCACTGCTCTACTTTCATCAATGTGTTTTGTTACATCTTCAAAGAACTCAATCAGGCTTGTAAGACATGATCTGCCATCCCTAATCAGATTATGTCTCTCCAAATGCTCGTAAATCCTGTTTCTCAAGATCTCCTCCAACAACTTGCCCACCACTGAAGTAAGACTCACAGGTCCATAACTTCCCGGGTTATCTCTATTCCCTTTATTGAAGAAGGGAACAACATTTGTAACCCACCAGTCCCCTGGTACTTCTCCTGTCCCTATTGATGATGCAAAGACCATCACCAGAGGCTCAGCAATTTCCTCCCTCACTTCCCACTTTAGCTTGGGGTATATCACATCCAGACCTGGTGACTTATTTAGCTTAATGAAATGCCTTTCAAAAGCTCCAGCACATCTTCTTTCTTAATGTCTATATGCTCAAGCATTTCAGTCCACTGAATTCTGAAGTAAAGTATTCATTAAGTACCTCCTTTAACTCTATGTGCATATTTCCACTGTCACACTTGATGGGTCCTATTCTCACACGGGTCATCCTCTTGCTCTTCACATACTTATAGAATGCCTTGGAGCTTTTCTTCATCCTGCTCACCAAAGCCTTTTCATGGTCCTTTCTGGCTCTCCTGATTTCATTCTTAAGCACCTTCATGGCAACTTCTAGCCCATCTAGCCTATCGAGCTGAGCTACCCCAGCAACCAAGCTTTAACCTTACCCTAATCACAGGACAACTTACACTGACAACCTCACCTACTCGGTACATCCTTGGATTGTGGGAGGAAACTCAAGCATTCTATGACGAGGACATACAAAGACTCCTTAGAAGGGACACCAGGATTGAACTCCAAACTCCAATGCCCTGAGCTGTAATAGTTTTGTGCTAACTGCTATGCTAATTCATGACCTTAGCTTAAAATCCTATCTGCAAAGCGTCATTTCAAGGTATGCAACTTTCCCTCAATACCACAATGAAGTGTCAGGCTAGGCTTTTAACCTCATGTTTCTGCGCTAAGACTTGAACTAAAAAGGAGGAAAGATTAGCACTGTTGTTACAAATTCATGGAACTTTGAAAACTCACACTCCTTCCTCAAGCACATTTGATTTACTTGTGTACAAAGAGCGCAACATGGCTCCTGTCACCACACTGCTCTGCAGTTTGAACAGAGGAATGCCATTCTTATACAGAATTGACTAGCAGTTATGGATATTGTCCAATTGGTAACCTTGTGTATGTTCAGATTCCTTACTTGCAAGATCAATTACCATTCACAAAATAAGAGTTAAAAGTGAATAGAAACTACAAGCTCACCACCGATGAGACTTTGAAATTAGTAAAGTAACTTTCATTTAGTTGGTGTGTGTGGCTTGCATTCTTCAATTACATCCTCATCTTGCTTCCGTATGCCAAATGTTTCTGGCACCCTGCTGTGCAAAGAGAAGCTGTGTTCTTCAAAGACCTTTCTTACCTGGGCTGACTGCACAATATCTGCAAACCATCCTTACCTGGACATTATATTAACCCTTACCTTGCTGCATCCTCCACAACAACTAAACTAAAACTGGTACCACCACAATGATACACTTCCGAAGCATTAGGTGAACACCTGTTTTGATGAAAAGAGCAGAATATGCCCTGCTGAAAACATATGTGTGCTTTAGAGATCTGCCTCAGCATTATTCAAGTTCAAAGCATTCCTGTGTTTGGACCCAATAGAGTCATTGTTTGGCATGAATTATTCAGGGAGGCAACTTCAATTTTGGTTCTGTATTAGCAGGATGGAAGCCATTATCTAAAACAATTAGCCTTGGATGTATCAAGCTATGCTCTGCATTTGTTCCATTCATGTAGAAATTCACCTATGATGTACCTGAGTACCTTTTGTTAAAATGCTATGACCCATTAATAATGCTGATTGAACTCATATTATTGGGGGATAATTTTGTGAGAGTTAAATTCTGAATGTGGGGGAATAAAAATCTGAAATTAGTGTGAATAGGTTCTTGACAACAGGTGCAGACTCAGTGGAGGAAGCAGCATGATTTTGTACTGCATAACTTGATGAGACAGAAAGTATGAGTGTTTTGATCCGTGGCACTATGTAAAAGAAGAAAGATTGTATAGGGATTACAGTCAAATCTATATAACACTGAACACCATGCCCTACTCCTGAAAAATATATCATAAGTGACATGAATATATCGCTGTGGCATTTTGTACACATTATCAAGGATTAAGAATCAACTTCAATGCCCTGTACATTTACATGTATTAGGAATTTGCTGTGATGTGTTGGTCTGGGCGCAACATGCAAGAGAAACAACAATATAAAGTTCTTGGGTGTCGACATCTTTGATGATCTACTCTGGGTTCAACATGCTGATGTAACCACGAGAAAGGCACGCCAGAGGCTATATTTCATTGGGAGTTTGAAAAGATTTGGTATGTCATTAAATTTCTGCAGATGTACCATGGAGGGCATTCTAACTGGCTGCATCACTGGCTGTTATGGAGATACCAAACAGAGGATTGGCAAAAGCTGCAGCTGGTTGCAAATTGAGCCAATCCATCATGGGCACTAGCCTCCCCATTATCAAGGATATTGTCAAAAGACAATGCCTAAAAAGGCAGCATCCATTATTAAGAACCCCTGCCACCCACAACATGCTCTCTTCTCATTACCAACATCAGGGACAAGTTCTGAAGTTCTATGTTTTAGAAACAGCTTCTTCCCCTCTGCCATTGGATTTCCTAATGGTCCGTGAAACCATAAGCACTACCTTGTTCTATTGCTCTCTTTTTGCACTAATTAATCTTTAAAAATATTTCTTATGGTGACTTACAGTAATCTTTCTTTACATGTACTGCACTGTCCTGCTGGAGCAAAACAACAATTTTCATGACAGATGTCAGCGATATTGAACATGATCCTGATTCCAAAACTAGTGGGCTGAGGGATGGGCCAGCAGTCACTGTATGCAGACCACAATTAATTGCAAAAATAACACAGGCTGGGATTAGTGAAAGGGTATGCGGGGAAGAATGTAACATTATGCCAACCACTGAAAAAACTGGGAAACCTTACATGCAGTGCAGCACTTTTAAGTATCATCTAACTTCACTGCACAATGTATTCCTTGATACTTTAATAAGATAACAACAAAGTATCATAATATTTTTTCTGGAAGCCCAGGTTACCATTGGCAAAAGAAACAGGAACAGCATAAATACTGTATGACGCCACTTGGTGTAGGACCAGTAATGGATAAATTCAAACTGAACTAAAATACTTCACATCTAGAAGTGTGCAGATTAAGTTTCCATAAACATGTGCAATTTCTGCTTAAAGACTATTTAACACCCATTGAACCATGCCTGCTCTCATTTTCCAACTAGAGACCATCAGAAATTACCCAGGCACTACCGAGCACAATTCCCCTCAGTACAAATGACATTAGTTGTGCGCATAATATCATTATCCTGTGCGCAAGAAACACTTCTATATTGACCCAATGAGAAACAGCTGAATATTATGGCTGCAATTTATAACCTGAATATATAATTCATATGATATCAAGGGTCAAAACCTGCAGCAAGTTGGCAAGGTACTACGTAATGAATCTCCACTGCTTTAAAGCCCTGGTTTTTCATGCTTGGCATCTTTCTAAAACAGTTGTTGGGTACTAGATAACTTGGGGTGACCCATGCATCCCTTTGCTCTATAAGACCAATCAATCATGCACAAGCCTCTATGAGTGTTGCTCATCACAGGATGGGATTGGAGATGAGGTTAGCCAGAAACACATCCCTTGTATTTTACCTCACCTCCGTGGCTACTTTTCTGCAGATGCTCTGAAGTTCTTTAAGGCCCTGGTAGACATCCCCACACCGCAAGAGAGACTGCAGAAGCTGGGAACCCGGATCAACATTCATAAAGTGCTGAAGGAATTCAGGAGGCCAGGCAGCATCTATGGAGGGAATTGAACAATCAATGTTTTGAGCTGAGGCCCTTCAACAGGTCTTGAAAAGAGGATGGCAGAAGCCAGAAGAAAAGAGTAGCAGGAGGGGTAGGAGCTGGAGCTGGCAGCAGATAGGTGAATCCAAATGAGAGGAAGAAGGTAGAAGGGTGGGGGAGGGGCAGTTCTGGTCACACAATACCCTGAATTCAGCCCCGCCAATGTCTTATAGACCTTCAACAACATAACATCACAGCTCCTGTACTCAATACTCTGAATTATGAAGGCCAAAGTGCCAAAAAACAGATTTTTATGATCCCACCTGTGATCCCGTTTTCAAGGAATTATAGATCTATATTTCTAGATCCTTTTGTCCCACCACACACCTAAGTGCCCTACCATTTAGTGTGTAAGTCCTACCCTGGTTTGTCCTCCCAAACTAAACAATACACACTTGTCTGCATTAATCTTCATCGGCCATTTTATTTTCCCAGCAGGACAAGATCACACTGCACAATTTGGTAACTTGTCTGCACCAGACTTTTGTCTGCATGTAAATCAAAAGCAAGAAACATCTGACAGATATTTTGTCAATTTGTCAATGATCTTTATGTAGATCACTCCACTGGATATTAGCACTGCATTTCTTAGGGATGTACCCTTTACAAATTATCACTTTTTGACAAGCAATCAGTGGGTTGGGCAGCAGTTGAATTACCCACAGCCACAAACACAAGGCATTCTGCAGATGCTGGAATTCTAGAGGAACATGCATAAAGTGCTGGAGACACTCAGCAGGTCAGTGCAGCATCTATGGAGAGGAACAAATATTTCTGATGAAAGATTTTGGCCCCAAATGTCAACAGTTTATTCCTCTCCATAGATGCTGCCTGACCTGTTGTGTTCCTCAAGTGCTTTGTGTGTGTCATCCATGACAAAGTATTCAAGCAGATGCAAAAAAATTCAATTCAATTTATTTAGGTTTAATTGTCATTCAGCCATACATAAATACTCACAAAATACAGCCAATCGAGACAGCATTACTCCGAGGTCAAAGTTCAAAACACAGTACCAACAGTCACACACAGCACAAAGTGCACATAGCAGATATAAGATAGAAAGACAGACCAAACTCATCCATTCAATGTTGCTGAAATCTGCAGATGACCAGAACAGAGCTTGTCTTTTGCTGAATGAGCATGGGGGGGGGAGGTGCGGGGAGGCCGTGCTAACTTCAGCCTGGACACCACTCCCGGTGAAACACAACGCTTCCAATGCCTCTCTCACTGCAGCTGTAAACAGGGACACCATGGCTTGAGGCCCAATGCTCGCACATACAAGATAACAGGCACATATAGGATAGCAGTAAAATACAATCATGTAAAATATATATGTATATAGTCCAGGCCCTGAATCTGGACTGTGTTCTGCCAACCGAACACTGGCAGGGTGGGGAGGGGAGGTGCAGTACCAGCTCCAGCCCAGATGCTATTCCATGTCACCCCAGTACAACACTCCAGCTTCATTGCCTCTCTCTCCCAGTGGCTATAACCAGGCATCACTGTGGCTCAAGGCCCTGGGTCCATCTGAAAGCTCCCAAAATCTGCAGTAGCCTTCAATATAGCTTGTCTTCCACCAAGCAAACACTGGAGAGGGGGCTCCAGCCTGGACGCCTTGCCATACCACCCCTGGTGGAGCGCGCTGACGACAATGCCTTTCTCCTAGTAGTCTGAGACAGGCAACACCATGGATTAAGGCCTAGTCTCACTATGACTGGGGTCTCGCAGTTTCCCAGCCATTGGTCTCTGCTCTCCACCAATGAATCAGTAAATCAAACTTGTGGTATTCCACATTAACAATGTCCAAAAGGGTCTTGCGATCACAAGAAAAGTGAGCAAGATGGTCACTCACCGTTAAAATGTACATCTCCATCGACTCGGTTAGCAGCACGATACACAGCTCCTTCATTTTGCCTGCCAGTGAGCAACTCGCTGATAAGGTGCTTTAAGTTCTTAATATTAATACTCAGCAGGACCTTGCGATTTAAGTAGGATAGTAGCTCCTTTTGTTGACCCAATAGAATCTGTTGCAACCAAACGTGCTGCCATCTAACTGAAATATTGTTGTAATTTGTTTTAGGAGGTGTTTTGGGTGCAGGGGTGGGGCGAGGTGGTTTGGAACTGTTAGTCCAGGCTCTGGAAAAATGTCCTCTTCTTTTACATTGGTTTACAGTTCAGTATGGATAACAGAAATTTTGGCCATGAATTACTTTGTAGGCACTCCATAGAAGTGCTAGGCTAAGTTTGTTCAGCAGCAGCTGATTGTCATTTGTTCCAGTATTCTATAGATACAATCTTCTTTTGCATGGCAATGTAACTATCGAGCAACAACTATAATTTTTATTTAGGTTTTTAAGTTTGAAAATCCCATTACTGATGGTGGACTATACTACTCTGAATCAAGACTCACTGCAATATCTCCTTCATGCTTGTGGATTGGGCTATACTGCATTGTCTGAGGGGGTTTTGTAAGAACACATGTTTCAAAATCAGGAGTTAGGTGCACTGACACCAACTTAATGGCAAGTTTGCAGTAATCCATTACAAGCACAGTAGAGCTTTAAAAGGATGAGGATCAATGCAAGAAAAACGTTAGAACAAAGTTCTGTGTAGTTTTTATTTCAGATTGATAATTTTTTTACAGCACCAACATGTCATATGTTCTCCAATTGTGACCAAACCTGATCACATCTAGCACCAACAATATATCTGGGATTATTGGGATTCAAATATGTCTTCTGGCACTAGTATTGATCAAGCAATGGAGTCACAGAGACTTACAGAATGGAAGCTGGCCATTTGGTCCACTTCATACACACTGACTTGTGGGTATCCATCCACACTAGTTCATCTCCCAGCATTGACTCATACCCTTCTAAGTCTTAGCAGTTTAAGTGCTCGTCCACAAACTTTTTAAATGCTATCACAAACCCAGCTTCAACCATTCTGCCAAGAAGTGAACTCCAGGTGTTTAACAAACTCCGAATAAAGAAGATCCTCTTCACATGCCTTCAAAATATCTTCTCCTGTACCCTAATTCTATATTCATTGATATTATCTAGCTCTGGTGTAGGGAGAAGTGGATACGATAATGTGAAAACCAAACACAAAGCATAATTGAATCACAGTTTTACTTGAAGGGGATTTCAGTATCCCTCTCATACTGAAAGGCGAAAGGAGGGGAAGATATGTCAGATGGTGATACCTCATTGAAGCAGGTTGAAATAGCATGGGTGATCCAGAGGCTGATATTTTGTACACTGGTTGAATGCCCGAATGGTCCTTCATTGATCCTGTTACGGTTATATTGATGCTGGTATGAGGAAGATGGGGGAAATGGACATTATGTGGGTAGGAGGGATTAGCATTTGAGGGGACTTTGATTTATTTTTAGCTGGTTCAGCACAACATTGTGAGTTGAGGGACCTGTTCCTGCACTATACTATTCTATGCTCAATATCATTAGTCTATTATGGATTTATTGAGTATGCCCGCAAGAAAATTAATCTCAGGGTTGTAAACAGTGACATACGTGTACTTTGACAATAAATTTACTTCGAACTTTGAAGGGACAGAAAGAAAACACTGACATTGCTATGTCCATTAGAGAAGAGGTAAGAACAAAAATGCTGGAAATAGACAAAATGTAGGAGGGAAGGGTTAGTTTGATCTTAGAGTTTGTTATAACATCACGGGCCAAAGTAAAGGTACTGTATTATAATGTTCCATGTTGTATAATTAAAATATGCTCAAGAGCTCTCTTCATTAAGTTGGCGGAGAACAAGCACATCAGGAAGAAGGAAGATACTTCAAAGGAACTACATGGAAACCCTCAACACTGAAGGAGATACAACAAAGAAAGAGAAATGGGAAGAAGGGAATGTGGAAGGGATTCCTTCCAGAAGACAGTGTGTGAAGAATTATTTTTCAGGTAGCTGCCAGAGCCTTTAGCCTTGCAATGGATGCTTGTTATTAAACGATTCCTTGAAAAAGAAAAGACAGAGTGGTACAGAAAACGGATGCAATCAAGGAGCCCCTCAATTTTTTCTCTGCGGATAAACTGCCATCAAGCATTACACCAATGCATTCAGTCTAGGGGGCATCGCTGAGCTTCCTGGAGTCCGTCACCTCAATTCACCATCCTACTCTGACTGAACTATTTGTGTCCTTCTGCACTGTAGGCTAAAGGAATAGTATTTCATCAATAGCATCGCATGCAGCCTTCTGAACTCAATATTGAAATGAGGTAACTTGTTTTCTCTGCTTATATTTGACTAACTAGTTCATCAGAAAGTCATTTATCTGGATGTTTCTCTCTCTCTGTTAACATGACTTGATCACAGTTATTTCACAGTTTCACCTGAAGGTGTAGTTTTGATTACCGGATGGTGCAGGGCCCCTGTTTCGTTGACATCCCCTGCTTCACAGCTTTCACATATCCGTGTTGGCATTCTCTTTTTATCAAATGTCCTTCCTTGTCCTATCAACCACATAATTTCATCAATTGCATATCACTACAGCAAACCCTTGGGTCTTAAACATCCATCCACCACTTTCTTTGCAATTCCTTTACCTTCTTTCCCTGATCTGATGAAAAGTGTACAACATTTCAGAGACGTAACATAAAGATTTTTACTCGTTGTGTATGTGAAGGATGTAAGAAATCAAGCCAATTCAGCTTAATTTCTCTTTCAAAAGATGCTGACTAAGCTATGAGTACTTACAGAATTTAATTTTTGTTTCAGATGTTTAGCTTTTTCAAATTTTTAAGAATTGTCTTTTCCAATGGCTATTTGATTCTTGTTCAAAAGAATCTCTATTAACACAACATGTAAATTATGAATTATTGCAGATTTTACACTAGTCCAACTGTTCAATGTAACAACTGTTACGGACAGATATAAGGATTTGCAAGAGAACCAGCCACAAACACTCTGTGGCCACTTTATTGGATACCTCCTGTACCTAATAAAGTGACTACTGATTCATTGTTCATGGTCTTCTGCTGCGGCTGCCCATCCCCTTCAACGTTTGACATGTTGTGCGTTCAGAGATGCTCTTCTACACACCACTGTTGTAACACATGGTTATTTGAGCTACTATCACCTTCCTGTCAGCTTGAACCAGTCTGGCCATTCTCCTCTCCCTCCTTCTGCCCACAGAACTGCCGACCACTGGATGTATTTCTTTGCTTTTCATACCTGCACTATTCTCTGTAAACTCTAGAGACTGCAGTACATGAAAATCCTCAGAGATCAGCAGATTATGAGAAACTCAAACCACCCTGTCTGGTACTAACAATCATTCCATGGTCAAAATCTCTTTAGATCACACTCTTGCCCCATTCTGATGTTCAGTCTGAACAACAACTGAACCTCTTGACCATGTTCTTATGTATTGAATTGCTGCCACATGATTGGCTGATTAGATATTTGCATTAACGATGTACAGGTGTACCTAATAAAGTGACCACTAACTGTATATCATGCGGTATCAATAATGACATTTTCACGACTTCTTGGAGTATCCTATTGACAATTTATCACACTTTTAAGTGCTCTTTTCTGGACAACGATGGTATAATTTATGGAGAGCCAGCTGATTCAGTTTTATATAGGTTGGATGCTCTACAGGCCGGTGCACTTAGAATCTGTAATGGAGCATTCTGGGCCACACCAAGAGATGCACCGGGTGTTGAATGAGGTGAGATGCTTCTAGACTTGTGGAGAGAAAAACTGAGCCTTGTATACTGGACTTACATAGTAGGGTGAGGACATCCCATCTGACGAGTTTAGTTTTAATGGACTGTTGGGAATATACTAGCGGAGTTGGGAAATGCTTTTGCAGATAATTAGGAAATATATGTTGGAGTATGGTCTTGAGGATTCGTGGATTAGCCCAACAATGGTCTGGCCAGAAGCTCCACCTTAGAAATTTCCAGATGTGGGAGTAGTTTTGTCATTACTGGGGGATGGACATGGTCCTGTGGATGGTGACAGGATGTCAGGTCATTTACAGCAGCAGCATTTTTCCTTTTCGCCTTTCGTTACAGATGGTTCTAAAGTCTCTGTTAGCAACTGGGTGGGCTCCGGAATACTTATCCCCCGGATTCATGTTGAGGTCGGGAAAAGGCTGATTGATGGGTTGTCCATCTATACAGCAGAATTTATGACCATTATCATTAGTCGACAATGGGTTGTACAAGTTAAACCAAACAGGGTTGTGATCTGCTACACTTTGCCTCGGTAATGCAGCATTTGGAATCGGTGAACAAAGAGGCCTGATCTATTGACAGAAGAATGTTATAATCTATATGTTCTGGAGAGTGCAGGAATAGGAATACAGTTTTATTGGGTCCCTGCACATATGCATGTATCGGGTAATGAAAGGGCAGATATTACAGCAAAACAGGCACTTTCTAAATCTGAAGTAGATATTATAGTCAACATGGAAAAGAATGAAGCCAAATTTTGTATTAGGTTGGCTGGGATTAGAAAATGGCTGAAATTGTGAATTAGGAGTGGGGCATGGGGGGTGGTATTATAATTTAGTTCCATCAGTTCAGGGGAGGTGCCTTTTGGGAAGGAATAGGAGGGAAGATGTGTGTTTGGCGAGATTGAGGTTAGGACACACAAATCTGCACTTCACTTTGGCACTTGTTGGTAAACATGGGAATGGGTGATATGACTTTTCTGAGGTACCAGAGACAGTGGAGCATGTGATCATGGTGTGCCACTAAGATTCGTTAAAACATAGGCTATTCTGGCACCTGAGACAGGGATGGTTAAGTCACGTAGGGCCCTGGTGAAGTTCTTAATTAAAATAAGCTTGGAAGCCATGATCCCCGTCATGGCTCATTTCATTATCCATTACAATAGGTGGCGGTAATGCACCTTCCTGACAGGCGGGAGCCGCTGTTAGCACAAAAAAAGAAGAAAATGTTTTCAAGTTAGTTTATGCTCTGGTCTTCAGGGTGCTTAAACCCATTGCACAAAACCAAGTAAATTGACTACAACAGATGGGCAAAGCGAATTTAGATTGTGTCTTCATTCCATCTGTTCATAAGTCAATACAGGATTAGGATGCTAATCCATTTTAATTGCGATTTACTGCAAAAATAATAATGAGTTATTTATCCAGTAAATAAACATTTCCTTAATCCATCGCAAAGCCTTAGAAAAGACTTGTCCAGTATTTTTAGGTCAATGGTTGTAGAGTTAGTTTCATTACCAAAGAGTATATTGAAAATAAAAAAAAATTGTTGTTAAAGATTTTAATGTCATTTCTCATGTTGGTGTGAAGAAAATGATAAAGTTAGATCTGCTGGACTTGTACCTCACCATCTAAGATTTGGGTCAGACCTCATCAGAGTGTGCTCTTTGGATGTAATCCACGGAATCGCAAGAAGCAAGACAAATCTAAACCTTTCTTTTCATATATAATAATATTTCTCATCTTATTTTCAATGATAATAGAATTTGCCTCCGCTTCTATGTTCTTCTCTCTTGTAGAAGCCCATATTAAATATCTCTATCCATTACCTTACGTTATTTAATATTCCAGTATTGCTTTTTCTGTCATATCATATCTGGAGCAGTTACTGTTCTTGTGAAGTCTGCATAAGCCTTTACAGAAAGGACTCTATCTTGTTAACACTGGAACGATCTTGTGATTATGTGGGAAATTAGTGTCAGGCTATAAAGCAGTAGCCCTTGTGTCTCTCTGCTTTAAGTTGTGTTTGGTGGAATTAATGATGATGTGCACTTTATTATACTGACTATATTGGATGGTACACAAAAGACCATGTGAACATGCAACTTAACAAACCAAACCAACAAATTCATGTTCCCTACTTTAGTATAAATTTATTATATCAATATAAATACCCTGTTTTATTATAAATTCATTATAATTAATTAGCCTGTGCTAATCCCGTTGCTCATTTCCTCAGCCATTCAGCAGAGATCTGTTTTTTGACTGAGTAACTCCAGTTTGAGCACAGCAGCACAAAGGATTGTAAGAGTGCATTATTGGGGTCTCTTTTCCAACTATCCAAGGTATTTTTCAGGAGCACTGTGTACATCTTTAACATTGTCAAGAATCCTTCCCGTCCATCCCACAATCTCTTTAACCCCTACAAAGGATACCATAGCATTAGGACAAGGACTGTTAGGCTGGGAAACAGCTTCTTCCCGCAGGCTGTGAGACAACTCATCTCCCTGCCACCACCCAGATCTCATCACGTATGAAATGCCAGTAGCTTTGTACTGTCTATTTTTTAACTTGCATTGTAAAAGCACCTTATGCTAAAGTAGTGGTGGAGTTAATGGATGGAGGTGTTGACCGGCCTTACTGTTTGGGAAAAGTAAACCATTTTGAGTCTGGTGGTGTAGCATAGATGCTGTGTGATTTTATTCCTGATGCCACAACTGCCTGGTTGGTGTCTCAGCAGTAAACACAATTCTTCTTCACCTTTTCCTATCTCCCATCATGGCCTACAGCACTCCTTGGTTCCAGCTGGCCTACATTCCTCCCCATTTATTTTGACCGCCATGATGTTCATCTACACCCCATTAAGCACCCTTATGATGGTCCATTCTGCGTTTTTGAACAGGGAAAAAAGATTTTTATTCCTGATAGGAAGGATGAGATTGAATGCATTTCTATAGATCACCTTATTCTGCTTAGAAACATGGAGGACTATGGGTAACTAGGTCATTTCTAAGATAAGGACATGTTCGGCACAGCTTTGTGGGCCAAAGGGCCTGTATTGTGCTGTAGGTTTTCTATGTTTCTATGTTAAACTGGACCACCCGGATATGGATGGTTCCACTACTATGCCCCTTACATCACAACATGACCTTGTGCATGACAGCACACCCCGGATGAGCCAGAGCACCTGCTGTTACTCCAACCAAGGCACATAGGACCCAAGCCAGGTGACTCATACAAATTCCAGACAAACTTACAATGCCGGTTTTGGTGAATTCCGGGGGAACCTATGTAGGGTAATGTAATTGATGACAGATGACACATATTGTTCATAACAGACACTGTTCTACGTAATTCATAAGCACTGTCATTGAGTTCTTGTGTTCACGTTAAGGTACAATGTCTGATATAATGACACCAGTGTAAGGCGAATGCTTTTGGTTTGTTCGTAATAGGAGAAAAGGGATGGTGGCTTTTCTTTATTTATTAATCTTTTTATTGATTTAAAAAAACATAAATGCAATCAAGAGGAGAATTAGTTCAAATATATATATCAGTAACCAAGATTAACATAGACTTTGTCAAAATCATAGATATTGTTAAACTAGTATAAAATATATAATAAAAAAAAGAAAATAGCAGTTCTCCTCTTACCAGTTTAAAAGGAGAAAGGAAAAAAAAACACTGGGTTTTGAATGAAAAGAAAAAAAAACACTACACTATATATAAAAAAAACCAGAACAAAAAGGGACTGGGCAGTCCATTTTGAGGATAGAATCAAAAAAAAAGAAGAGAAAAAGACTTTCTGATCAAATCTAAAACTTTGAAAATAAAGATTGAAAGAGTAATAAATCAAATTAAATAAAAATATTGGATAAAAGGTCGCCATATTTGCTCAAATTAAAAGGATGTATCAAATGTCCAACTTCTTATTTTCTCTAAACTTAAACAGGACATAATGGAGGAGAGCCAGTAAAAGACTGTAGGTGGATTAGAATCGTTCCACTTCAATAAAATGGCTCTCCTAGCCAGTAAGGTCGAAAAGGCTATCATACGTTGAGCGGAAACAGGAATATTTCCTGCTTCCGATGGGATAATCCCAAAAATTGCTGTAAGCAAATGAGGTTGTAAATCCAGATCCAAAACTCTTGATAGTGCTTCAAAAACATCTGTCCAAAAATTATCTAGCTTTATACAAGACCAATACATATGAGTTAAAAGTGGTCAGCTCAGTATTACATCTGTCACAAATAGGATTAATATTGGAGAAAATGCACGCTAGTTTATCCTTTGACATATGGGCCCTGTGCAATACCTTGAACTGCATCAAGGAATGACGGGCACAAATAGATGAGTTATTAACCGAATGAAAAATTTTACTTCATTGATTATCTGAAAATCACTCTTGAAGTTCCGATTCCCAAGCACGTTTAATTTTATCATTAGATATCATTTGTAAACTCAATAACCGTTTATAAATTATAGCTACCAACACTTTTTGAAATGGTTTAAACTGAAAGAGAACATCTATCATATTAGGTGGATAAGCAGAAGGGTAATTTGGTAACAAACCACGTAAAAAATTCCTAATTTGTAAATATCTAAAAAAGTGTACATTAGATAAATCATATTTATTCGCTAACTGAGAAAAGGACATTAAACAGTCCCCTAAAAACAAATCTGAAAAAGTTATTATTCCCTTGGTTTTCCAAATTAAAAATGTCTTATCCAAAATAGATGGTTTAAAAAAATAATTGAGATAGATATTACTAGGAAGAATAAAATTATTAAACTCAAAAACCTACGAAATTGGAACTAAATTCTTAATGTATGTTTAATAACGGGATTAAATTCTTGTCTGCTAACCTTAGAAAACAAAAAGGGAAGAGGAACTCCCAGTAAAGAGGCCAAAGAGAACCCTTTCACCGAGTTTACCTCTAGATCCAACCATAAAGGACATTCATGTGTATCTGAATAGTGAATCCAAAAAGTAATATTTCAAATATTAATTGCCCAATAGTACATTCTAAAGTTAAGCAAAGCCATACCACCATCCTTTTTTTAATTTCTGCAACAAGGGTTTTCTCAATCTAAGTTTTCTATTGTTCCAAATATAAAATGAAATTATAGAATCTATTCTGTAGAAGAACTCCTTAGGAACAAAAGAGGGAACTGCCTGAAATATATATAAAAATTTCAGTAAAACTATCAACTTAGTAGCATTAATTCGAGCTATTAATGATAATGTCATAGGTGACCATTTAGAAAGCATTTGTTTGGTATAGCAAATTAATGGAAAAAATTATATGTATAGAGATCCTTAAAATTTTTAGTAATTTTAATACCAAGATAGGTAAAGTAATTTTTAGCAACACTAAAAAGTAATTGATGATTTGCATCTGAGTAATTATTAATAAGAAGTAACTCACTTTTATGTAAATTTAATTTATAGCCAGAAAACTACGGAATTCAGAAAATATAGATAACATAGAAGGAATAGATTTCCTAGGATCTGAAATATAAACTAACAGGTCACCTGCATATAACAAAACCTTGTGTACTTTGTCCCCCCTCTTAATACCCTGAATAGTGTTAGAATCTCTAAGAGCAATAGCAAGGGGTTCTAAGGCCAAGTTAAATGATAAAGGGCTAAGAGGGCATCCCTGTCGAGTACCCCTATGTAATCTAAAATAGGGAGATTTTTGATTATTAGTTATAACCCCAGCCATGAGAGCATGATAGATCAGTTTGATCCAGGAAATAAATCCCAGGCCAAGATTAACTCTTTCCAAAACCTCAAATAAGTAAGACCACTCCACCCTATCAAAAACTTTCTCTGCATCAAGAGAAACAACACATTCAGATTCTTTAGATGGTGAAGAGTGAATAATATTTAATAATCTTCAAATATTAACATGTGAATATCTATTTTTAATAAATCCAGTTTGGTCATTGGAAATAACAGTAGGTAAGATACTCTCAAGTTTATTAGCCAAAATCTTCCAATTAAATCAGTAACAGTATTAAAATGAACAAAAGGGATTTTAGAATTAATAAAAATAGATACCCCTCTTATTTTATTTACTGATAAAGAATGAAATAAGGGTCCCATCCAAAATTTTAAAAAGTGATTTTAATCTTGTTTACGAATATATGTGTCCTGCGCAAAAATAATATCTGTATGAAGTGTTTTTAATTTTTTTTAAATCTTTCTACACTTAATTGGTTGGTTCATACCATTTAAATTTCAAGATATTATATTGATTTTATTGAGATCCATATTTAAAATTTAATTTAAAAATTCAATGAGGTAATCTAACGCGCAGGCGCAGCCTAAAATAGAAGAAAGGTCGAAGCTTGACTCAATCAGAAAGTTCAGCAAGATGATTGACAAGGAGAAACCCCTCAGGACTGCCCAGTCCAAAAAAAAACTAACCTAATAGCCCCACCTACCTCCCCCAAAAGCCCAGAAATCGTCCAATAGGCAAACAACATGCTGACCTTTAACCCCTGTCTCCAGATGGCAGCTCCATTTACAAAGTAAAAAAATTACCACCTCCAAAAAGACATAACAAAGAACACACAAAGAAGTAAACAAATTCCAAATATTTTCATATTATGTCTAACAGTAATTAAGACCGAGTTAACAACAGCCATCTTAAATCCATTTAAAACACACGGCCATGTATTCAAAAAAGAAGGATAAATACTAATATATACTACAACTAATATTAAAGACCTACAAATTAAAGAAAAAATAAATATATATGTATTAAATTCAGAACTGCATTAACTGTTAAAGCAAACAACAATAGATCTAAGTAAGTTAACCAAGACTGTATCTGAACATTGATAAAACGAAAAGCGGACTTTCATCAACGGCATTACAAACCACTCCCAGCTAAGGATCAACTTTTCAAATTGCTTGCGAAGTGGACTTAAACTCATTATAAATTTCCAACCATCTTCTGGAGAGTCAATCTGTCTTAGACAAGCATTTGGTGGGGTAATCATCAAACGTGCCAGATAACGCAACGACGGACGACAATTCATTTTTAAAAATTCCGCCATCACTTCCTGATATTTAATTCTTTCGGCATTAATCTCTGGGGCAAAATCTTCCACTATACAAATCTGAACTTCATTGTAGATCAGCTTATCCCTTTTCCTTGCATTCCGAAGAATAGCTTCTTGGGTTGTAAAATAATGCAAACTGAGAATTCCAGGACGTGGTTTAATTTCAGCTGATGGTTTAAAGCGCCAAATTCTGTGGGCTCTGTCCAATATCAGACAAGCTTTGAGAATGTCACCAAAAAGTGAATATAGCATGTTCGAAAAAACTTTAGTGGCTCACCAGTTTCCGTATTTTCAGGCAAACCCAGTATACGTAAATTTATCCTGCGACTTCTGCTTTTCAACTCAATCGTTTTCTTCTTAATCCTTAGGTATTCTCATTAATTTTCTTTTCCATAAAAGACACTTTCAAATCCTGTTCCTTAATAGATTGATCCATTAATTCAAAATCCCTTTCAATTCTGTGAGTACTCTGCTTAAGCGTCTGATATCGATCTTCCAAACTCTTCAAAGACTCCTGAATAGCAATGTTAGTTTTTTCAAACAATTCATTAGCTTTCGTCAATTTACCCATTTTAGTATCCAGCGTACTGATCTTCACATTAATAGCTTCCATTAAAGAAAATGAAAGTAGAAACTTCCTCTGATTTCTCTGTTTGTTGTGGCTCAGGAAGAGTTTTGCCACTACATAATTCGGTTCCAATCATCGTAATTAAACCGTAAACTCCTTCAGCAAATATGATAAATCTTCAAACTTAAGACAGATCTAGCAGTGGAAAGTAAGTTATGAAGGACGGAGCTGAGACAAAAAGACGACTTACTTCATACGCTGCCAAAAGGAGACTCCCCGGGATGGTGGCTTTTGTTAGCACATAAAACAATTCTCACATATTTTATTCACTACATTCTACAATAGCATCAATCTGGTGTGCAAGCTTTCTTGAACTAAGTAACTTAACCAGTGTTGTCTGTTCTCTATATACTGTGCTGTTTCTTTGCAAAGCTGTCCTTTTAACTTCAGACTAATTACTGTTTGTCATTTAAATTAAAAACTAAAGGCAGGTTCCCGTTTATGAGATGAAGCCAAACAAAGAATATTAGTTAGAAGTTTAACACAACTCTTTGATTTCTCCCACTCCCTCTCCCATTCTCACTCCCTCTCCCACCTCCCCTTCTCTCTCTCTGTCACTTACTCACTCCCCCACTCATTCACTCTCTCTCTCTCCCCTGTGCCCTTTTTCCTTGGCACTGTTTGTTTTATGGGGAATGCATATAAAGTACTGAGTTAGGTATAAACTATTCATAATAAGGTTAGTAAGAAGAATGATTTCTCTTAGCCTGGGGACCAGACCCAGAAGAGCTGGTTAGGAACATGACAAATTTCATTAAACACATGTGTTTGAATTGGATTGTGTTCAACTCTTTGTGGTGATTCTGTTTACTACGTCAAGCAACATGCACAAAATACCAGAGGAACTCAGGTGGCAACTATGGAAAGGAATAGAGTCATTGTTTTGGGCCAAAACAATTCATCAGGACTGGAAATAAATGGGGAATAAGTCAGGATAAGAAGGCAGGGGGAGGGGATGGAGTACAAATTAGAATATGATAGAGGAAGGTAGATTTTGGGGTTGGGGGTGAAGTGAGAAGCAGGGAGATGATAGGTGGAAAAGGTAAAGGGCTGAAGAAGGAATCTGATGGGAGAGAAGAGTGGTCCACAGGAGAAATGGAAGGAAAAGGGACACTAGTGAGTTCATAGGTAGGTAATGAGAAGAAAGAAGGTGAGGGGGAACCAGACAGGGAATGGAAGAAGAAAGAAAGTGGAGGGTGGAGAAATTACTGGAAGCTGGAGAAATTGATATTCATGCCTTCAGATTGAAGGTTTCCCAGGCAGAATATGTGGTGTTGCCCTTCAACATGAGTGTGGACTCTTCTTAGCAGTAGAGGACCAACATTTTGGAATGGGAATGTCTGGACAAGTCATGAGGATGGAGGCCTAATGCTGTAAGTCTGAGAGTGCAGGCACAGGGATTAGAGTTTTGGGGGCCTGGAGGCAACCTGTTGTGGGGTTGGTTGCCTTTTTCTGTGTGTGAATGGGTGAGCGGGAGGGTGGGAAATAGGCTTTTTCTCCTGATATTGTTTTTTTCTTTGCAGTTGTTGTTGTCACTTGTGCTGTTCTGCTGAACATGAGGGGTATACTATGTGGGTGCTGAAGTGTGTGGTGACACTTGTGGGCTGCCCCCAGAACATCCTTAGGTTGTTCTGGTTGTTAATGTAAACAACACATTTCACTGTATGGTTCAATGTACATGTGATAAATAAATCTGAATCTAAATCTGAATTAATAATTAAGGTACTTGTGTACTTAAAGACTTACCCCACACAACACTAATTCTGTATGATGGGGTTTCTGTTCTCAGAAACTTTTAAACTATTTATCTGAATTATTTACCTTGATAAGGTACTTAGAGGCATCTTGTAAATTAAGATATGCTCCTATGATAAATAAGTAATTCAATGGAACAATTTGTCTGCACTCAGGGTATGAAGTTGTAATTATTAAAATTGCTTTCAATCAACTGCTTTTATCTTTGTTCTACTAATGTTCCATGTACTTTGAGTTCAGAGAGATTCGACCAGGAGGCTCTCACAGGAAACAATCTTCCACTAGTCTTAGTCTGAATGCCTGTGCTGAATAAAGACCTTTTACATCTACAGTTCGAATCTCCACATGACTGATTCAAGGTCACAATTAGGACGTCTTCATGGACCTTGATTGTGCATGAGAGAACATAGGACTTCTTGCCATACCTCATCCATGCTCTAAGATCATAAAACCATAAATCCATAAGATTTAGGAGCAGAATTAGGCAATCTGGGCCACAGAGTCTTCTCCATAATTCCATCAAGGCTAATTTATTCTGATGCCAGCATTCTGACAGTGGGCCTCAGTAATAAATCTTTCATCTCATCTTCACATCATTTGTCACCAGCAGCTAACCAGGAAAGCATCCCTTTATTCCAACTCTTTGCATTCTGCCAGGCAGCCAATCTTATGTACATGCGAGTATCTTTCCTGTAATACCATGGGTTCTTATCTTGTTTCGTAGCTTTGTGCACAGTGCTTTGTCGAAGGCCTACTGAAAATCCAAGTAAGCAACATCTACTGACTCCACACATGCCTCTCTTTCACTCTTCATACATATTGAAAAAATTGGTATCCTCTTTTTATTATTAGCTGGCTTACCTTCATAATCCATTCTTTTCTCTCCTTATTGCTTTTTTTGTTGTTTTTTTTTTCATTTTAAAAAAACTTCCTAATCCTCTTGCTTCCCAGTAAGTTTTGCTATATTATATGCTCTGTCTTTCGATTTTATGTTGTCTTTGATGTCCCTTGTTAGCCACAGTTTGCCTCATCCTCCTTTAGAATGCTGCTTCTTTGGGATGAACCAATCCTGCAGCTTCTGAATTATTCTCTGAAGCTCTGGTCATTGCTGCTCTACCGTCATCTCTGCTGGTGCCCCCTTCTAATCAACTTTGGATAGCTCCTGTCTCATATCACCCATTAATTCCCATTACTCCACTGCAATACCTATATTGCATCTCCATTTTTACCTTCTTCCTTTCAAACTGCAGAGTGAATTTTATCATACATTACTCACTCTCTCCTAAGGGCTCCTTATCTTTAAGCTCCCTAATCGAATCTGATTCAATCCACGCCTCTTCTAGAATTGCCTTTTCCCGAGAGTGCTCAACCATAAGCTATACTAATAACTGTCTTATAGGCATTCTACAAATTCCTTCCCTTGGGATCCAGTACCAACCTGATTTACCCAATCTTCCTGCACATTGAAATAACCTGTAACTATCATAATATTGTCCTGTTTACATGCCTTTTCTATCTCCCAGTGTAATTTGTTCTCCACATCCTGGCTACTGTTTGGAGGCCTGTATACAACTTCCATCAGGTTACTTTTTACCCTTGCAGTTCCTCAACTCTACCCACAAGAACTCCACACCTTCTGATCCTATTTCATTTTTTTTTACCAACATAGAACTTTCTCATTCTCTCTGTCCTACTGCCTGTGTTTACAACAGGATATTAATTCTTGGATGTTCAGCTGTTCTTACAGTCATGGCTCTGTGTTGTCCACAATGTCATAACTGCCAATTTTTAATTACACTTCGCTATCATCCACATTATGTATACTGTGTGCATTCAAATCTAACACCATTGTCCCTGTATTTTCCACCCTTTTCAATTTTGTCTGAAGTTATATTCTGAACTTTTCATTTTATTCTTTATTCTGGAGACTTCTGTTATCTTTCCTGCACTCTCCTTTCCTTTTACTTTATCCATTCTTTTCAAAACTGTTGAACCCACGCCCTTACTATTTAGTCTAAAGACCTGTCCAGAGCCCTGGTTATATGATTAGCCATGACCCCGGTCACAGCATGGTTCAGGAGAAGCCCATCCATCAGAACAGCTCCCCCCTTCCCCAATACTGGTGCTAATGTCCCGTGAATTCAAACCCACTTCTCCATCACTAATCTTTGAGCCATGAATTTAGCCTCCGACCTTATTAAACCTGTGCCAATTTGCAGTGGTTCAGCTAACAATACAAAGATTGTTATCTTTTTCGCTCTGTGTTTTAAATTCAGTCCATATCTGCTCAAATTTTCTCTCAGAGCCTCTTTCTTTCTTCTATCTATGCTATTGTTACCCACATAAATCACTACAAATGGATCTTTCTCCTTCCACTTCAAATTTCTCTGCAGGTCAGATGAAATGTCCTGGATCGGGCACCAGTTAGACAACATAGCCTTTGGGGCTTTCAATCCTTGCAATAATGAATTGTGTCTATTCCCTTTACTATACTGTCCCCAGTTACCAGTACATTTCCCAAAGTCTCAAGGGCTGAGGCTCCTTCAGCACTACCGCTTGGATTCCCTCTACCTACCTCACTCACAGTGAGAACCCTCTTGTCCTAATCCCTAATGGATGTGACTGTCTCCTGAAACAGATTGTATAGGTAACTCTCCCCCCTTTTAATGCTTAGCAGTGTTTGAAGCTCAGATTCCAGGTTATCACATTTGAATATGAGATTCAAATATTGTCAATAAATAAAGTTATCTGGCGATTAAGTAGAATCTTGGTCCAAGTCCCCACAAGATTTGGGAATAATTTGCAGAGTTTTATGGTTTTATTTGGGCTAAAACTAAGGACAGCACAGTGGCATAGTGGTTAGTGTAACACTATTAGAATGTCGGCTGTAAAATTGGGGTTCAATCCCCACTGTTGTCTGTTAGGAGTTTATATATTCTCTTCATGACCACATGGGTTTCTATAGATGCTGCAGTTTCCTCCCACATTTCACAGACGTACAAGTTAAGGTTAGTGAGTTATGGACATGCTATGTTGGCAGTGGAAGCTTCCCAGCACAACCCTCAATTATTGGATTTAACACAAACAAAGCATTTTGTTGTACATTTTGGTGTATATGTGACTATCTCTTTATCTTTATGTCTTTAAAATTGGGACTCTCTCTTTTATGCACACAACAGCGGAAGTAGCACCTATCCTGGAAATCAGTGATTCGGAGCCACTGAGTGAAATTGCACTGAGAAGGTAAAGCCAGCTGCTTAGTTAATAAACATTGCTATAACATTTGGAAAGGCAATTTGGCCAGTCGCAAATGGGGATCCTTTCCGAAGCCAGTGAGGCGTACAGTTTAAGGGACAGATGGCTGTGCCATCACTCAATTTATACCAACATTTCTCTATCACACTAGACATGGGAGAAGGCGGTTCAATACTGGCAGCTCCAGTCAACCACCTGTGCACCATACAGAGAAACTTTTCATTTAGAATCAAACATTCTATGTAAATCCCTGTATTTAAGGCAGCTGACACACATTTTCAACTATTTATTGAATAAGATGGGGTGTTGGGTCAGAAGCTTCACATGTGGGTGACATGGTAGTGTAAAGGTTACCATAATACCTCCACAGCACCAGTGACCAATGTTCAGTTCCCACAGCTGTCTGTAAGGACGTTGGATGTTCATCTTGTGAATGCATGGATTTCCTCCTGGTGCTCAGGTTTCCTCCCACAGTCCAAGGACGAGAAGGTAAATAGGTTTTTTTTTTACGTGGGTGCAATTAGGTGACGTGAATTCATTGGGCTGGAGGGGGCCTGCTACCATGCTGTATCTTCTAAAAAAAAGAATATGTGAAACATACTTGGATCAATATTTATTAGAATATTCTTAGTATCTCATTAAAAAAATAAAATGGATGATGTAAGTACTATAGAAGGCAATTTAAACATGGTTACTTTTCAAACTCTGATGAATAGGTCATGTCATTCAGATGCCTAACTCACGGCTCCACATACAGACATTTTACTCCCAGTTGAAGGTAGGTCAATGAGCCCCTGATGGACAAAGGGAACGTTTTAAGGATAAACTCAAAATCAACCTGAAGAAATTAAATATTATATGTAAAAACTGGGAAGGCATTGCACTCAACAGATACACCTGGAGGAAAGCTGTTCGAGAAGGAGCTGTGCTACATGAGAATGACCTCCGTTGTGCGGCAGAGAACAAGCCGCAGCTGTGAAGGAGAGACTGAACAACCGCTAACCACAGCCACCACTTACTCTTGCCCACACGGCACCAGAACATGTGGATCTGAGTCAGCCTCTACAGTCACCCGAGGACCCATTTATAGACCCAAGGTGAACATCACACATCACAGTACTACTTATCAAATATGATTCCTGTTTGTGAATGGCTCCTTTAAAAGCGTTTGGAAGAACATCAGATGCTTCCGTCCTCCTTGCATTCTTGTTGACACCATTGCTAATTTCTCATTAATTCTCCGACTAAATTGCCCATTTTGGCAGTGGTGGTATTTGAAACTACTTCGGCAGCCTCTTGTGACTCTGATTTCTCATTAATATTTTACATCTTTTAACTTGGCATGATATTACTATCCAGCTCATCAAGTTCCATAACAAAACAATATATTGCTATGTAATGTCACAGCATTTAGAACAAGCAGTAGTTATTGGAGTCATAGGAACAGACTGCATGTAAACAGGCACTTCAACCCAAATTATCCGTGTTGCCCAGCGAGCTAGTCAAATTCTCCCACACTTGACCCATGGCCGCCTAGACCCTTCCTTCTATCTATCTACTTATCTTGATGGATTTTAAATGTTTTGAATGTACCCATCTCAACTATTATTTCTGACAGCTCATTCCAAATATGCACCACCCTTTGCATGAAAAACCCCCCAATGCCCCTGTTTTACATCTCTTGCCCCTAATCATAAACCTATGCCCTCTTATTTTTGGTCCCAACTCCTTGGGAAAATGACTATGTGTTTTCAGCCTGTCTATGCCCCTCATGGTCTTTTATACCTCTATCAGATCACTCCACAACCTCCTACATTCCATGGAATGAAGTCTTAGTCTACGTAACCTCTTCTTGAACCTTAGGCTCCCAAATCCAGGCAACATCCTGATAAATTTTTCTGCACTCTTTCTAGTTTAATAACAAAGACAGAGTGATCAAAACTGTCCACAATATTCCAAGTGGGGCTTTGCCAATGCCTTATACAACTGCAAAATACTTCCCAACCCCTGTGCTCAGTGCCCAGACTGATGAAGACCAGCATGGCAAACATTTTCTTCACCACCCTATCTTCCTGAGGTTCCAATTTCAGCAAATATATATTTGCATTCCTAGGTCCCTCTGTTCCATAATGCACCCCAGGACCTAGCATTCACTGTATAAATCCCATGATGGTTTGATCTCCCAAAATGCAATATCTTACATTTATCTCATTTGCCAAATGCAGAGCCAATCCTCAGCCAAATTGCTATTTGCCAGTCCTCAGCCCTCACAGTTAGCTGACCAAGAGCCTCGTGTAATTTTTATAATCTTTTACACTCTGTGGAACATCACCTACTTTAGCATCATCAGCAAACTTACTAACCATGACATGTACATTCACATGCAAATTGAGATATAAATTACTATCTACATGTGCCCCAGGACCAACCCCCATGGCACACCACTAGCCACATGCTTCCATTCTGAGAAACAACCCTTAACCGTCACTTCCGCTTCCTACCACTGATCTAACAATGAGTTCAATCCATTATCTCTCCCTGACTCCCATAAGATCAAACCTTCTAGAGTAACCTGCAATGAGGAATGCAAAGACCAAGCTAAAGTTCATATAGATAACATCCACCACTCTAACCTCATCTACCCTCTTGTTTACCTCTTTGAAGAACTCTAATTGATTTGTCAGACATGATTTCCCATGCATAAAGATGTGACAACTGTCCCGAATCCTAAATCCCTGTCTCTCCAAATGTTGGTAGATCCTATCCCTTAGAATCACCTCCAGCAATTCAATTCTAGAAATTTTTTGGGATTGGCACAATACCATCCTTGTGCACATATCGGACTGCTCCAAGCCACGAGGATAATGTTTAGTAAACGTTCACATTTAAACATTCTGATTAAAAATCACAGTGCTGTGTACTGCTTTTTTTTATTCAAGATACATTTATGATCAAAGTATGTATGCGGCTTACAACCCTGAAATTTGTCTTCTCCACAGACAACCATGAAACAAGAAGAACCATGGAATCAACCCATTTAAAAGCAAAACATCAGACATAAACCCTCCCCTTCATTCCCCTCACACACAAAAATTATGCAAAAGGCAACAAAAAAACAAACAAAAACACAGCATTTAAAAGATAAAATCAAAAGGCATATTTCAGGGTAGTTCAGCTCAATGTTTATTGTTTGCAGGCTGCCCCAATTCAAAAATTGCCCAAACAGCATCAAGGGAGAGAGAGAGATCACTCGAACACAAGGACCTTCCCTTGGAAGCAGTAAGCGAGAGGTTGGTAGACGGCACTGAACAGTCACTCACCTTCCGCACTCACCTTGGTGATTTCAGTCTTCCTCAGAACATTAATTGGTGAGATTGATGAGAGATGGAGTTGATCATGGGCTCACGCTCTGTCTCCTCACTTCCTGGCCTCCATGCCATAGGCTTTGGTCACAGCCTTAGGGAAAACATCCAGACACAGTAAAGCGCCAGATCACCTGGTTGACCCAAAATCACACTGCCAGAATGTAGATTACAGGCTCTAACAGAAGCAGAATCACACCTGAAATAAAGAGAAGATGTAAAAGAACGGAAAGGAATTGCTTCGTGACCCATCTTGAGGACGTCGCCTTTCGTAGTGTTGTTCGCTGATGCCACCTTCTTCTGCTGAAGAGTAGAACTTTGATCTCAATGGTTAGTTTGCTCAGGAATTGTTACAAAGGATCATGCAGTTCCTTTGATAATTTTGACTGTTATACTTTTAAAAATAATATTTAAAATGTTACATTACCCTCCTGATTTTATCTCCTTTTAGAGACCGGAAAAGAAGTGAAGGAAGGTCATATTTCATCCTGGGCAGAAAGCTAGATTTACTTTCAGTCCGTCAATAATCAGGGGTGGGTGGGGGGGGGCTGGTATACTGAACCAGGCTATACTGCCCACAAGGCAATAGTTAAACTGAAGACTGCCATCTCACTATAATGAATGGATGAGTTGACTCATGTGCTTTCATATTGCAACAGAGAGAGCACATCAAGGTGGCAGTTGGAAGCTGGTGCTGCTGACTCCTTTCACAATGCTGGATTCATTGAGTCCAGGAGCGGAGCTTAGACACACTGAGACATCATCCAGTTCTCAGCTTTAGCTGCAGTTAGCAATGTGAGTCATTCAAAACGATCATCAATCTTTTTTACAAAGAAGAGAAAATCTGCAGATGCTAGAAATCCAAGCAACACACACATAATGCTGGAGGAACTCAGCAGGCCAGGCAGCATCTATAGAAAAAATACAGTCGATGTTTCAGGCCGAGACTCTCCTGCAGGTCCACTGTACTTTTTTCCATAGGTGCTGCCTGCCTGCTGAGTTCCTCCAGCATTTTGTGTGTATTGCTGAAACTGGTTCAAAAAGATATGTGCAAGTAAATGTTTTATTTTTATTTTTGTTCATATTTTAATATTTTAATTTAATTTCTTTTACTTAAATGAGTAAATATTTTAAATGTCTTTAAACCTTCTGAACCGTTTTTTCCAAATATCTCTAATCATCGCCTTATAGGATGCCAGTGGCAGCATTAGTAGTGGGTTATATACTTCCCTGAAAGTGGTGACACAGCTGCTGAAAAGGTAAGTTTGTCTTCATTGGACATGGAACTTAGCATAAGTGTTAGGATGTCATGCTGCAGTTCTACAGGTGGTATCACATCTGAAATATTGTGTGTTAAGCCTGATTTATACTTCTGCGTCAACTTGACGCCGTAACCTACACAAATGACTGACGCGAGATGTGAGCATTTATACTTGTGCGTTGGTGTGTCTGCGTCACTCTGCAATTTGGGCACGTTGTGCATGCGCACACACCTGCCCGCACAAGGCTTCATGGTCATGGTAGTCTTTCTCGGGGTAAACAAGTTTAAAACGAGTGCCTTTTTTCGTAAAAGCGGAATGTATCCTCCATAATTTGGGAGGTCCGTAAAGCTTTATGGAAAGCATTGCAGCCAGAGTTCCTTCCCTGCCCTTCAGTAGGCCAATGGGAAGCTATTGCAGCGTAGGATGAAATGCAATGCTACCAAGCGGACCGATCACAGTTGTTGCGGTCTGCATTGCTGCGCCGCGCAGTTACATTTTCGGAGAGGTGTGCGTCAGGCTCTGGCATAGGGATTTGCGTTGGCTCTGCGTAGGCTTTGTGGCGACACAGTACTTACAGCATCGAGTTGACGCAGAAGTATAAATCAGGCTTAACTCTGGTCACCAATCGATAGAACAGATAATATTAAGCTGGAGAGGGTGCAGGAAAGATTTACCAGGATAGTGTCGGGACAAGGGAGCTTGAGTCAAGAGGGAAGGCTGGATCTCACTGACTGAATAGGCTGGATCTGTTTTCTCTGAAATGAAGGAGGCTGAGGGGTAATTTATATAGGTTGACAAAATAATGAGAGTCATTGAAAAAGTGAACATTCACAAAATGTTTCCCAAGGTAGGGAAGTTTAAAACTAGACAGCACATGTTTAAGATGAGAGGGGCAATATTGAAAGGTGACCACAGGAGGTGCTAGGTATATTGGACAAGCTGCAGAGGAAGGAGAAGAGGCAATGTTTAGAGTTCAAAGTTCGAGGAAGATCCACTATCCAAAGTGCATACTGTATACGTCAACACATTACCTTAACATTTATTTTCTTGCAGGCACTCACAATAGAACAAAGAAATACAATAGAATCAATGAAAGACTGTACACAAAGCCTAAAACACAACCAATGTGCAGAAGAAGACAAATTGCAAATATTAAAAAGTAAATAAATCATACGGCAAACATAAGTTAGAGAGCACTTGAAAGTGATTGTGGAATGAGTTCAGAGTTGAGGTGAGTGAAGCTATACACTCCAGTTCAGAAGCCTGATGGTTGATAGTTAATAACTGTTCTTGAACCTGGCAGTGTGGGGCCTAAGGCTCCTGTACCTCCTTCCCGATGGCAGCAATGGGAAAAGAGCATGGCCTGGACGGTGGGAGTCATTGATGATGGATGCTGCTTTCTTGTGGAAGTGCTCCTTGTAAATATGCTCAATGGTGGGGTGGTCTTTGCCTGTACTGTTTCCAGCACTTTTTTGTAGGTGATTCCATTCATGGGCATTTGTGTTTCTATACCAGGCAGTGATGCAACCAATCAGAATACTCTTCACTGTGCAACTGTAGAAGTTTGTCAGAGTTTTTGATGACATGCCAAATCTACACAAACTTCTAAGATCGTAAAGGTTTTGTTGTGTCTTCTTTGTGATGATACTTACAACATCCCAAAGGCACTTGGGACAGTTTCTTGTATAGAAAAGGTCTAGACTGGTAGAAAATGCAAGCAGATGAGACTAGCTCGTGAAGACAGTCACGAGGAACAATAGGTCAGACCGTATCTATGGAGGGGAATAGATAGTTGATGTTTCAGGTCAAAACCCATCATCTGGACTGAACAAGAGAAGGGAGATAGCACTATGAAATGATGCAGAGAAGGCATGGAGCAAGAGCTGGCGGATTTGGGTGACGGATTGATTGGCAGATGAGAGAGTAGGAGAGTGGAAATGATGCAAGAAGGTGGAAGTTGAAAAAAGTGAAGGTGACAAACGGATAAAGATGATGGAGCCTGATGGTAGAGGAATGTGGACTATGGAAGTGGAGGTAGGAGCCAGTGGGCAGATGGAGAGGATGTGGAGGGGAAAGAGATAGGGTTATGGGAGCCAGTTACTTCTCCCATCTGTCCCTTTACCCTTTTTTGCTGATCCAGCTGGCCTCCATCCATCTCCTCATCCTCATTTGCCAATCACTTACTTCACCTGAATCCACACATTTCCCTCTATAGATGCTGGTTGACCCATTGAGTTCCTTCAGCTCGTTGTGTGTAGCTCATGAAGGCACGTTGGCTGCCATGGAAGGATTGGGATGAAGGGTCTGTTTTGTTGCTGCATAAGTCTGTGTTTCTATGTCATCCTTGATTTCAGACCTGTTTTGTCTGATGTGCACTTCTTTGCCCTGAAACCTCAAAAATTCAAAGATTCAAAGTGCATTTATTACCAAAGAATGTCTAAATTATACAACCTTGAAATTTGTTTGCTGAACAGGCAGTTATAAAGCAAGCAATCCAAGAGAACCCAATTAAAAAAAATATGTAAAGCTCTAAAAAAGACCAACCTCTGGATCCCACAGGGAAAAGAGAAAAACTAAACAAAACAAGTCATGCAAACAATAGGATCGAGCTACAACAACAGCATTCCAAACCAAATTGACTGCTCAAATCCAAATCCCCACAGCAGCCCATAGTAGGCCCAAAACCTCGGTATTTATTTCATCATACTAGCAGGGGAAATCAACACCAAAGTTCGCAGACCAAAATTGCACGCGGTATTCCAAATAAGGCCTCACCAATGATCAGTTTCAATGCTTCAATAGCTCCATTTAATATCAGAGAAGATATACAGTATACAACCTGAAATTTTTACTCTTCGCGGACATCTTTGAAACAGAAGAAAAGCCCAAAGAATGAATGACAAAAAAGTAAGAATCGCATATCCCCCCTGCCACCTTCCCACCACAAGCAGCATCAACCCTCCCCACTCCCCCTCCCCCCATTTATTCCAAAGAAAGCATCAGCATTCTCACCACCCACCATGCAAGCAACAGCAAAGCCCCAAAGAGAGACTATGGTCTATAGTCCATCAAAAACTTCTGTTCATCCCAACAGTTCAACATCCAAAACGGGAACATGCCACCGTGGAGAACAACAGTTTGAGTACAGTTGTAGGTCACGGACCCCAACAGGACCCCAGCCAGGAAAACAGAGACATTAGAAAAAGAAGAATTTAAAATGTTCCCCTGATGGGCTGGAAGATGTCGTCCTCTGGTGCTATCTTTAGCTGCTATCTCAATTTCTGCCTCAGTAAAGCAATCACTCAGAGAAATTGGAACTAAAGTACAAGGAAAACATGATGAACAGCAAAATGTCACCCTTTGAATTTCATTAGGAAGTTGTTCAATTGGGGATCAATGAGATGGATTCATTGATAAGTTGTGTTACAGAAGTGCCCCAACAGCATAAACTCTGCCACATGCATTAACTTAACTTCAAGCATTTCCCAAAGGCTTTCAAAATTATTTATGATTCAGTGTTATAGGGAAGGAGATACAGGGAAAGGTTAAAAATTTTAGGATTTTATTGCCTGGAACATAGGGAATGAGGGCAGATATGACAGAGGTATACAGAATTATGAGGGCTACAGATAGGATAAATGTTATTAGGCATTTTCCACTGAGGTTGGCTGTGATAGAACTAAAGATCATAAGTTTAAAGTGAAAGCTGAAATATGTCAGGGGAACCTGAGAGGGAACTTCTTTACTCAAAGGGAGAGTGTGAGTGTGGGTTTGATTTCCACATTTAAGAGAAGTACATGGATGAGAGGGCTATGGAGAGATGTGGTCCAGGTGGTGTTTGATGGGACCAGGCAGAATAACAGTTCACTACAGACTGGATGGGCTGAAGGGCCTATTTCTCTGCTAGGGTGCTTTATTACTACGACTCTAGAGCGAGGAGTGTCTGTAATAAGATAACACTTGATGTAAGCCATGCTATACAGAATGACACAACAGTAAGTTTCCTGTTGAAGTTCATAATGATGAGAATGAAACGGGAAGTTCTGCAATTGCTAGCAAGGAAAATGTGCAAGTGCACAGTCCCTTCCCTCTTGGAACATTGTTAATCAAATTTAATATCCTGCACTTCTGTGGAAGACTGAAAGCTGATGCATCTCTTAACTGAGGTTTATTAATAAGCAAATTATCCAATTTACCAAACATTAATAAAAGACAAAAGATACACTTGCAAGCTGAAATGAAAATAAGAACAGAAAGTTCATGTCCTGGTAAGTTATGTTGTCCCCTTAAATGAGTCATTTAGAAGGACTGAAAACAGCTGAAGCCCAAACATTTGTCCTTGCATACCATAATGTCACATCCTGTCTCACTTATGATAAGATCTTTAATAATTGTTTTCTGTTTACTGCTTTTTGTCCAAGCCTTGATCCATCCAAATATACAGTATAACTCATTGCCTCAAGAGCTCTAATTCTGTGTGACGACTTATGCAGTGGCAGCTTATTAAGTGTCTTCTGAAAATAGCTGTCCATATCCATTGGCTTCCCCATTGGCTATACACTCAAATACCAGTAACAGAATTGTCAAACATGATTTCCCTTCATAAAACTGTGTTGACTCTGTTGAATCATACTGTGATTTTCTTGAGACTATTCAGCTGTTAGTTGATCAACCTGCCAATCCTCTGGCTTTTTGAGATTTTGCTTGTTGTGACAATCATTTCCCAAGAACCAGAATCTTTTAACTGAATAAGGTCTCAGCTGAAGGCCTTTGAGGGTAGCAGTTCTTTGTTTTACCGAGGAGCTGCCGTCCAATATGTCCTCAAGTCCTGCTACTTCTGTTTCTCAGCTCAGCATGATCTTGTTTTCATTACTTGTTTTTTCAAAATGAGGCCTTCACTCACTTCACTCATTTATTGCTCTTGAGAACGTGGTGGAGAGCAGCATTTTTTGAGTAATTGTAGTTATTCAAGGGAAGGTAGGCTCATAATTCTGGTGGAGGAGTTCTAAGGGCCAGCATTTATTTCTATAACCAATTGCCCTTGAAAAGCTGGTAGTGAGGGGCCTTATTTGATTGTTGTTCTTCAGGTGAAGATATCCCTAAAGAAGGCACACACAGCACCTGTTGTTCACTTCTGATGGGGGTGAATGTTCAGACTGTTGGATCAGCTGTTTCACAGGGTGGTGTACAGCTTCTTGAGGATTGCTGGAATCACACTCATTCAGGCAAGTCAAGAATATTCCATTTTGACTTCCAACTTGTGCTTTGCAGAGATGGCTTTGTTAAGAGGTAAGTCAATCACCATAGGCAACCCAGTCTCTGGCCAGCTCACCTAGCCACAATTTTATGTGTCTTGTTTACTTTCTGGTCAGTGGTGACCCTTGGAGAATACCAGATGATTGTACTGACACTCAATGCCAAGGATAGGTCTCTCTCTTGCTGGAGATGGTTATTCCCTGATTATTTTATGGCTCAGATATAACTGAGGTCCTACTGTGTTGAGGAATGAACTACTTCATTTCTTGTAGAGTGGAACACTGATAGTTATCAATGGACATTCCCAGTTCTGACCTTCTGATGTAAAGATGGTCATTGATGAAGCAGCAGAGAAATGTTGGGTTGATGCCACTGGTCTGAGAATCTTTGAGAGCAATGTGCTAAACAAAGCTTACTAACCTCCAGCAATGAGAACTGCTGGATCCTAGTATTTGTGCAAACCAGAGGTTCTTTGGAAGTCAAAAATGAGGCATAAAACTTGTTGCTTACAACTGTTTTATTAAACATTACAAGAACAAACAACAAACAAAGAAGGAATACAGAAAAGACAAAGGAAAAGGCATCAAGCACATCTCATACTCACTAACAAAATTCCACTGGTAACAATTAACCTATAAAATAGCCAAATTCAAGTGGTTTGACACCTGCTACAGAAAAATAAACTTCTAGAAACATACTGAAACAGTTGCATAATATTTACCAGAAAGTTCACTGGCCAATTGCCTGTATATAGGTGATTCCCAAAAAGCGATGGATGAACCAGGAGGTTCGTAGTCTTCTTGAGCTAGACCTATGACATTTAAGTCTGGTGACCCAGATCTGTACAAGAAAACCAGATATAACATGTGGAGGGTTATTTCAAGAGCTAAGAAACAATTCCAAGCAAGTTTGGAGGTGGCAGCGGATGCACGTGAACTCTGGCAGAGCTTTCAGGCCATTACTTCCTACAAAGTGAAACCCAACATCATGAATGACAGGCAACCCACATAAAAGTTGCTGGTGAATGCAGCAGGCCAGGCAGCATCTCTAGGAAGAGGTACAGTCGACATTACGGGCCGAGACCTTTCGTCAGGATGAAGTCGACTGTACCTCTTCCTAGAGATGCTGCCTGGCCTGCTGTGTTCACCAGCAACTTTTATGTGTGTTGCTTGAAATTCCAGCATCTCCAGATTTCCTCGTGATCATGAATGACAGTGATGTTTCACTGCCAGATGAGGTAAACGCCTTCTATATCCACTTTGAAAAGGAGAACATAACCTCAGATGTGAGAATCCCTGCTACATCCGGTGACCCTGAGATCTCTGTCTTGGAAGTCGATGTCAGGCGGCCTTCCAGAAAGGTGAACCCTCGTGAAGCAGCAGACCATGATGGAGTACCTGGTCAGGCTCTGAAAACATGCCAGCTAACTGGCAGGTTATTCAAAGACATTTTCAATCTCTCACTGCTACAGTTAGAAGTTCCCACTTGCTTTAAAAGGGCAACAATTATACCGGTGCCCAAAAAGAGCAGTGTGAGCTGCCTCAACAACTATTGTCCAGTAACACTCACATCTACGGTGATGAAGTGCTTTGAGAGAGTGATCATTGCTAGAATCAATCCTTGCCTCAGAAAGGACTTGGACCACTGCAATTTACCTATTGCCACAATAGGTCTAAGGCAGACACGCTCTCAATGGCTCTCCACGCGACCTTGGATCATCTGGACAATGCAAATACCTATGTCAGGATGCTGCTTACTGACTATAACTCAGTGTTTAAAAGCTTCATTCCTACAGTCCTGCTCAAAAAGCCACAGAACCTGGGCCTCTCTGCCTCCATTTCCAAATGGATCCTTAACTTTCTAACTGGAAGACCACAATCTCTATGGATTAGTAATAACACCTTCACCTCCCTGATAAGCAATACTGGTGCACCTCAGGGGTGTGTGCTTAGCCCACTGCTCTACTCTCTCTACACCCATGACTGTGTGGCTAGGCATAGATCAAATGTCATCCATAAATTTTCTGGTGATACAACCATTGCTGGCAGAATCTCAGATGGACACAAGAGGGCGCACAGAAGCGAGTTATACCAACTAGTTGAGTGGGGTTGCAGCAACAGCCCTGCACTCAATGTTTGTAAGACTACAGGGTTGTTGTGGACTTCAGAAAGGGTAAGTCGAGGAACACACATCAATCCTCACAGAGGGATCACAAGCGGAGAGAGTGAGAGAGTGAGAAATTGCAAGCTCCTTGTCGTCAATATCTCTGAGGACTTAACCTGGATCCACATATTGATGCGGCTATAAAGAAAGCAAGACAGCAGCTACATTTCATTTACAGTTTGAGAAGATATGATTTGTCACCTAAAACACTCGAAAACTTCTACAGACGTACCGTGGTGAGAATTCTGACAGACTACATCACCGTCTGTTATGGAGAGCTACTGCACAGGATCGAAGTAAGCTGCTGAAAGTTGTAAGATTAGTCAGGTCCACCTTGACTAATAACCTCTGTAGTATCCAAGATATCTTCAAGGAGCAGTGCCTCAGAAAGGCAGTGTCCATCAATAAGGACCCCGCCACCCAGTACACGCCCTCTTCTCATTGCTACCATCAGGAAGGAGGTATAGAAGCCTGAAGGCATACACTCAACGATTCAGGAACAGCCCCTTGCCCTCTGCCATAGAATTCCTAAATGGACATTAAACCCATGAACACTACCTCACTACCTCTTTTAAATTCTGCTTTTGCCCTACATATTTTAATTTAACTGTTTAGTATATATATATATTTACTGTAATTCGATTTTTCTATATTTATCATGTATTGCATTGTACTGCTGCTGCAAAGTTAACAAATTTCACGATGTACACTGGTTATATTAAACCTGACTCTGATTATATAAAAATACAAGCAAGTATAGGAAAGTTAAATAACATGAAATACAAGAGAAATAGCAGTTCTGCACCCTAATCCATTTCCCTTGGTGTATTTTAGGATGATAACAATTGGAGTATTTTCCCCTTCATACCCATGACTTATTATGACAGGTGACTTTATGAATATTGTCCTGCTGTTCCTCTTACCCTCATCCGCTGCTAGTTCCAGCAGGCAAGATTGCTCTGGATTCAATGTTTGTCATGACTATATAGGAACCCAGTCTTTGAACGCACTGCAAATCAGCCCAGTGGATTTTACAGCTAAAAATTCAATTGTTATCCGGAAATAACTGCATTCACGGTACATTTGACCTCCAAGAGGACCACAACCTTGTTGTGCTTTGGAGGCTTATGTGCCTCAGTGATCTGAAGAGCTATGTTGGCAGGAGTGGGGAGGGACAAATGGACAAGGAAATCAGGGAGGGAGGGATTCTTGTGGAAAGCGGAGAGATGGGGTGAGGTGAAGGTACGTTTGGTGGTAGGATCCATTGGGATGCAGAGGATGAGTTGGTGGTAGTCAAGAACAAGAGGTGGAAAGATGGTGAGATAGTTTTCCTATCAGATTTCTATATGTTGATAACCTTGCTTAAAGTTGAACGTTGACCTTGAGCTAATATCTCGTATATTTTGGCATAAACTTAGCTCAAGTTCTTCATTATATACTACACGTCCAATGCTATTAAATTTCAACCTTCATATCCTCATAGAACCAAATATGACTGACTGCATCACTACTTGTTGTGGAAGCTTCAATACCCAGGATCAAAAGAGGCTGCAGAGGGTTCAGATTCAGATTTACTTATCACATATACATCAAAACATACAATTAATTACATTGTTCGTATTAACAGCCAGTGTGTACATACTGTAGGGAAAATGGGGTAGACACAGCCAGACTCATTACGGGCACTCGCCTCACTGCTGTCAAAAGGGAGTGGCTTAAGGAGGCAATATCCATCATTAAGGACCTTTACCATCCAGGACACACACTCTTCTGATTACTATCACTGGGAATAAACAAAAAAATAGATTCGCTTTATTTGTCGCATGTACGTTGCCACATATAGTGAAATGCATCTTTTGCATCAAATCAAATCAGCGAGGATTATGCTGGGCAGCCTTCAACTATTGCCATGAATCCAGTGCCAACATAGCCTGCCGGCAACTCACTAACCCTAACCATACACCTTTGGAATGTGAGAGGAAACCGAAGCGCACAAAGAAAACCCATGTGAAACAGGGAGAACATACAATCTCCTTACAGACTGTGCTGGAAATCGAACGCTGATCTTACGGCTGGCTCTGTAAAGTGATGTGCCAACTACCACACTACCTTGCCACCCATAATGGAGGAGATATAGGGCCTGAATACATTCATTCAACATTTTAGGTATGGTTTTCTTTCCACACTCTGATTGCTGAACAACCTATGGACCCATGAACACTACCTCACTTTTTTGCCCTCTTTTTGCACTGTTTGCTTACAGTTATATATTTCTTATAGTAACAGAGTAATTAATTATGTATTGCACTGTACTGCTGGAGCAAAACACAAATTTCATGACATGTGTGTGGTAATAAATCTGATTCTGATTCTGAACAAAAATGATACACCACGGATAAATTACTTAGCTTGTAACATGTGCAGCTGTTTAACATGTTCAGACAATATATTATAGAGTGACTCATTAAAAAATAAGTATATGCCACAAGTTATAGTCAACAATTTCCTCTTTAGCTCTCAAAGGCTATTCAGTTTCTGTCAAAGTTTTCATGGCACTTTTAGGGGATTTTACTTAGTTGTTTAATTTAGATGCCAGATGCTATGCTGGAAAATCAGGTAAGGAGTCTGATCTGCTGAGCATCCAAATAAGCTAATTCTCAGTGTTGGAAAGCCATGGTAAATATTAATTTTCTACATGGAAAAAAATAAATTACTTCAAAATTCATATTCTGTAAATAATAGCTCAGTCACTCAGGACAAATTTAAAGGATTTTCTTTCCAAATGGGCAACATGAAATGTCAAAATCCACAGTACTCATAGCAAAAATATATGTAATTCATTTTTTTAATATTAAGGGATTCAAGGGAAATGGGATTAGTTTGGGGAATTTGTGTTGATCAAGCATTATCTTACTGAATGCCCTTTAACTTCTGCTATCTTCCTACTCCAGGAACACATATATAGTACCAAGTTAATCTTCCTGCTATTCACAATTGGATGCCTCCATTAAAGACAATGGGCCAGGAGACCATGACCTGAATGCTAGTTCCCTGAACCACTTTGTACTCCACTAGGATCATTGGCAAGTTGAGCTTCCTTCCTGGAACAAAAATAATATCTAGCTTTCAGTGAGAAATTTATGCTTCGTAATGAAGACATTATTTAAAACTTCAAAACAAAACATTTTATATGATATACATATGCAAACATGCTCATTTATTCACCAATGAAATAACTTATTTAGTGAATCATCTGCCTATTCAATGCATGTAAGACAACCTGAACTAACAGTCTATTGTAATGAGTCAAAAATAATCCGACCTCATTCTGTTATACCATCCAGTGAGGCAGCAGAAGGAAGATTTTTTACTATGAACGTATGTTGTATCAGTGATATAAGGGGGATCTTTCCTTCACTTCAATTTGCAGTAACTCAATTGCAGTTATCAGGTTACACTTTCTTGCCTTGTAGCACAATTAGTGCAACTGACTAGGATGGATTTCCAGACACTGAAAGTCCATGAGCTCAACCATGTTATCCTCACCAAACATCTCTGTCTCTTCAACAGAGAACTCAGTCAATGTTGAGCAGAGTCTGCCTTTAATCAATCCATGCAGACATTGTATTGGTTGAGTTGTCCTAGAACAGGCCTGTGCCATGGACTTTTACTTGATGTGCAAAGCTGGACAAAATGACTCTATGCACCCAGTGGGCATTCAGCAAAGCCAAACAGGCTCTAATCAGCATGCAAGTCTCAGATCTCAGTAATATGGCAAACGTAGCAGATGTCAATGGTCTTTTAACAGACTTTAAATCTTCTGACAGTCAGAAATGTAAATTAAATATTCAAATACAATTAAGTAATTAAAACAGTGAAAAGTATTTAAAAATAAATTTATTAAAAAGCAATAATGCACTAGGAAATAACTATTAACAATAATACCTTTTAAACCAGGGGTTATGGTTCCAAGATAATAGGTAAATACATCAGAAAAAAGATGAGAAGTTCTTTCACCCAAAGGGCAGTAAATCTTTTTTGAACCAAAAGGGCCGTGAAGGCTCTGTTCAAAACAGGTTGAAAGGTTATGGGTATTGAGGGAATAAAGGAATGTGGGGTTAGTGTAGGAAAGTAGTGGTGAGGGACAAGGTTATCTATAATTTCATTGAATGTGGAACATGAACAAGGACTGGATGGCCATTTGCTTCTAGTTCTTATGTTTCAAAGATAAAGTAACAAAAATATCAAAGTACTTAAAGTTGAGGAAGTGTATATGAAGTATGTCTGGACTTAACCCTGCACATGTCACTGCTCCTTCTCTGGGTTCAATGTGTCCAGCAATGAGGACAGTCAGGTGACCCAAACTCTAACTGTTACATCTTATAATTCCAAGACAAAAACACTGATTGAAAGGGAAACAAGGAAGTCGAGAATGCAAGTCTAACTTCATTTTTACTTTTAAGCAAGGCACACACTTATCACATGGTAGCATCATGACAGATGAAATTGATGTACTTTTACATATAACCCGTAATAAATTATTTAGACAAATAAAGGATGCTTACTCAAACAATATATTAACAATATTACTCAAATATTACTGAAGTATTAAATACACAACTTGAACTTGATTGTGAATCAGATCCATCAGCTGTCAGACAGTCTGATTTAACTCTCTGTTTGCTATTAATATCACACTACAGAATTAGCTCTAGACTTTTCCCAACCACTTGCATGAGTCTAGATGGTGAGTTCAACCCCATTCTCTTTGTTGAACAGAGATGTAACATCAACAGTTCATCCAACCCTGCAAGCCCAAAACTAAAGCATCTATAATGACCTCCTTTATTTTTCTTCATTTGCATTCAGATTTATTCATCACATGTACAGTGAAACAAACTGTGAAATTCATCATTTGGTTAACAACCAGATTCCTAAACTGAGGACAGCCTTCAAGTGTTTTCACACATTCCAGTGCCAACGTTGTATGGAAACAATGCATGCCACAAGCATTAACAACAACAAATCAAAACAAGACAATGACAGTGAAACAACCTTTTTTTCAATTCCTCCCATTCTTTCATCCAGCCACTCACACACCTAGGCAGGCCTCTAATTCCAGTACAGGCTCTGTTTGGGACTCGAGTCCTTGTCCCTAGACTCTGTGCCTCGTCATTGGGCCTCCAACTTCAGACTGTGACTCCAGGACACCAATCATGGGTTTGGCCTTTGAGCCTCGACCTCTGGACTTACATGGACCCCAACCCCAGTGACTATCCCTCGTAAGTCTATTTTTCTTCAAGTTTCCCTCCTACTGACCTAAGGCTTACCAGACAGAATTTATTGAATTATTCCTGTTACCCCTCTAAAACATTTACTATTTTCCAATCCTCTTAGAATTCACCTGCACCTAAAAGGATCAAAAGATCGCATGTTATAGAGAAAGGCAAGAGAGCAGATTGTCCATTATCTACCCTATCAGATCATGGGGACTTATTCAGTTTAAGTTCTTCAAGTGACCAAGTCCTCCTCCTTCTTGATATCATCATGCTCTAGGGTATTAGTGTACTTCTCCTTACTCATTATACATTTCCTTCTCCTTAGTGTATGACAAAGTGAAGTACTTATTTAGCACCTTCGTCAATTCCTTTTGTTCCAGGCATACATTCTCTCCTCAGCCCTTGAGTAATCCCTTCCATTCCATAGCTAATCTACCATTTATAATATTTTTGTGAAATGTCTTGGGATTTTCCATATCCTACTCAGCAAGGGCACTTTATGGCTAGTTTTAGCCATCCTAATTCCCTGTATCCTTCCTTTATGTTCCTCAAGAGCTTTGTTTGATTTCAGCTTCTTTAACTTTATATATACTTCTCATTTTTGACTGAATTTGCAACATCACTCTTCATTTAACCTTCCCAGACATTGCCATTCTTCCCCATAGGAAAACGTTGATCCTAAATTCTGGCCAGCTGTGTCACGGTCCGGTCCGTGAGGTCTGCATTCCAGTTCATGGTCCAATCCATCGACCCTTGCTCCAGGTTTTCCTTTCTACCCTGTTTCTGTTCCTGTTGAGCACTAATTGAGGCAGCTGATTCTCATTGTGGCTGGCTGCATAAATACCTCCAGAGACCAGGGTGTGGCTGCTGGATTGTTCTTGTCCTTACTCCTTGTATCCCTTCCTCTGCCTTCTGTTTCCACGCCTGAAGCCTTGCCTTGTCTTGCTGGTAACTCTCGCCTCGTTTCACCTAAGTCTTGTCTTGGAGCCACCCTGTACCTAGCTCCCTTCCTGTCCCTTACCTCCGTCAGGTAAGTCAGGTCAGATTGCCGTTACCCTACAGTTGGTTCTGTCCCTTCCTGTCCCTCGCCTCTGTTGCTGGAGATCTGTGCCCTGAACAGGAGTACCACGCCCTGCCCAGGAGGAGCTTCAACACCCCAAGCCTCAAGCCTTGCCCCAAGCCAAGCTTCAAGACCCCAAGTCTCAAGTCTCTGGTCTCCAGCTTTGCCTCAAGTCTCTGAACTCCAGCCTCGTCCTGCTTGCCAGCCAAGTCACGCCCTTGCCTATTTCTGGGGTCTGAGCCAGAGGCAAGACCCAGGTTCTGGGTCCTTGTCCAGTCTCTGGCTGGGAGTCCAAGCCAGGGCTCCTAGCTCTCTTGTCCAGTCCTGTTCCAGGTTCCGGGTTTTTATGTCCATGTCCTACCTCTCACCCTGTATCCTAGTCCTATCCTTAGTACTTCAGTGTCTGTGTCTTGCACTTGGGTCCGTTCCCAGCCATCACCTTATGACAAGCTGACCTTTAAACAACACACACATATCAGATGTGGACTTCCCCAATAATTGCCACTCCGAGAGTATTCTCCCCCTTTCATGCCTAATACTGTTGTAATTTGACTTTCCTCTAATTTAGAACTTTGCCCCAAGGTTCAGTCTTACCTTCATTCATATTTATCTGAATACTTTCCAGTAGTATGGTGGTGTGCTCGGTTGCAGAGAGCTCTCCGCTTCCAAACAAAAGTATAATTGTTCAGCCCTTTGCATCTTCAGCTATCGCAAGACACTGCTGGATATTGAGAACATCAAATGCTGAAGGTCTGTCATACTGGCAAGCTGCTTAAAGAGGGTGGATTTGGACTTGTTGTGCTCTGCGTTGCTGCCAGCTACAGACCCCCAAGGAGGAAGGCATCAGAGGTGGTGCGCAGTCCAATAATCAGTGCTAATGATTGCTTTGGATGGTTTTCTTGTGATTGCAAGACCCAGTAATGTACAACACTGCAAGTCCATTTTTCCGGTTCATTGGTGGGGTGGACAGTAGGGGAACTATGTGGCTTTGGTTATTGCGCAGACCAGGCCCACATACCGCAGAGATGCCAGGGAAGGAGACACTGGAGGCAGAGTGGGAGGGAACTGGAGACCGTGCTGGTTGTGGGGGGCAGGCTCCTTCCATTGGTGCTGCCCTCCAGTGTTCGCTCAGGGGAAGACAAGCTCGATTCCATTCATCTGTGGCTGCAGTAGCATGTGACAGACTGTTGTGTGCTTGTTCTTGCAGAAACATGGCTCCAGGACAACATTCCATGCACCATCAATCTACGAGCTATGACGCACAGCGACAGGGCTATATATTTTTTCTGGCTATGTTTTTCAGCTACCATAACTATATGTGCTGTGTCTGAGTGCTGGCACCGTATTTTGGAGGAATACTGTTTCATTTAGTTATTTTGATGTGCATGGTTGAATGATACTTGAACTTGAAAAATTGGAGCATTGCTTAAATACCAACTTGAGTACAATGTTGGTTGCATGGCTTTGCTGATTGAACATGATACGTACATAGTAACAAATAAAGGGCGGAGGTCAATCTAACTCATAGAAATATCATAATAAATAATTATTGTTCATTGCTATTCCCTTATTTGACAGTGGGAAAGGGTTTGCACACAATAGGTTTGCTTAACACTTCTTTCTCAGGCAATTAGAGCTTTAACAATGAGGCCTCCGTTGGTCAGGGTCAACAGTGGAAGATGTTTCCCAGCAGGCTAAGTACACAAGCCAGGGCAGTATGAAGTGGAGAGCAAGCTATTGCCCCTGTAGCAAGCCTTTGCCCCTGTAGCAAGCTCCCCCTTTGAACACAAAGGAACAGCAAAGACCAATATAATTTGGCACCAGCAGCATTGCAGGAGTTGCCATTCAGCATTGAACTCAAAGTAGGATTGCCTTCGGAACTCCAGCTCAGGATTTTTCCCTTGGAGTTTACTCCTAAGACCTTCCCCATAAGTGGCCATGGCCGTAAGGCAGCAGGGGTTTGAGATCAGCGTTTTCCTTCTCCTAGATGAGCTGCCCACCACAGCTGATGAGCCCCCTCTGCCCAAAGCAACTGGTTTTAAGGCACCAGTAACCTGCCTTTGCCCCTTCTCCTGTTAGAAGAAATGGTTTGGCTTGGCTTAGTAGCTAAGCCACATATGAAAGCCAAGAGCTGGACTTGGTTGTCAGAGGCCACTTGAGTCCATCATATTAAGGAGGGCAGTGGTTTGTTTGCCGTGGGCTAGGTCTCCAATTCAAAACAGGATGAACAGAGGGAAGAGCAACACCAGAGCCAGCTGGCTGCTAGTAACAGACCAGCAGGTGGACTGTAAGTGATGGAGAAACAGGACAACAGTGCAAACGATAGCGGCAAATAGATACAGCTGGCAATGGACACTACTCTAGTGTGGGGTCTACAGGTGGAACCAGACCATCCCTACAGATTGGGGCCAGAAGGCACAAGGTACTGACTTCAATGATTATAGATTCTTCCTACATACTGTAGAGTCACTGACCATGGCTGATCGCTCACTAATGAGGACAATGCCATGAGCTTCTGAGGATGAATTGCCTTCCTTTTCTGTTTTCCTGTCCATCTCAATCCAAACCATCTGTAATAGCATTTAGCTCTTTGCATGGCTCATTCTGCAAATGCAGACCTCAGTCTTGAAAAATGTTTTGCAGAGGATGCATAACCATTTCTGTTCTGGACATGCTGACCTCTGGCTACTGGTGGACAACTTTTGACCTGTCTAATTATCTGAAGCCTGCAATAAGTCAGCCAGTGGCTTCTCAAATGCCCATTCGGTGGCCAAATGGAATTCACCGTACAATGTTTCCCGTTCATGTGAATGGATGTTGCTGTGCTTGCCAAAGTTTAAATACATCCAGGCTTAGAGCAGATGTCCTAGTGTGAGCAAGAGAAGACTGTGGAATCAAAAGAATGGTCAACATCTCAGGTCAAAACCCTGCAGAAGAACTGAGAGTGTGGAGAAGGTAGTAAATACATAAAACTACAAGAGGGTGGCAGATGAGAGAAGAACCAGGTGAGGAGGAGGGGATGGTGGGCAAATGGAGCTAGAAAGAGGAAGGAGACAGAGGGTTGGTTGATGATAGGTGAAAGCATAAGCAAAGAGAAAACAATATTTAGGTCAATGAAGCTAGATAAGGGAGAGGAGTAGGAAGAGTTAGAGACGGAGGCTGATAAGTAATAGGTGGAATCAGGTAAGCAAAGGATTACAGACAGATAGAACCAGTTGAATAAGGGGACAAGAAAGATACACCCAAGGAGAAGAGACAGAGGTAGGTCTATACAGTAAATGGTATATAGTCATGGTAATGAGGAAAGGAAATGGGAAGAAATCTCAAGTGAACCTGGATAGAGTGGTGGAAAGTGGAAAAGGAGCACAAGAAGAGTACATTACCTGAAACTGAAAAATCCAAAGTTCAAGCCATTGGCTTGTAGGCTACCCAAGTGGAATAGAAGTGCTGTTTTTCTAGTTTGTTTTAAGCCTCACCTTGGCAGTGGCAAAGACCGAGGACAGGCAGGTCCATGTGAAAACAGGAATGGGGAGTTTAACTGACATAAAATCAAAAGCTCAGGAAGGCAATGTGGACAGAGCACAGGTGCACTGCAAAATGGTCACCTAGTCTAAATTTGGTTTTGTTCATGTAAAGAAGGCCACATCAAAAGCGCCAAATAAAATACACAATGTTAGAGGAGCTGCGTGTGAATCCCTGCCTCACCAGGATTTGGGGGAGGGGGTTTAGGTTCCCACAGGATGGTGATAGAGGAGGTGTAGAACATCCTGTGGTTTCAGGAAGAAATTGCTAGGGCCCTACCAGAGATATCTAAATCATCCTTAGTAATAGGATAGTTACCAGAGGATGGAGGATAGCCAATGCTATTCTGCTATTTAAGAAAGACTCTAAAAATAAATCAAGAAAATATAGGACGGTGAATGTGACATCAATAATGGGAAAGTTATTGGAAAGTATTCTTAATGACGAGGTATATGAGTATTTGGATAGTCATGGATTGATGAAGAATAGTCAACATGGCTTCGTACATGGTAGGTCATATCTAACCAATCTTATAGAGTTTTTGAGGAAGTTACCAGGAAAGTTGATGAAGACAAAGCAGCGGCTCTTGTCTACATGGACTTTAGCAAAGACTTTGACAAGGTCCCACATGGGATGTTTCTCAAAAAGGTTCAGTCATTCGGCATTCAAGATGTGGTAGTATATTGGATTAAACATTGTCTCTGTAGGAGAAGCCAGAGAGTGGTAGTAGATGGTTGCCTCACTGACTGGAGCCTGTGACTAGAGGAGTGCTGCAAGGATCAGTGCTGGGTCCGCTGTTGTTTGTCATCTATATCAACAATCTGGATGATAATCTGGTTAACTGGATCAGCACATTTGTGGATGACACTCAGAGATGGTGTGTCGTGGACAGTGTCAAAGACTACCACAACTTGCAGCGGGATCTGGATGAACTGGAAAAATGGGCTGAAAAATGGAAGATGGACCTTAATGCATACAAGTGTGAGGTGTTGCAATTTGGTAGGACTAACCAGAGTAGATCTTACACAGTGAATGGTAGAGCACTGAGGAGTGTAGTGGAACAAAGGCATTTTGGAATAGAGGCCCATAATTCATTTAAAATGCTGTCACAGGTAGATAGAGCCATAAAGAAACCTTTTGGCACATTGCCATTGGTACTCAAAGTATTGAGTACAGGAGATGAGATGTCATGTTGAAGTTGTATAAGACACTGGTAAGGCCTAATCTGGAATATTGTATGCAGTTTTAGTCACCTGCCTTCAGGAAAATAAGGTTGAAAGAGTACAGAGAAAATTTACAAGGATATTGCTGGTCCTGGAGGATCTCAATTATATGGAAAGATTGAATTGGTTAGGACTTCATTCTTTGGAACATAGAAGATCGAGAGGAGTTTGGATAGAGGTATACAAAATTATGAGATGTGTAAATAGGGTAAACACAAGCAAGCTTTTTCCATGGAGGTTGGGTGGGGCTACAAGTAGAGATCATGGGTTAAGGGTGAACGGTGAAAAGGTGAAAGGGGAACATGAGAGAAAACTTCACTCAGACGGTCGTGATAGTGTGGTACAAGCTGTCAGTACAAGTGGTGCATGCGAGCTTGAATTTAATGTTTAAGAGATGTTTAGATAGGTATATGAATGGCTTGGGTTTGGGGGGCTTTGGTTCTGGTGCAGTTCGATGGGAGTAGGTAGTTTAAATGGCTCGGCATGGACTAGATGGGCTGAAGGGCCCATTTCTGTGACTCTAGGATGAGGAGTGGTGGGTAGGAAGTGATGAAGGGGAAAGGTGTGGATGGCATTGGGATCCTATTGGAGCAGCCAGAAGTGGCAAGAGGTAATATGTTGGATGCAGAAGCTGGCGGAGTGAAACGTAAAGACTAGTGGATCTCTGTTTCTGTTCTGTCCAAGTAGGAGGTGGAAGATGTTGAAAGCAGAAGTGTGGGAAATGTAAGACATGTATGTGAGAGCTTCATTGACTTTGACAGATGGGACGTCATGTTACCAGAAGGATGACATTGCAGAAGTCCCAGTGTGGAAAACCTCATCTCGATAACAGATGCTGCAGACAGTGAGAGACAGAGAAAGAGATATCGTACTTCCAGAAGCACAGTGGGAGGGGGGTAGTTGAAGTAGCTGTGGGAGTCCGTAGATTTCAAAGAATCCAAGTACGTTTATTATCAAAGTATGTATGCAATATATCCCCACAGACAGTCAGGAACCAAAGAAGAACCATGGAACCAACCTATTCAAAGAAAAACATCAAAACCCCCTCCTCCCACAAGCAAAAAATGTGCAAACAGCAACAAAAAAAAGAGCAAAAACACAGAATATAAAACACAAAATCAAAAGGCACATTTCAGTACAGTTCACATCTGTGTTCATTATCTACAGGCTGGCCGATTCAAAAATCACCCAGAAGTGTCAACAAAAAAAGTGACCAGATCTGGAACTAGAAACTAGAACACATCATAAACCTGAATTAGATTCCAAATCCACAATCCCCGTTGATTACACCTTGCTCTGGCATCATCGAGGGAGAGAGAGATTACTCAAATGAGAAAACCTTCCCTCGGGAACAGCGAGCGAGAGACCGCCACGCACAGACACCGACTCCGGCAGCTGGTAGATGGCACTGAACACTTGCTCACCATCCACACTCACCTCGATGCGTTCAGTCTTCCTCAGTGCTTTAATCATTGTAGGTATTAGGTTTGTCTCCTGAGATGGTAGCACAGAGATTCAGAAAAGGAAGGGGACTCTCAGAAATAGTCCAGGCGAATTTGAGGGGATGGTGGAAGTAGTTGGAAAAGCTTATGAGATTGATTCCACTGAGGTGCAAGAAGCAGCACAGATGTAAACATGATATAATGAAGAAAGAATTGGAGAGGGGTGCCAAAGCAGGTTTGGAACAAAGAATAATCCACATAGCCAACAAAAGGAAAAAGAAAAACAGACATTGCTGGAGTTCATGTGAGGACCCATGACTCTTCATTTGACTTGCAGAATATGGGACAATTAAAAGGAGAATTTATGGAAGATAAGAACAGTTTCTGCAAGTTGGACGAGAATGTTAGCAGAGGGGAACTGGTTGGGTTTTTGTTCCAGAAATAAATAGAGGGTCCTTAGTCTGCGCTTAGGGGATGGAAGCGTGAGACATTGAAGGCCAATAAAACATTGTAATGTCCAGTAAAACTCTATAAGGAGCCCACCAGAGCACCAGAAAGGCAGCCAAAGCACTGATAGCTGGGCACAAGATTTTGTGCTAATTTTCACCAGTGCAGAGCATGAAAGCTGGACTTCAGTAGAGATTTGCAAGTGATTCTTGAATGAGTTAATAGATTAACTTTAAGGACAAAATTTTAACAAATGGATTTCACTGCAGGCAAATGTACGGCAGATCTAAATCACATAGATTACTTTCTACATTTCAAAAATAGTCATTTTCAGTAGAAACCCAAAGAGAATTATGAGTCCCAGTATATAGATCATTAAAATGCCTTGGACAGGGCACATTAATTGATCACAAAACTCAAAGATTGCTGTGTTTTATGTCCACAGACCTCTTATACCAGCTAAACAAAGACCTGGTTTGGGATAGATACTAGAGACTGCAAATGATGGAATCCTGGGGCAAAAAAAAAAGCTGCTGGTGTAACTCAACAAGTTGAGCAGGGGAAGGAATAGTCAATTTTCTGGGTCAAGAACATGCATTAGGACTGAGAGCACAGAGCGAGTACAACATTTGATTGGCCAATCGGTTAATCAGGGCAGCTGCTTATTTAAGACAACTCTTAAAGAAGAGAAACTAATTCCATTTGTTTATTCAGGACACAATACACTTAATTTGGACAGAAGACTGTTGCTGAATAGCTTCTAACTAATGTCAGTGGCGTGAACCTGCGTGGCCATTAGACACTATGTTGTGCTTCAAGCGAACTTTTTTAAACAATGTCAGTTGCGTGTGTTCAAAACAGAATGATTTTTTATACTGATAATCAGCAAGAAATAAACAGTAAGACACTTAGAACAGTTTTGCTCACGACAGTTTCAAGCATTCAGGTTTGGAGATGCCAGAAATGGCCAGCAGTGAAAACGAAACGATTCCACTACTTCGACAAGTTAAGAACTGTGAAGAATTTGAAGGTATCAACAATTACCTTGAATATTACGGTGAAAATGAAGACTTGGAGGCTCCAATTGTTGGAAGCATTGTATCAAGCCTGTTCATTAACAGTAACACACATAAAATGCTGGTGAACGCAGCAGGCCAAGCGGCATCAATAGGATGAAGTACAGTTGACGTTTCAGGCCAAGACCCTTCGTCAGGACCAGATTAACAGCACCAGATTTCTGCGTTGATTTTGTTCATTTAAAGTCAATCAAAAGAACGCAGCGAGCACTGGATGAATTCCTCCGTCAGTAAGTATTCGTAACAAAAACAAAGTTTTATAGTATATTAGTAATATCATTAATGTTCTAATTTATTCTGTATTTCATTTACTATACACAATAATACATAATTTGCCATTCAGTTGAATGGTAGTTTGTCTTTTTAATACTTTAACTATTTCCATGAAACTGACTAATTGGGCAGCCATTTAATTGGGCCAAAATATATTGTTCCCTATGTTTCCCAATTAATCCGAGTTCACTGTATATCGACTATAAACAAGAGAGCAAGAAGGATAAGATGGAGACTGGCAGGTGATAGGTGGACCCAGGTGGAGTAATGGATGATGGGAATATGGTGCCAGGTGGTGTTGGGGTAGGATATCCTGCAGGAAAAGTGTATGTGTGATAGTTGGATGGTATCAGGTGGAGGAAGGAACAAAACTATGTGATGGGGGCTAGAGGGTGGTCTGGGAAAGGGTTGGGAGAATCTAAATGGTTAGAATGGAGAGTAAGAGGGTAAATACACTGGGTAAGAGTTTCTGGAAATTGGAAGAAGTCATTTTTCTTGGGTTTGAGATACACTTGTTAAGAAAAGTAAAAAATAAGATAGCCATAATCCAATGATTAAACTTCAATCCAATGTTTAAAGATTGAAAGTACATTTATTGTCAAAGAATTTAAGCAGTATACAACTTTGAGATTCATTTTTTCACAGACAGCTATGAAACAAACAAAACCATGGAACAAATTCAAAGAAAAACTTGAAGCAAACCACCAACGTGCCAAAAATACAAGAACAAATCACACTTATGGCAAAAAGAATGAGCAAGAAACTCAGAATATAAAACATGAAACCACAAAGTCAACGAAATAGTCTAGAAATGTTTTGCATAAGAAGTGATTGCATAAATTAGAATTTTATTTCTGCAGTTTTGAAATTTGTACTAATTGATTGAAATTTCCAATAAATTAAACACGTGGAGAGAATGTACTTCTGATTGGGACATTGAGCACTGGCAAGCTTAATCTATAAATTACAGTCAGATTTTTCAGGGGTGTTTTGGAAATGTTTCACATGGAAAAGGTATTAAAAATCCGGAACTCTTTTAAACAATAGTTGATTTGAAATGTTTTATTTTAAATTCTAGGTTAGTTAGCCATGGATATGAAGGTATATGGGACAGAAGTAGATGTAAGAAATTAGGAGACAGATCGGGCATGAATTTCCTGAATGGGGGAGTAGGCTTGATGGGTCTACTGGACTATTTCCATGCTCCCATTATTTACTACAAGGTTCAGAATGTCGAAAGCTACAAAATTCCCATTTGTGAAGTCATAAAAATGTGCAGTAGTGATGTCAAGTAGCTCTGGAGGGACATTTAATTGACCTAAATATCTGAAAAGTGCCAGTATAGTCTGGCTCACATCTTTTGTCTTGCTTATCTCCTCCCCGGGCTCCTTAAAGGGGACGCCTCCCTCAACATCTCCTCTATCTGCCATTTCAGTGGTACTCAGAAAGGAACTGGTCACAATAACATTGTACATGCTGACTGCCTTTCACGTGTCGATAGTAACAGCAACAACACTATTGTTGATTGTTCATTTTCACATTGCTAAGCCATTAGCTTTCATCATCAGGGTGGCCATTTTTTGTTGTTTATCCATTTCATTTAGAAGTTAGAAACACTTGTTAGAAGTCAAATAAATTCAATCACTCTTTGAATACGCCTTTCGTTAGAATGCCAAGAAATACTGTCTTTTCACACTTGCTTCTTGCACACTGAAACATATTGATGAAGAATAAAACCACCCTCAACTATAACAATGCCGGGACGGGGGTTATCTGTTTGTCTAGCTTACGAAAACAGGGAAAACTATTGAGCGAAGGCAGAATAATGAGATAGAAAGGTGCTTCACAACATTACCAATCAAAATTTGAAACAAGTCACATACATACATGATGTTAAACTTTCTGTTCTCCTACCAAGGACAAACATATGTATTGCTGACAACTCACTTTTCTTCATGTTAAGTAGAATGTGAAGTCGATAACCATCTCCTTTGTCTTATTGATATTAAGGAAGAGGTTATTTGCCTGGCACCAGGCCTCAAGCTCTTCCACCTCCTCTCTGTAGGCCGTCTCATTGTTCCTGGTGATGCACTTGACACTGTTGTACAATCTGGATGCTCCACAGAGAACAGAGGATTGGGAGTTACAAACCTCCCCATTGCTGCCTTTACACAGAGAAGCAAACAGTTATCTATCTACCACACAGGAAAAGATTGCAGGAAATGTGCCATTCCTACAGAACTTAGCCACAGTTTACACACGACCATTTGCTACCAAGATGTGCTATGACTTGCCTGTTCTCAGCAGAGATGGACATCAGTAAACATTCCATAACGTAATTGAAAAACAAATAAGACCGTAAGATATAGGAGCAGAATTAGGCCATTTGGTTTATTGATGTGCAGATGTGCAGGAATATGGTTTGGCATTAAAAGGTGGAGGCCAAGTCTTTATGTATATTTAAAGCAGATGTTGATAGATTCTTGATTGGTCATTGCTGATCCGATTTTCCCCTTGGCCCCAGTCTCCTGCCTTCTCCCTGTATCTCCTCATGCCCTGACCAATAAAGAATCTATCAACATCTGCTTTAAATATACATAAAGACTTGGCCTCCACCTTTTAATGCCAAACCATATTCCTGCACATCAATACACAACCACACCTTAAACTCCTTGTCCATTCTTTCCAGCTGGAAGTGCTTGCTCCAAATCACAGTTAAATCATGTATGGAAATATTGTTAAAAATAATGATTTTTATTTTAAGATTCAAAATTGTTTAATGTCATTTTCTGTACAGAAGTGTAAGAACAAAATAATTGTTACCTCAGATCTAATGCAGCACCATAAAACCCACAGAAGATAAAGAACATAATAATGATAACAGTAATAATCATACAATATATAGAAATATATAAGATACCTTATATACATAGATTAATTGTATGTCCATAAAGCGACACAAGGCTGTCCATAAGGTGACCATTAGGAAATAATAAAGTAATGGTGGAGTTATTGATTGGAAGTGTTGATCAGCCTTACTGTTTGGGGAAAGTAACTGTTTTTGAGTCTGATGGTCCTGATATGGATGCCACACTTCCTGATTGGGGTGGGACAAACAGTCCATGAGCAGGGTGTGTGGGATCCTTTGTAAATACAAAATACTCTGCAGATGCTGGGGTCAAAGCAACACTCACAACACGCTGGAGGAACTCAGCAGGTCGGGCAACATCCGTGGAGATGATGAGTCGACGTTTCGGGCCAGAACCCTTCATCAGGACTGTAGAGGGAAGGGGCAGAGGTCCTATAAAGAAGGTGGGGGGGAGGGTGGGAGAAGGCTGGTAGGTAGTCTCTAGCTCCTTGGTATAAACACAGAATTCTCCAATTTGCAGTAATTCCCTCCCCCTCCCTTCCTCTATTCCTATTTCACTCTGCCCCCTCCCCCAGCTGCCTATCACCTCCCTCATGGTTCGGCCTCCTTCTACTACCCATTGTGTTTTCCCCTATTCCTTCTTCACTTTTCCTGCTTATCACCTCCCTGCTTCCTCTCCCCCACCCCTTTATCTTTCCCCTTACTGGTTTTTCACCTGGAACCTACCAGCCTTCTCCTTCCCACCCTCCCCCTACCTTCTTTATAGGGCTTCTACCTCCTCCCTCTACAGTCCTGATGAAGGGTTCCGGCCCGAAACGTCGACTCATCGTTTCCACGGATGCTGCCTGACTTGCTGAGTTCCTCCAACGTGTTGTGAGTGGGATCCTTTGTGATGTTACTGGCCCTATTCTGGGCACCGGTCTGTATATATGCAATATTATGTTTTGTAACTTCAAAACATTAAACCAATTCAAAGGGAGGCATGGGAGTCCAAAAAGAGAGTCTAACTTTGTGTTTACTTTAAGTGAGGCATGCATGTATCCCATGGTAGAATGATGATGTACGTGATTCACATATTTATACATATAACCCGTAATGAAATATTTAAAAAACAAGAATGCTTAATCAAATATATTTGCAAGATTACTTAAATATGACAGAATTATTAAATACACAACACCAACAGTATGTCCTTGATGGCGAGTAGGCTGGTGCTAGTGATGCATTGGGCTGTTTTGACTACCCATTGCAGAGCCTTCCTGTCTGCCATATTGCAGTCTCTGTATCGAGCAGTGATGCAGCTTGTAAGGATGCTCTCTACAGCTTATTTGTAGAATGACATGAGTATAATTGTGCAAAGTCCAACCCTCTTCAGTGTCCTCAGAAAGTAGAGTCATTGGTGAGGTTTCATGATTGTGTGGGATATGTTCTGGGAAGATGAGAGGTTGTGTGAGATGGGCACTCCCAGGAGTTTGAAACTACATGCAATTTTCACTGCTGTGCCACTGAGGTAAAAGGGGACGGGGTGTGAGTGGTGCAGGTTCTTTGGAAGTCAATAACCATCTCCTTTGTCTTGCTGATATTAAGAAAGAGATTATTAGACCTTAAGACCATAAGACATAAGAGCAGAATTAGACCATTCAGCCTATCAAATCTATTCCACCATGCCATCATGGCTGATCCTGGATCCCACTTAAACCCATACACCTGCCTTTTCGCCATATTCTTAGATGCTCTCACTGATAGGGATTGACCAACTTTCACCTTAAATATAGTACGGAATTGGCCTCCACCACAGTCTGTGGCAGAGCATTCCACAGATTTACTACTCTCTGGCTAAAAAATTCCTTCTTACCTCTGTTCTAAACAGTTGCCCTTCAATTTTGAGGTTGTGCCGTCTAGTTCTGGATATCATCCACAGGAAGCACCCTCTCCACATCCACCTTATCTAATCCTTTCCACATTGGCAAGGTTTCAATGAAATTCCCCCGCATTCTTGGACATTCCAATGAGTACAGGCCCAAAGCTGCCAAACATTCCTCATATGTTAACCCCTTCATTCCCAGAATCATTCTCGTGAAGCTCCTCTGGACTCTGTCCAATGACATACATCCTTTCTGAGATATAGACCCAAAACAGTTGACTGTATTCCAAGTGTGGCCTGACTAGTGTCTTATAAAGGCTCAGCATTATCTCCTTCTTTGTATATTCTATTCCCCTTGAAATAACTGCCAACATTCCATTTGCCTTCTTTGCCACAGGTTCAAACTATAAGTTAACCTTCTGAGAGTCTTGCAAGTCCCTCTGCACTGCTGATGTTTAAACCTTCTCCCCACTTAGATAATAGTTTGCACTATTGTTCCTTTTACCAAAGTGCATTATCATACATTTCCCAACACTGTATTCAGTGTTCCACTTTTTTGCCCATTCTTCCAATTTGTCTAAGTCATGCTGCAATAGCATTGCTTCCTCAGCACTACCTATTCATCTACCGATCTTTGTATCATTCACAAACTTTCTACATCACTGACAAACAATGTAAAAAGCAGTGGACCCAATTCTGACCCCTGAGGAACACCACTAGTCACCAGCAGCCAACCACAAAAAGCCTCTTTTATTCCCACTCGCTGGCTCCTGCCTATCAGCCATTCCACTATTCATGCCAGTATCTTTCCTGTAAAGCCACAAGATTTTATCTTATTAAGCAGCTTCATGTGTGGCACCTCATCAAACGCCTCCTGAAAATCCAAATAAATGACATCCACTGCCACAGATTTGTCAGGCAAGATTTCCCTTCACAGAAACCATGCTGAAGCTGACCTACTTTATCAATAGTGCCCAAGTACCTCGAAACCTCATCCTTAATAATAGACTCCAACACCTTCCCAGCCACTGAGCTTAGGCTAACTGGCCTGTAATTTCCTTTCTTTTGCCTTCCTCCATTCTTAAAGAGTGGAGTGACATTTGCAATCTTCCATTCCTCTGGGACCATGCCAGAATCAAGTGATTCTTGAAAGATTCATAACCAATGCATCTGTTACCTCTTCAGCAGCCACTCTTGGGACTCTGGGATGTAGTTCATCTGGCCCAGGTGACTCATCCACCTTAAGACCTTTGCATTTGCCTGGAACTGTTTTCTTTGAAATAGCAATGGCACTCACTCCTGCTCCCTGACACTCACGGACCTCTGGCACACTGCTAGTGTCTTCCATAGTGAAGACAGATGCAAAGTACCCATTAAGTACATCTGCTATTTCCTTGTCCCCCATTACCACCTCACCAGTATCATTTCCAAGTGGTCCAATGTCAACTCTCACTTCCCTTTCACATTTTATATATCTGAAAAAAAACTTTGGTATCCTGCTTTATATTATTGGCTAGTCTGCTCTCATATTTCATTTTTCCTTTCTTTTAGATTTTTTAGTTGTCTTTAGTTGGATTTTAAAAGCTTCCCAATCATCCAACTTCCCACTCACTTTTGCTACTTTATATGCCCTTTCCTTTGCTTCTATCCAGTCCTTAACTTGCTTTGTCAGCCACAGTTGCCTACCCCTGCCATTTGAGAACTTCTTCCTCCTGTGCCTTGTGAACTATTCCCAGAAACTTCAGCCATCTCTGCTCTGCTGTCAATCCCACTCTGCCATCATCCCTGCCAGTATACCTCTCCAAACCACCTGGGCAAGCTCCTCTCTCATGCCAATGTAATTCCCTTTATTCCTTTGCGATACTAATACATGTGACTTATGCTTCTCCCTCTCAAATTGCAGTATGAATTCAATCATGTTATAATCACTGCCTCCTAAGGGTTCATTTATGTTAAGCTCCCTAATAAGATCTGGGTTTTGACACAACATCCAATCTATGATAGCCTTTCCCCAAGTAGGTTCAAGCACAAACTGTTTTGAAATGCCATTTCGTAGGCTTTCAATAAATTCCCTCTCTTGCGATCAACGCCAACCTGAAAGAGTAAAGTGATATTTTTAATCTTCCATTCCTCTGGGACCATGCCAGAGTCAAGTGATTCTTGAAAGATCATGACCAATGCATCCGTTATCTCTTCAGCAACCTCTCTTAGGACTCTGTTTTCAGGACCTTCTCCCTTTTTCTTCCTCTGCCATTGGTACCAATATGTACCACGACTTCTGGCTGCTCACTCTCCCTTTTCAGGATATTGTGGATGCATCCAGAAACAGCTCAGACCCTGTCACCTGGGAGGCAAACTACCAAATGTTATTTGCCTGGCACCAGACCTTGAGCTCTTCCACTTGCTCTCTGTAGGCCATCTCATTTTTGATGGTGTTGAACTCCTCCACTGTTGCGCAATCAGTGAACTTGTCAATGTGATTGCTCGGATGTTCAATTTGTTTATAGAACTATAAACAATTTACACACTAAAGTTCAATTAAATTGATTAAAACTAACTTAAGTTAAAAAGAAAATATACAGTAATTTTGAAGTGCAAATGAGGACTAACAATTTGCCCTGCTTTATGCCCATACAGGTACAAGATTTGGCTTTAAAGAGATCATCTCCAATGTTGTCCTTTTCACGGATAGCAGAGAGGAAGGTTGATTTTCAAAATCCTGAAATAATTTACCAAAACAATTGTTAATTCTTCCGTTCAGAAAGATCCTCTTCCAAATTGCTTTTGTTCATTTACTAGGTGGAGAAATTTGTTCCTGCAAAGTAATTTCAGCTAGCGGTAATCAAAAGCATTTGTTGTTGACCTTAAGGACCTTTGTTTGTGTCACAGTGGTAAGGGCATTGGGAGCAAGGGTGGACCCAAATGCAAGACATATCTTATGAGGTTAATTCAATTTAGTTTATTGTTCGATACCAGGAGAGCAAGGCAGGAGCAGGAATAGCAAACTGGACAAGGACTCAGGACTATGACTAGGCTGGGACTAAAGGTCTGGGCTAGGACTCGGAATCGGATCCCCAGAACTAGAGTAGACATGAAGATGCTAGGGTAGTACTCGGAGCCAGAGACTGGGCAAGGACCCAGTACCTGGGTCTTGCCTCGGGCTCGGACCCCAGAACCAGGCAAGGATATGACATGGGCTAGGGAGAGGAGGAACATGGGAACACAGAGCCTCGGTCTCGGGAGAACAGGTACATGGAACCATGGACACGTACACAGACCACAAAGCCGGGTCCCCTCCTTGGGAACAGGACATAGGGCCGGGACTCACACATAGAACAGAGAGCCGAGACCCCTCCTTGGTTACAGGACATAGGGCCGGGACTCGCACACAGAACAGAGAGCCGGGACCCCTCCTTGGGTACAGGACATAGGGACGGGACTCATGACCCCCCGCGGGGCAATGGCAAAACAGCCTGACTTACTCCACAGAGGCGAGGACAAGACAAGACAAGACATGACTCCCTGCGGAGCAACGGCAAGATGGCCTGACTTAGCCCACGGAGGCGAGGACAAGACAAGACCAACACGGAAGAACACCAGACAGTACCTATCTAGCTCCAGCGATAGAATTAGACTGAAGTGCAGGCGAGGGCTGCAGACAAGGGCTAGAGGCGAGAGGGTCAGAGAAGGGATTCAGATGGGGGGATAGGACAGGAATCACAGACCGCCAGGGTCAGGACTCGACTCGGAACTTGGAAGCCGCCAGGGACAGGACTTGACTTGGAACTTGAATGCCGCCGGAGCCAGGACTTGACTTGGAGCCTCCGGGTAGTGGCAAGCTCTCGACTCGGCCCAGGAACAGTAGACAGCGGTTCTTGATTCCCTCTGGCGGGTTAACTGACGGACCCACCTCGGTGAGGAAACTTTGCAGGCTCGCTTTGGCAAGGTAACTTGACAGGGTTGCTCCGGTGTGGAAAGGCAAATTACCGGCACTCGCTTCGAGCGGAGACTAGGCTTGCTCCGACCAGATGACATTGGCACGCCATACCTTTGGTGACTTTGCAGATGCTCCCGCCCCATACGGCTTAAAGCCGGAGACTATAAACTACCTGTTCTGTCGAGAGTAATTGCCTCCAATCACCAAAGCCAAGGGACACGGGAAAACAGGGAACCAAAGGGAAACAGGGAGTCAACGGTCTGGATCGTAACATAAACAAAGTAAATTTAAAGGGACCCCGATCTGGACCATGACAGTTTGGTAAACTGGTATTAGTAAAATGGATCTTGCAGAACACTATAGGCAGAGGTTATGACCTGTTCTAATGGTTCTTAGAGCAATGTGATTCCAGTACACATGTTATTCTGAGAAAGCTCGAAGTTAGAAGGAACTTTGAACAGTCATACACTTTACAAATGATCATCTTTTATTCTTGCACATTAATACTTGCACCTAGCAAAATCCAGTAAAATCTAATCAAATGTAGATTTGCCAAAATACAAATTCACCTTAATCTGTAAGAAATAAATACCCTTGCCAAGCAAGAAACTTGCTGCTCCAAAAAATTTGCCTTCAACAAAATAATAACTTTAATTATGAAATGAGAATATCTTTATTTTTTGTAAAGTATTAACACAAATGATTGAAAATTGAATTCAGACTAACATGATAGAAAATAATGCGAGAAAAAAGCAAGATAAATAAACAAGGATATATTATAATCTTTCTTTATATCATAACAAACTGAATACATTTTTCTGGTAATAGTAACAATATTTGTCATATTTCTGTTGCCTTGAGTAAACAAACTTTCCAGACCAAGGATATTGAATCAGAACCAGAATCAGGTTTATTATCACTGATATATATAGAAACATAGAAACATAGAAAACCTACTGCACAATAAACCCCCTTCAGCCCACCAACCTGTGCCGAACATGTCCCTACCGTAGAACTACCTAAGCCTTACCCATAGCCTTCTATTTATCTAAGCTCCATGTAGCCATCCAGGAGTCTCTTAAAAGACCCTATCGTTTCCGTCTCCACCACCGCTGCTGGCAGCCCATTCCACGCACTCACCACTCTCTGCGTAAAAAACTTACCCCTGACATCTCCTCTGCACCTACTTCCAAGCGCCTTAAAGCTATGCCTTCTTGTGCTAGCCATTTCAGCCCTGGGAAAAAGCCTCTGACTATCCACATGATCAATGCCTCTCATTATATTGTACACCTCTATCAGGTCACCTCTCATCCTCCGTCGCTCCAAGGGGAAAAGGCACAGTTCACTCAACCTATTCTCATAAGCTATGCTCCCAAATCCAGGCAACATCCTTGTAAATCTCCTCTGCACCCTTTCTATGGTTTCCATATCCTTCCTGTAGTGAGGTAACCAGAATTGAGCACAGTACTCCAAGTGGGGTCTGACCAGGCTCCTATATAGCTGCAACATTAACTCTTGACTCCTAAACTCAATCCCACGATTTACGAAGGCCAGTGCACCATATGCTTTCTTAACCACAGAGTCAACCTGCGTAGCAGCTCTGAGTGTCCTATGGACTCGGACCCCAAGATCCCTCTGATCCTCCACACTGCCAAGAGTCTTACCATTAATACTATATTCTGCCATCGTATTTGACCTACCAAAATGAACCACCTCACACTTATCTGGGTTGAACTCCATCTGCAACGTCTCTGCCCAGTTATGCATCCTATCAATGTCCCGCTGTAACCTCTGACAGCCCACCACACTATCCACAACACCCCCAACATTTGTGTCATCAGCAAATTTACTAACCCATCCCTCCACTTCCTCATCCAGGTCATTTATAAAAATCACAAAGAGTAGGGGTCCCAGAACAGATCCCTGAGGCACACCACTGGTCATTGGCCTCCATGCAGAATATGACCACCTACCACCATTCTTTGCTTTCTGTGGGCAAGCCAGTTCTGGATCCACAAAGCAATGTCCCCTTGGATCCCATGCCTCCTTACTTTCTCAATAAGCCTTGTATGGGGTACCTTATCAAATGCCTTGCTGAAATCCATATGAGGAGACTGAGGTCCTTTAACATCTGCCGATGATGCTGAGGATGTTCTACGAGTCTGTGGTGGCCAGTGCTATCATGTTTGCTGTTGTGTGCTGGAGCAGCAGGCTGAGGGTAGCAGACACCAACAGAATCAATAAACTCATTCGTAAGGCCAGTGATGTTGTGGGGATGGAACTGGACTCTCTCATGAATGTGTCTGAAAAGAGGATGCTGTCTAAGTTGCATGCCATCTTGGACAGTGTCTCCCATCCACTACATAATGTACTGGGTGGGCACAGGAGTACATTCAGCCAGAGACTCATTCCACCGAGATGCGATACAAAGCGTCATAGGAAGTCATTCCTGCCTTTGGCCATTAAACTTTGCAACTCCTCCCTTGGAGGGTCAGACACCCTGAGCCAATAGGCTGGTCCTGGACTTATTTCATAATTTACTGGCATAATTTACATATTACTATTTAACTATTTATGGTTTTATTACTATTTATTATTTATGGTGCAACTGTAACGAAAACCATTTTCCCCCGGGATCAATAAAGTATGACTATGACTATGACTACGATCTATGACTCTACCTTCATCAATGTGATTAGTCACATCCTCAAAAACTTCAGTCAGGCTCATAAGGCACAGACTAAGCCATGCTGACGATTCCTAATCATATAATGTCTCTCCAAATGTTCATAATTCCTGCCTCTCAGGATCTTCTCCATCACCTTACCAACCACTGAAGTAAGAATCACTGGCCTATAATTTCCTGGGCTATCCCTACTCCCTTTCTTGAATAAGGGAACAACATCCGCAACCCTCCAATCCTCCGAAACCTCTCCTGTCCTCAGTGATGATGCAAAGATCATTGCCAAAGGCTCAGCAATCTCCTTCCTCGCTTCCCACAGTAGCCTGAGGTGCATCTCATCCGGTCCTGGTGACTTATCCAATTTGATGCTTTCCAAAAGCTCCAGCACATCCTCTTCATTAATATCTACATGCTCAAGCATTTCAGTCTGCTGCAAGTCATCCCTACAGTAGTCAAGATCCTTTTCTGTAGTGAATACTGAAGCAAAGTATTAAGTACATCTGCTATTTCCTGTGGTTCCATACACACTTTTCCACTGTCACACTTGATTGTTCCTATTCTCTCATATCTTATCCTCTTTCACTTCATATACTTGTAGAATGTCTTGGGGATTTCCTTAATCCTGTTTGCCAAAGCTTTCTCGTGGCCCCTTCTGGCTCTCCTAATTTCATTCTTAAGCTCCTTCCTGTCAGCCTTATAATCTTCCAGATTCCTATCAATACCTGGTTTTTTGAACCTTTCATAAGCTCTTCTTTTCTTCTTGACTAGATTTACAACAGCCATTGTACACCACGGTTCCTGTAACCTACCATCCTTTCCATGTCTCATTTGAATGTACCTACTCAGAACCTCACGCATATATCCCCTGAACATTTGCCACATTTCTTCTGTACGCGTCCCTGAGAACATCTGTTTCCAATTTATGCTTCCAAGTTACACAGAACATAGAATAGTACAGCACAGTACATGCCCTTGGGCCCACATTGATCTGCTGAACCTTAAACCCTGTCTCCCATATAACCCCCCACCTTAAATTCCCCTATATATCTGTCTAGTAGTCTCTTAAATTTCAGTAATGTATCTGCCTCCACCATTGACTCAGGCAGTGCATTCCACACACCAACCACTCTGAGTAAAAAACCTTCCTCTGATATCCCCCTTGAACTTTCCACCCCTTACCTTAAAGCCACTTCCCCTTGCATTGAGCAGTGGTGCCCTGGGGAAGAGGCGCTGGCTGTCTACTATCTACTCCTCTTAATATCTTGTACACCTCTATCATGTCTCCTCTCATCCTCCTTCTCTCCAAAGAGTAAAGCTCTAGCTCCCTTAATCTCTGATCATAATGTATACTCTCTAAACCAGGCAGCATCCTGGTAAATCTCCTCTACCTTTTTCAATGCTTCCACATCCTTCCTATAAGTGAGGCGACCAGAACTAGACACAGTACTCCAAGTGTGGCCTAATCAGAGTTTTATAGAGAAACATTATTACCTCGTGACTCTTAAACTCTATCCCTCGACTTATGAAAGCTAACACCCCATAAGCTTTCTTAACTACCCTAACTACCTGTGAGGCAACTTTCAGGGATCCGTGGGCATGTACCCCCAGATCCCTCTGCTCCTCTACAATACCAAGTATCCTGCAATTTACTTTGTACTCTGCCTTTAAGTTTGTCCTTCCAAAGTGTACTACCTCACACTTCTCCGGGTTGAACTCCATCTGCCACTTCTCAGCCCACTTCTGCATCCTATCAATGTCTCTCTGCAATCTTCGACAATGCTCTACACTATCCACAACACTACCAACCTTTCTGTCATCTGCATACTTGCCAAAGTACCCTTCTACCCCCACATCCAGATCATTAATAAAAATCATGAAAAGTAGAGGTCCCAGAACCGATCCTTGTGGGACACCATTAGTCACAACCCTCCAATCCGAATGTACTCCCTCCAATACAACCCTCTGTTTTCCGCAGGCAGGCCAATTCTGAATCCACCTGGCCAAACTTCCCTGGATCCCATGCCTTCTGACTTTCTGAATAAGTCTACCGTGTGGAACCTTGTCAAATGTCTTACTAAAATCCATATAGATCACATCCACTGCACTACCCTCATCTATATGCCTGGCCACCTCCTCAAAGAACTCTATCAGGCTTGTTAGACACGATCTGCCCTTCACAAAGCCACGCTGACTATCCCTGATCAGACCATGATTCTCTAAATGCCCATAGATCCTATCTCTAAGAATCTTTTCCAACAGCTTTTCCACCACAGACTCAAGGCCCACTAGTCTATAATTGCCTGGACTATCCCTACTACCTTTTTTGAACAAGGGGACAACATTCGCCTCCCTCCAATCCTCTGGTACCATTCCCATGGACAACGAGGACATAAAGATCCTAGCCAGAGGCTCAGCAATCTCTTCCCTCATCTTGTGGAGCAGCCTGGGGAATATTCCGTCAAGCCCCAAGGACTTATCCATCCTAATATATTTTAACAACTCCAACACCTCCTCTCCCTTAATATCACCATGCTCCAGAACATTAAACTCACTCATATTGTCCTCACCGTCATCAAGTTCTCTCTCATTGGTGAATACCGAAGAGAAGTATTCATTGAGGACCTCGCTCACTTCCACAGCCTCCAGGCACATCTTCCCACCTTATCTCTAATCGATCCTTCCTTCACTCCTGTCATCCTTCTGTTCTCCACATAATTGAAAAATGCCTTGGGGTTTTCCTTTACTCTACTCACCAAGGCACTCTCATGCCCCCTTCTTGCTCTCATCAACCTCTTCTTAAATTCCTTTCTTGCTACCCTATATTCCTCAATAGACTCATCTGATCCTTGCTTCCTAAGCCTCATGTCTGCTGTCTTCTTCCACCTGACTAGATTTTCCACCTCACTTGTCACCCATGGTTCCTTCACCCTACCATTCTTTATCTTCCTCACTGGGGAAAAAGAGGTCCTGCAAGAGATCCTTAAACATTGACCACATGTCCATAGTACATTTCCCTGTGAAAACATCATCCTAATTCACACCCACAAGTTTTAGCCTTATAGCCTTATAATTTGCCCTTCCCCAATTAAAAATGTTCCTGTCTTCTCTGATTCTATCCTTTTCCATGATAATGCTAAAGGCCAGGGAGCGGTGGTCACTGTCCCCCACCAGTTCATTAGTTCCTGCCTGATAGCCTCATATTTGCCCTTACTCCAATTAAACGTTTCCCTAACTTTTCTGTTCCTATCCCTTTCCAATGCTATTGTAAAGGAGATAGAATTGTGATCACTATCTCCAAAATACTGAAAGACCTGACACCTGACTGGGTTCATTTCCCAGTACCAGATCAAGTACAGCCTCTCCTCTTTAGGCATATCTATATATTGTGTTAAGAAACTTTCCTGAACACACTTAACTATCTCTACCCCATCTAAACACCTTACTCTAGGGAGATGCCAATCAATATTTGGGAAATTAAAATCTCCCACCACAACAACCCTGTTATTATTACTCTTTTCCAGAATCTGTCTCCCTATCTACTCCTCGATGTCCCTGTTACTATTAGGTGGTCTATAAAAAACACCCAGTAGAGTTACTGACCCCTTCCTATTCCTAACTTCCACCCACATAGACTCTGTAGACAACCCCCTCATTCTCCTGAACTCCGAGGAATACAACCTAAGAGCTGCCAGACGTTCCTCATACGGTAACCCTTTCATTCCTGGAATCATTCTCATGAATCTTCTCTGAACCCTCTCCAATGTCAGTATATCCTTTCTAAAATAAGGAGCTCATAACTGCACACAATACTCCAAGTGGGGTCTCACGAATGCCTTACAGAGCCTCAACATCACATCCCTGCTGTTATATTCTACAACTTTAGAAATGAATGCCAACATTGCATTCGCCTCCTTCACCCTCGGCTCAACCTGAAGGTTAACCTTTAGGGTATCCTGCACAAGGACTCCAAAAATGTGGTCGAAAAGTAGAAGAGCCGAAGAAATTACAGATGGGGAGCAGTCAGAGATGGTTTCACTGAACTTGGCTCCATCCCTCCCCCTCCTGTCTTCTCCTGTCATTTCAGATCTCCCCCTCCCCCTCCCACTTTCAAATCTGTTACTATCTCTTCTTTCAGTTAGTCCTGACGAAGGATCTCGGCCCGAAACGTCAACTGTACCTCTTCCTAGAGATGCTGCCTCGCCTGCTGCGTTCACCAGCAACTTATATGTGTGTTGCTTGAAGTTCCAGCTTCTGCAGATTTCCTCGTGTTACTGTTTGAGAGAACCAGGTTTGATCATGAGATTGGATGCTTTCTTTAGGGCTTATGCATGATCTCACTGAGACTGTATGTATTCCACCATTGCTCAGCTGTCTGCTCACAAGCCAAAGAGTGATAGATTAATTAGCTAATGTAGGTTGCCCCGGTGTACCTGGGCGGTAGAAGAATTGACGTGTGTCTATCGATATGTGTGGGTAGGTGTGCAAGGCAAGGGTGAAGGTGGCAGAAGTTGCTGGGGATACAGAAGAAAAATGGGATGAGTGCTTGTGTGTGAAAGATTTAGAAGGATGTTGCCTGGATTGGGGAGCATGCCTTATCAGAATAGGTTGAGTGAACTCAGCCTTTTCTCCTTGGAGTGACGGAGGATGAGAGGTGACCTGATAGAGGTGTACAAGATAATGAAAGGCATTGATCGTGTGGATAGTCAGAGGCTTTTTTCCATGTCAGGGGTAAGTTTTTTACTCAGAGAGTGGTGAGTACGTGGAATGGGCTGCCGGTGGCAGTGGTGGAGGTGGAAACGATAGGGTCTTTTAAGAGACTCCTGGATAGGTACATGGAGCTTAGAAAAATAGAGGGCTATGGGTAAGCCTAGGTAATTTCTGAGGTAGGGTCATGTTCGGCACAGCTTTGTAGGCCAAAGGGCCTGTATTGTGCTGTAGGTTTTTATATTTCTATGTTTCTAAAGGAAATGGTTGACAAATGGCCTTGTGCTTTATGACTCTGTGACCAATGATAAACAACAGATTTCTCAGCGCAGTTCAAAAGCTTAATGGATACTTCTTAGTCTGCATGGATATGCTTCATCACTAAATGGACTGACTGAGATTTTGAAGAAGTATGTGCAGGAAATAGAAACATCTAAACTATGGATCATACAACATTCATTTTCTCATTGCTGGCTTTTTCATTCCAATGTGTAAAAGGCTTGTTTGGAGAAAAAGTTAAAACTTTTGTAATTAAACTCGACCTGTGGGCCATGCTCCCTTTTTCCTGCTGTCATCAGGAAAGAGTACAGGAGCTGTACCATACCATACCACCAGGTTCAGGAACAGTTATTACCCTAGAAATGTCAGGCTCACCTCAACACTGAGGAGATTCCACAAGCAGTGGATTTACTTGCAGGGCTCTACAGCTCATACAGCAGGACTGTGGTGAGGTGAGGAAGAGTCGAGGCGGAGCACAGGCCTTAAAGACCCAAGGTTCGATTGATTTAAGTGCTGGCTGAAGTGGAAAGGTCAGGTGGGGGCCGAATCAAGGTTGTGGGGCATTGTCCTGGGATTGTATCGAAGTGGCAGGGTGCAGGTCTGAGAGTGAGGAACGAACCAAGGTTTGGAGGTCAGGGCACATGAAATATGTGAAGTTACCATTACTAGACAGAATGTTCTTGGGAAACTGGAAGGTAGATAAGTCACCTGGACCATTTGGTGTACATCCCAGAGTTCTGAAAGAGGTGGCTGAAGAGATCGTGGAGGTATTAGTAATGATCTTCAAGATTCATTGGATTCTGGAATGGTTCCGGAAGACTGGAAAATTGCAAATGTCACTCCACTCTTCAAGAAGGGAGAGAGGCAGAAGGAAAGACACTATAAGCTAGTTAGTCTGACCTCAGTGGTTAGGAAGATGTTGGAGTCAATTATTAAGGATAAGGTCTCAGGGTACTTGGAGGAAAAATACGCTGTGTTCAGCATGGTTTCCTCAAGGGAAGATCTTGCCTGAGAATTATAATGGAATTCTTGGAAGAAATAACAAGCAGGATAGACAAAGGAGAATTGGTTGATGTTGTGTACTTGAATTTTCAGAAGGCCTTTGACAAGGTGCCACACATGAGGCTGCTTAACAAGCTACAAGCCCATAGTATTACAGAAAAGATTCTAGCATGGATAAAGCAGTGGCTGATTGGCAGGAGGCAAAGAATGGGAATAAAGGGAGCCTTTTCTGACTGGCTGCCAGTGACTAGTGGTGTTCCACATGGGCCTGTGTGGCGCTAGTTCTTTTTACGTTATATATCAATGATTTGGATGATAGAATTGATGGCTTTGTGCAAAGTTTGCAAACAATATGAAGAATGGTGGAGAGGCAGTTAGTTTTAAAGAAGTAGAGAAGATAATAAAAACTTAAGCAGATTAGGAGAATGGGCAAAGAAATGGCTGCTGGAATAAAGTGCTGGGAAGTTATGGTCATGCACTTTGGTTGAAGAAATGAAAGGGTTGACTTTTTTCTAACTGGAGGAAAAAATACAAAAAACTGAGACACAAGGGGATTTTGGAGTCCTTGTGCTGAATTCCTTAAAGGTTAATTTGCAGGTTGAGTCTGTGGAGAGGAAGGCAAATGCAAAATTAGCACTCACTTCAAGAGGAGTAGAATATACAAACAAGGATGTAATGTTGAAACTTTATAAAGCACTAGTGAGGCCTCACTTGGAATATTGGGAGCAGGTTTGGGCACCTTATCTTAGAAAAGATGTGTTGAAACTGGAGAGGATTCAAAAGAGGTTCATGAAAATGATTCCAGGATTGTCCTACGAAGAGCATCTAATGACTAAATTATTGTAAATTCTCTATAATTTTGTAGAATAAGGGGTGATCTCATTGAAACCTATTGAGTGGTGAAAGGTCTTGAGAGAGTAGATATGGAGAGGATGTTTCCTATGGTGGAAAGTCTAAGACCAGAGTACACAGCTTCGGAGTAAGACCATAAGGTCATAAGGTATAGGAGCAAAATTAGGCCATTAAGCGCATCGAGTCTGCTCCGCCATTCCATCATGACTGATCTCAGATCCCACTCAACCCTATACATCTGCCTTCTCGTCATATCCTTTGATGCCCTGACCGATCAGGAAACGATCTACATCCACCTTAAGTATACGCACAGACTTGGTCAACATTATAAAAGGATAAATCTTATAATGAAATAAATGTTGAGGTTAAGATTCGGCAGAAGGTTTTCTCAGTTTCTAATATTTATCTGTTCTTCAACCCAGAAATATTAATTTCATGTTTGTCCGATATCAGTGGTGAAAGCTATCATCTTCATCTCCATAATACGGCCACAGGGGTACTCCCCACCTTCCCTCATCTGACAGTTACTCATTTATCTGTCTCCTGTAGCCCTGGGGTGACTACCTCCCTGTAGCTCCTGTCTTTCACTTCTTCACTTTTCCTAACAAGCAGGTTGAGCTACAGCTCCAGTTCCTTAACATGGTCTCTAAGGAGCTGTATCTCGATGCACCTGGTGCAGATGTGGCCGTCGGAGAGGTTAGTAGTCTCTCGGAAATCCCACATACAGGGAGAAGGCAGGAGATTGTGGTTCAAAACAAAAATTGGATCAGCCATGAAGAAATGGCAGAATAGACTCGATGGGCCAAGTGGCCTAAGTCTGCTCCTATTTCTTATGGTCTTATGATTTAGGCATTGGGCCGGATTTTAAAATGTCTGGGTGTCGGGACAGAGGTGAGGCCGATTCTGCTTGCTGCTCCATTACATTTTACTTAGCACTGCACTGAACTGAGGCTGTAGTCTGCTCCGGCTGCAGTGATGCCTGTGGACTCACTTTCACAAAACTTCAGTTCTGAATGCCATTTGCTTACTTTTATTGTTTGCATGATTTGTTTTCTTTTCTCTCTGCACATTGGTTTTTGATGGTATTCTTTTTTAAATGGGTTCTGTTAGGTTTCTTTGTTTCATGGCTGCCTGTAAGGAGACAAATCTAAAGGTTATATAACATATACATACTTTGATAATAAATGAACTTTGAAGTTAGTATTTATTGATTTATTATTTGCTTTTCTTTTTGTATTTGCACTATTTATTGGCTTCTGAACATTGATAGTCCGTCTTTCTGTACTGACTTTCATTGAATCTATTGTGTTTCTTTGTATCTCTTGTGAATGCCCACAAAAAATGAAGCACACAATAGTGCATATGGTGTCGTAAGCACCTTGATAATATTTGATAATAATAATTGCTATAGAAGTAAAATGGAGAAGAAGATGATAGCTTTCACCACTGATATCAGACAAATGTGAAATTAATATTTCTAGGTTGAAGAACTGATAAATATTAGAAACTGAGAAAACCTTCTGCCAAATCTTAACCTCAACATTCATTTAGTTACAAGATCTATCCTTTTTTAATGTTGAACATACGGCAACAGTTTATATTTCTGTTAAGCAAATGGATAGAAGAAAAGGAAAATTGTTGGTTCACACCACACAGAGCTCTTCTCTACCCTCCCCCCAACACAGCAAAGGAGACTTGATGGGCTGAATGGCCTAATTCTGTTCCTATGTCTTCTCTTCTCTTCGGTTGTCCATCGCAATCCAATGATGACGTCCACTCCTTTAACGATGAGATCCTTGATGACTATACAGTTCTATCCTGGACCCACAAGCTCTATTGCAGGTAGGACATGCATATATGGTAGTGGTGGCAACCATAGCTGCATTTCTCCTGGTTCTCTTCTGCTGTCTTCTGGTTGTTCTTTCCATCTCCAGGATATGAACCCCGTCCCTACACAGCTGTCGCCAAGTGGTACAGTCAACAGCAACTTCCTCCAGGTCCTCGGGTCTGATCTTGCACTTCCTTAAAGCATTCTCCATCTGATCCTGATAGCGCTTCTTTGTCCTTCCAGCTGAGCCTCAACCATGATGTAGCTGGTCATATAACCTACTGTGCGGTAGCGGACAGGGGGCATCCTTATCACGGCCCCAGCCACTGCAGCTGACGCTGGGTGATCATGACCTCAATACTTCTGCAGTTGGTCTTTACAAGTACTTCAGTGTGAGGTACCCGCTCACGCCAGGTAATTCCCAGGATGCGCTGGAGGCAGCTTATGTAGAAGTGCTCCAAGGACTTGATGTGATGGCTGTAGGTTACCCAAGCTTCACAGCTATAAAGGAGGGTGGTGACACAGACCGCTTGGTACACGGCGACCTCTGTGGAGGGACGAAGGCTCCTGTTCTGAAAGACTCTACGCTCAAGTCTCCCAAAGGCAGCTGATGCCTGTTTAATGCGGCTCTGGATGTCGTTGTCATTGCCGCTATCCTCAGAGAGAATGCTCCCCAGATATTTGAAAGATGGCACTACTGACAGCTTTTCACCACCAACAGTGAAGGCAGGTAGAGTGGGTGGGACACTGGTACTCCATTGGCAAACCACTTCTGTCTTGGTGGTATTGACAGTCGGTCCCATCCTGCTGTACGCTCTCACCGCCACAACAAGGACAGTCTGAAGATCCTCCGCAGTATGGGCCACAAGAGCACAGTCGTCTGCATACTGCAGCTCCAGGACCCACTCTCTATGGAGTTTGGTGGTTGCGTGGAGCCTCCTGATGTCAGAGAGGTTGCCATCCAATCTGACATCCACTGCCACACCGCTGCTACCTTCAGTCTCGTTGTGGAGAAGCTTGGTAACACACAAGAGGAAGATGTTGAAGAGCACTGGTGCTAGCACACACCCCTGCCTCACCCCTGTGCGTACAAGGAAGGGCTCGGACTCTTGTCCTCCTATGGTCACCTGAGCAGTCATCCCATCGTGGAACTGGCGGAGGATCTCAACAAATTTATTGGGACAGCCAAACCTAAGGAGGACATCCCATAAGAGCTCTCTTTGCACAGTGTCAAATGCTTTGGAGAGGTCGACAAAGGCCATAAACAGGTCCTGATGTTGTTCCAGGCACGTTTTCTGAAGCTGCCGGGCTGTGAAGATCATGTCGATCATGCTCCTGTTCTTCCTAAATCCACACTGCGATTCAGGCAGCATTGACTCAGTGATGTTGCTGATGAGTCTCTGAAGCATCACTTTATCCAGGACCTTTCCAGCAACAGAAAGGAGTGATATGCCCCTACTATTGCCGCAGATGGTCTTGTCACCCTTGTTGTTATAAACGACAAAGATGTTTGCATTTCTCCATTGCTGCAGGGTGTTCTCATCAGTCCAGGCCTTGGTGATGTATTGGTAGAGGGTGCGCATACACATGTACCCTCCGTTGTTCAGTAACTCAGCAGGGATATTGTCAGTGCCAAGGGGATTTGTTGTTCTTAAGGGAATGGACAGCTGATAGAACCTCCTGGAAGGTTGATGGTAGACTGAGGTCGAGGATAGGAGGAAGTTTAGGCAGTTCATTCAGGATGGTGGGGTCTGCGTCAGAGTCCTGATTAAGCAGGGTGTTAAAATGCTCAGCCCACCTCAGCAGAATGGTATTCTGATTCTTCGGAAGTGTTAGACCATCTGTTGTTTGCAGGGGAGTAACGCATCTATTTATTGGGCCGTAGATGGTTTTGACAGCATTGTAAAAATTATGCATGTCATTATTATCGGCAAAGGACTGGATTTCATGTGCCTTTTGAGTCCACAGCTCATCTTGTATGGCCATTATTGCCTTTAGCACTTTCCTCCGAGCTGCCTGGTGCTGGTGGATGACGGGTTGTCTAAAGTCGCCTGGTGTGCTTTGTGCACGCCCTTAAGCAAGCTGTGGATGGTGTCTGAGTTATCTTCAAACCAGTCTTGGTAATTCCTGCTCTTATGGCTGATAGATTGGGCTGCTGCCTCATAGAGCTCAGAGCTGATGTAGGTCCACTGTTGTTCTATGGTATTTTCTGAGCTCAGACAAGGTTCCAACTCCCTTAGTTTCTCAGCTAGGATGCAACAAAACTCACTTCTTGCTTCTGTGTTTCTCAGGTGGTTGCAATTTAGCTGCTTTTTATTGGGTGTTTGCAGCCGCGGGGGTGGGGGGGGGGCACACTTTCATATGGAGCTTGGCCACAATCATACGGTGGTCAGTCCAGCACTCTGCACCTCTCATGGCTTGAGTGATAAGAACATCCTTGATGTCACTACGTCTTACAATGATGAAGTCGATCCTGTGCCAATGTTTAGAGCGAGAGTGCATCCACGAAGTCTTATATTTTGCCTTCTGCTGGAGGATGGTGTTGGTTATGCTCAGAGCAAAGAGTAAGTAGCCTCATGCCATTTGCATTCACCTTGCCAATACCATGCCTACCTAGCACTCCACTGCATATCCTGTTGTTCTGTCCCACCCTAGCGTTGAAGTCCACAAGCAAAAGGATCTTATCATTCTTAGGGATCCGGTAAAGAGCTTCATCCAATGTCTGATAAAAGCCTTCCTAGGCCTCATTCTCAGATGTCAATGTTGGTGCATAGGCACTGAAAAGCATGGCGTAACAGTTCTTTGCCAGTGGGATACAGAGTGTCATTAGTCTTTCACTAATGCTAATAGATGTTTCTGTAAGACTTGGTAGAAAGGTGCTCCTGATGGCCAAGCCTACTCCATGAAGGTGTTGTCCACCTGGGGGGAAACCTTTCCAGAAGAAGGTGTAACCTCTCCCTTCCTCTGTTAAAGAGCCTTCATCCAGGAGCCTGGTCTCACTCAGGGCAGCAATGTCGATGTTGTAGTGCCTCAGCTCAGGAGTAATCAAGGCTGTTCTCCGGTGAGGTCTGTCAGAGATGCCACACGAGTCCAGGAGAGTCCTTACATTCTATGTTGCCAGTTTTAGGTTGCATTGTTTCTTATTTCGACCGCAGTAGTGGAATAACCCAATAGGCACGGTAACTGATCCAGGTGAGTGATTGAGTGGGCAATTTTTAGGCCACATTTTCCAGGCCCCTCCCCAGCTGGGGTGAGTAGTGCAGTCCCTAAATAGGGCTGCTCAGTCGCACAGGGGTCTGCCGAAAACAGTCCCAGCTGCTAGCGACTAAATACCCTGTGCTGCTACCGTGCACGGTTCTGACTAGGAGCTCTCAGTCCGTTCGTACCTCTTCCCGTCGCCAGACACTCCATCGCCATCAGACTTCAACCATATGTAAGGTCCAGGTATTATTCACCGTGGTCAGAGGTGGAGACCTGTGCGAGGAAGATTTTAAAGTTCCACAGGGGTGCGCCATCCCCAGTAGCACTATCTTCACCATGATGAGGTAAATCCCCGTGGCAAGGGTGATCCCAAGACCACCGGTCCCACATCTTGGCTGCAGGAGGCTGCCAGGTCCTTGTTCTGTAAAGGCCCACCTATTGCACGCCACCAGGGCATTGTTTTTCTGTCAGGGTGTGCTCCCTTAGCCTTGTCTCAACAGATTTACCACAAGGCAGTGGGACTATTTGCCCATAGCTGGGACAGTGGTTGATGGGAGCCAGGGCATGTCCACACAGCAGTGGGCCTGCACGCCACGTCTCTGGGACCCACTGCTGCTCGGAGATCCCCTGTAGTTTAGCCTGGGACCATAAGGTACCCAGTTTCCGTGTGTGGCCCCGAGGAGGCACTGCAGGAGTCTTGGTGGTGGAGAGGCTCCGTACTGGCAGGAGGAGGCTTACACACTCGGCTCCTCTTTTCACCCTCTATTAAGAAGGCTAGCCAGCGGCAATAGCTGTAAGCAGAGAGCAGCAAGCAGAGAGCGCTACTCAGCATAGAGCATGCAGCATGCAGAACTACAAGCACTACTACACTTCCGCACTACTGCACTAGACGCTTCACACACACCCTGTGAGCAAATACTCCCACCCACACACTTATTTCGTATGGACACTCTAAACACCCAGTTCCTGAATGTGTTACCAGGGTTCCTGCACACCCAGGTGTATTTCCTCTGGACTGGGGATAGCTGGGCAAGTCGACCTTTGCACCTGATAAGGTAAAGTGGACTCTGAGCAGCAACTAGGCCTCAGGCATTGTTCCTTAACACATTTTCAGGATGTTCTGACCTAACTTGACACTTAATGTATATGTCTTTTTAAGGTATTTTAAAATGACTAACAGTTAGTGATATTCAAAACAGCATTCAAATAGACTTAATGTAAAAAAAAAGAATATTTTTTAAAACTAAGTTAATTAAAATACTTTTAAGCACTGACAAGCAATCATAAATGTGACTAGTAAAATAAGCCAAGCACTTAACTGCACATGATTTTTTCCACAGAGTTATCAATCACATTCATTTTGACTTGGTCAAACACGTACAGTATGAACATGTCTTTTCCTCATCACTGGACTCAATATTCAGTGCAGTTGTGGGGCAAGCACCCATTTTCAATAGTATTAAAACTCCAGATGGTTTTGTTTTTCTTGTTTTCACAGCCCATGGGCTGAAGCCCCGTATCAGCTGAGCCATGACTGATTAATAAGCAGTGGCTTACGATAAACACTGTTCAGGTCATTAGGTCCAGATGTTCCACTTAGCATCGTGTGAAACAGACATGGATGACAAGCAGCTCTTTTCTTGCCTATATATTCACAGTAGATTGAAGAACCAGTTGAAAGCCAGTTGAAAAAGTTGGTTGGTAAGTGGTCCTACCTTGGAAAAGTTCAGCAATTCAGAAGGAGATTCAAACCAATGACAAAGAGGGCCTGCACTTTATTACCTGCCTGCACTTTCTCTGTAACTATAACATTTTATTCTGCGCTCTGTTATTGTTTTCCCTTGGACTACCTCAATACACTGTTGTAATGAATTATCTGTATGGGTTGCATGCAAAGTTCTTAACTTTACCTCGGTACACGTGACATTGATAAACCTAGTCACCTGTTTACCAATTTGTTCTGACTTCCCAGCTCGAATTATTTCTGTTGTAGGTTACAATTCTTCAATTGTTGATCCAGGTACCTTTTCAATTTCCTGCACATCTTCAGTGGTGAACTTCACACCGCAACACTGAGAGAATTCATCTTTCATAATGGTATTCGAATCCTCCTGCCAGCTAACTTATGCATTATACTCCAAACCGGTTTCTAAGGAAATGGACCATTCCTGTTCCATTTGCTAGGTCTTGATTTTAGAAACATAGAAACGTAGAAAACCTACAGCACAATGCAGGCCCTTCGGCCCACAATGCTGTGCCGAACATGTACTTACTTTAGAAATTACCTACGGTTAACCATAGCCCTCAATTTTTCTAAGCTGCATGTACCTATACAGAAGTCTCTTAAAAGACCCTATTGCATTCGCCTCCACCACAGTCGCTGTCAGCCCATGGCACACACTCACCATTCTCTGCTTAAAAAACTTACCGTACTTCCAAACACCTTAAAACTGTGCCCTCTCTTGCTAGCCATTTCAGCTCTGGGAAAAAGCCTCTGACTATCCACATGATCAATGCCTCTCATCATTTTATACACTTCTATCAGGTTACTGATACTCTGACTCCCTCTACTCCAATGACCACTCTATAAAGCTATCTTTTTTTAAAATTATTCCTGACTGTCTAACTCGCTGATGTCCATGCGCCTGCGCAGTCATGCCTCGATCAAACCACTGAAGAAAAAAAAACAATCTTGGTGACTTCATTCACACTTCCCCAGAGTCTATTTTATTCAAAAAATAAAGACATTCCCAAATTAGTCTATCTCTCCTGAAAAATATTACGCAACAGCTCCAGAAATTTTATTGTAAGTCTTGCCTCCTGTTATTGCATCCTTCTTGTAATATGATGATCAAAGTGAAACATGACTACAGCCTCAAGTTAAGGAGTGTTTTCACAGATCCAGCTCAATCCCTCAACTGTCAACAAAGTTATGTGCTTTCCTCACCTTCTTAGTTTCTTTACCTGCCTGACCTGCGGTCGTTGGGAAACTCTGGGCTCACCCATTCTCTCCATTTCATAGTTTCTTATTATTTATTATATTCTCCACAGTCATGTTTGCTTCCATTGCCTCAGTGTCATGTTCCAGCCTCACTAATGTATCCATTTATCCATCAAACAGATTCACACCTCGAATGCTCTACAGGTTTGGATATCCTCCAAAGATGTTGTCAAAGTTCAAAACTGCCTTGAGCATTTTTGACAGTATAACTTCAGCGAGTGTGAAAAATTATACCAAGTTCCGGATTAATTGGTGCTTGCTATTTTAGTTCACACATTGCCAGTCTAGCAATATCTTCCTACAACCTAACACCTTCTCCTCACCATCAATGATATTACCAATTTTGCACCATCTGCAAACTTCCCAATCGTGGTGCTAAGAATAGAACCTAAATCATCTCAATAAAAAGGGGGTTTTACTGAGCTCTGTGGAACTCCATTCTGCACAGCTTCCCAGCTTTTATGGCTCGTAATCCTCTGCTGTTTTCCACTGTGAACTATCAGTCTACTATCTTCGATCCCATGGGCTTTTACTTTCCAGTTCAGTCTATCACAAGTTCCTTATCAATGCCTCTTCACCACATCCCATAACTACAATCTTAAGTTTCTTTCTTAAAAATATAAAGAAGTTAGTCAGGTATAAAACCTTATCAAAAAATTAACTGTTACTGTCACTGATCCCTCCTGTAGTGGTTAGCGTAATGCTATTACAGCACCAGCCACCCGGGTTCACTACCTCCACCATTTTTACGTATGTCCGTGACCACTTAGGTTTCCTCCCACATTCCAAAGATGTGCAAGGTTAGTAGATTAATTGGTCACATGGTTATAATTTGACAGCTTGGGCTTGTTGGTTAGGAAGGGTCTGATACTATGCTGTATCTCTAAATTAAATAAAATAAATAAAATAAAATGTTGTCTGTCAGAAATGTTTCCAGTTATTTGTATCCATGTTAGGCTAACTAACCTGTAGTTACTCTGTTTATCCCTTTTTTCTTTTTTTACTTCTGTTACCACAACAGAAGTTTTCCAGTAATAGAAACAAAAAAAAACATAAAAAAAACATAGAAAAAAAATAGAAAAAAAACATAGAAACAGGACTTCCAGCCCACTTAGTCTATGCCAAACTATTATTCTGCCTAGTCCCATTGACCAGCACTCAGACTATAGACCTCCACCCTCCTCCCATCCATGTATTTATCCAAATTAGTCTGAAATGTTGAATTCAAACCTGCATTCACTGCTTGCATTGGCAACTTGCTCCACACTCTCACCAGCCTTTGGGTGAAGAGTTTCTGCCTCATGCTCCCCTGCTCAAATCCTGGGGCCAAAAAAGATTGGAAAATGATTGCCAGAATCTGCACCAACTCTTACCCTGCATATTGATATGAGTATTGGTATTGCTGTTGGTTTATTATAGTCACATGTACCAAAATACTGAGAAAGAATATCTAGCATACTGTTCACACAGATGAATTTATTAAAGTTCAAAGTTGAAAGTAAATTTTACTATCAAGGTACATACGTGTCACCACGTAAGCCCCAAGATTCATTTTCCTGTGGGCATACTCACCAAATTTATAGAATAGTAACAATAACAGGATCAGTGAAAGATCAACCAGTGCAGAAAACAACAAATGGTGCAAATGCAAATATAAATAAGTAGCAATAAATAATGAGAACATGAAATAATGAGTCAATAAAGTGAGATCATTGGCTGTGGGAACATCTCAATGGATGGGCAAGTGAATGTAGTTGTCCCCTTTTGTTCAAGAGCCTGATGGTTGAGGGGTAGTACCTGTTCTTGAACCTGGTGATGCAAGTCCTTCAGCGCTAGTGGCTTCTATTTGATAGTAGGAATGAGAAAACAGCATGACCTGAGCAGTGGCAATCTCTGACGATGGATGCTGCTCTCCTACGAGGGCGTTACATGTAGATGTGCTCAATAATTGGGAAGGTTTTACCTGTGATGTGATGTACTGGGCTGAATTCTCTACCTTTTGTAGGATTTTCCGTTCAAAGGCATTGGTGTTTCCACACCAGGCCATGATACAGCCAGTCAATACTTTTTCCACTACACAACTATAGAAGTTTGTCGAAGTTTTACATTTCATGCCAGATCTCCACAGACTCCTAAGGAAGTAGAGGTGCTGCTGTGCTTTCTTCGCAATTGCACTTAAATACTGGGTGCAGGACAGGTCCTCCGAAATAGTAACAGCCATTGAGATAGAACAATGTAACACAATAACAATGCAGAAAAAAATACAACAGCTACAGGGGAAGTAAGTGCAGGTAAACAATAAAGTGCAAGGTGATAATGAGGTACACTGTGAGGTCAAGAGTGAATCTTATTGTTGGGTCAAGAGTCCATCTTGGTGCACTAAGGAAGCTTCTGAATATTCTTATTACACTGGGATAGTGCTGCTTATGTTGGCTTCTTTAATGAGGCATCAAGAAGTATAGACAGAGTCGTTTGAGGGGAGGTTGGTTTCCATGATGTGGTGAGTTGTGTACACATCTCTCAGCAGTTTCTTGTGGTCATGTGAAGAGCAGTTGCCATATCAACCTGTTATGCATTCAGATATAGTTCATTGATAAAAGTTGGTAAGGGTTAATGGGAACATGTTAAGTTCTTTTGCCCTCCTGAGGAAGTAGAGATGTTGATGAGTTTTCATGGCTGGACTAAGACAGGTCATTGGTGACTATCCAGATGCTCTAGAAATAAGTGCAGGGCTAGGGAGATGACATCTGCCGTAGACTTGTTTCAGTGGACTGCAGAGGGTCAAGGTTGCTTCTTAAAGCAGTTTATGATGGTCATTGTAGTCAATAATGTTTATCTTGTTTTTCTTGGGTACCAGAATGATAGTGGACACCTTAAAGCAGGAGGAAACCACAGCCTGAAACAGGAAATTTATTGAATTTGTATCTTTTAATTTGTCCATGTTCAAAGATACCAGATACTTAATTTGTCCTCTTTCTCTATGTCCACATTCTCCCACCGCAACATAAATGTCTGCACTACCCTTGTCTTCTTTTCATCTGGAACACTACGTTTATTCTTCCTCCATATTAGTACATGATTTGTCTTGATTATAAATATGGATATTTATGTGTGTATTTTTTGCCTCCTAACTTCCAATTATCTTCCATACTTATCATGACCTTCTGCAGTGTTGGTTCTCAGTCTTTGTTATGAGCTCTTTGTCAATTTATCCTATCTGATACATCATCCATGAGTTTTGATGATTAGAAGATAGTTGGCTTGAACCCTTTCTATTTCTTCTACAAATACTTCCCTCTACCTCGTCAAAATATCTTCATCTAGTTGTTCCCAGTACATTTCTGCTGCATACATATCTCAGCATAACAAATTTGAACTAACCACAGTTCAAAACACAAGGAGGAATTTCCTTCGAAGTTCAAAGTGTTCGTCCATCGTCAACGTCGATGAGGACCTTGACACCATTATGATGGTGTCGAGTCTAGCGCGTGATTTGGATCTAAGTGAGGGAAAGTTGCGCAGCGTCAGCCTCACTCTCTCTTCCCAATTCCCATTTGGATCCAGCAGCAAGATAGAGTCGAGATGGCTGGAGATGGGACTAGGCGCAGTGGATGACCAGGGCGTCTTCTGTGTCTTGTCCTGCTCTACACGTTCCACAATGCTTACAGAGACCGTCTTCTTGACTGTTGGACCTTCCACTGGTCTTGTCCACTCAATCCGTCGAAGTCTGTCTTCACATGCTGGGATAGACAACTCCTTATCTCTCCGAGGGTTTGAGATCTGTTGGCTACTCTCGCCTGGTTTAGCTGGCTTGTGGAAGCCGTTGGCCGGAGTGTGGCCGCTGTCACAAGCAAACAGCTACGGGGAGCCACAGGTGAGAGCTGAGTGCCAGGTGGGGACCAAAGGTGGGCTAACCGCCTTGAAAATGATGCGATATCTTCCCCCACCAGAGGTGCTACGCCTCCCTGACACCCCATACACCCCAATGTTCAAAGTACATTTACTATCAAAGTATGCATACATTGTACAACCTTGAGAATTTTCTCTGAACAGGCAACCACAGAACACAAAAAAAACATGAAAAAAGACTGTTAAACACCCAATGTGCAGACAAAATAAAACAAATCATGCAAGCAATACTCGCAAGTTAATAGCGTTTGAACTGAAGTCCACAAAGACAGACCTGTCCATAGACCCTTAGCCAGAGACGTTGAATCTGTGGAACTCATTGTCACAGATGGCAGTGAATGCTAAATTATAGAGTACATTAAAAGCGAAGGTTGGTAGGGTCATAATTAGCAAGAGTGCCAAAGTTAACGGGGAGAAAACAGGAGAATGAGGGGCGAGATGGATAATAACTCAGTCATGATGGAACAGTAGAGCAGACTCAATAGGCCAAATGGCCTAATTACGTTCTTAGGTTTTATGGTTTTCTGGTCTTATTTCTGCCTGGCGTATATTTTGTTCATTTCTATACTTATACTAATTCTGAATTGTAATCAAAATGTTCTCCCACCGTCTGTCCTTCCAGCTGTCCTGCTTCATTCCTTGAAATTAAATTGAGCATCACTTTCTCTTACATTGGGCTTAACATGTAAATTGGAAAACATATCAAAAGTTCCGTTCCTTCTATGTCCTTTACACCATAACTATCCCAATTAAAATCTTCAGATTTTGCTGTTTGCTATTTTTCCCTAATTGAATAGTTGCCATTTTATTTCATTTGACAGTTTGGATGCCTCTTGTACACTTATATTGACAGGTTACATCATGGCTAGTATGGAAACACCAATGCCTTGAGCAGAAAAGCCTACAAAAAGTAATGGATGCAGCCCATTCCACCACGGGAGTTACAAAATACACGCGGACTAAGATGTTAACTGTCCTGTACTATCACCAGTGGGATCATTAGTTGATCTGCCATCTGTCTTCAGGAGTTTCGGCCCGCTTATGATCAGGACTTTCTCAAGGTGGTAGGCCAGCAGTGCTAAAGCACCGTCTCCCACTGGTGAGCTTAAAAACTTGGCATCTGCCTCTATCAGAGTTGTTGGTCACTTCCATCCAACAGTTAGTCTGCTCTTCAGGTGTCTATGCAACTACTGAAGGGTTTGCAAGATATGTATACACTGTCTGACTATCTGCCCCTCTGGACATATTTGTTCCACACTCATGCTGATCCTTTCTCTGCCGCCTCAGCTACAGCCCTGCTGGTTGACTTGATCTCACTTCTAGTGAAGCCAAGGTCACACAGCCACTTCTGGAAAGTGAACGCAATAAACCCATGGCAGCCTACTTCGAATGGATAGCATGAGACCTTCCACCCTCTGTCTCTGCACTCTGATCTTAATTCTGCATACTTGGTTAACTTGCGCTCATGGGCTTCACCGATGTTGTCTTCCCAGGGGACTGTGAGTTCACCAATAACCGCTTCTCTACTGGTGTCAGACCATACGATTATATCTGGACGCAATGTGGTGAAAGCTATTTGCTCCAGGAAACTGCCTTCCCCGTCCAGGTCAGCCTTGACACACCAATCATTGGCTGAAGAAAGTATGCTTGATCGTGAGCCTGCACTGTACACCCTTGACTTGGAGCCTTCCTTCACAAATGATATGCGATGTTCTGTGCAGCATGGGGCATGAGATAAGTTGTGCTGCAGTACTCTCTGCTCAACCGCTTCTGTTACAACTTTAAGAATGTTGTTATGTCTCGAAGTGACATGCCGCTGGAAAGATTGACTCTGCATGCACTCAAAATATGTTGAAGTGTTCCCTTCTCGCCACAAGCAGCACACTTGTCTGTCTTATCTTCATACCAGATGCTGAGGTTGGCAGGTGTTGGGAGCAGATCGTACGCTGCTCTGCATAGAAAAGAAATGCGGAGCGGTTCCTTCTGCCACAGAACATTCCAAGATAGATGTCGTTGTTCAACACTTTCCCACCGGGTGCAAGCCCCTTGTTTGGCCAGGCCAGCTGTTTTAGCTAACCTCCTCTTCTCTTCTACGTCTCATATTTCTTGGATTACAAGCTCACGGCGCTCCTTACCTGCAGAAGAAGCCACCACTTGTGGGTTGTCCATCCAAGTTCCTGGTGGCCTAACTGGGTAGCCCCAACCGTCTCCTTGTGCTTCAACCTAGACTCTGCCTCATCAACTGCTACATGGGCTGATCACTTCCTGCCCGATCTCACATCCGGCTGGGTATTCTTGATGACAGGATCTTTTGAGTCTTGAAGCATCAAGAATGATCTTAGCTTGGCGACCTTGACCTCTTCAACAAGGGATTGCACTGGGATGGTAAGCTTTGTCTGGCTATTGTGGATTGCCACATTGGTGAGGCTGCTCAGTACTCCAAGCCATTTCTCCACATACTTGTTGACCTTCCGTTCCATTGCCTCAACATGGGACTTTGCCACTTCATAGACAGTTAGTGGCCACATTATCCGTGGCATCAGTCCATACTGCAAGCACCACAACTTCAACTTACCAGGCAAGCCACACTTGCCAACAGACATCAGAGCTCTGCTGATCTGTTCTCCTGTCTTTTGAACCCTCTTGGTGTCTCTCAGTTCCTCTGTGTACCATCGCCTGAGGCTCTTAACTGGTTGGTCCTGAATGGATGGAATCTCCTCTGCACAAAGGGTGAAATGAAAGTCAACCAGCTTTCCTCTCCTAAGAACAAGGCTCCTTGACTTCTTGGTCTTGAACTTCATTCTTCCCCAATCCATTAGCTCCTCGAGTCTAGACAGTACATTTTCCACTGCCTACGTGCTGGGACCCAAAAAGGTAAGATCGTCCATGAACGCTCATATTGGTCGTAACTCCCCTCCGCCATCAAGTGTGACACCTGGTCCCACTGATTCTACAGCCTTCACAATGACCTCCATGGCTAGCACAAAAAGGATGGGTGAAATTGCACATCCCATTGGGATTCCAACATCCAAGCTCTGCCTCCTAGTTGTAAACTGCTGAGTGGAAAACCTCATCTCGAAATCGTAGTACTGCATAACAAAGTTCCTCACCTTAGCAGGAATCCATAGGAATTCCATCGCAAACTCAATCAGGACATGGGGAACAGAACCATACGCATTTGCCAGATCAAGCCAAACTACAGCCAGATTTCTCCTCAACCGTTTTGACTCCTGGATGGTATGCCATATCATACTAGAATGTGCAAGGCATCCTGGGAAGCCTGGTACTCCTGCCTTCTGCATAGATGTATTTACTGGTCCATTCTCTATCACAAATGAAGATATTCTTTCTGCCAGAATGCCAAACATAATCTTCCCCTTTACATTCAGGAGTGAAATTGGTCGGAACTGATTCAATGTAGAAGAATTCTCTTCCTTTGGGAAGTATACTCCTTCAGCCTCACTCCATGACAAAGGAACAATACCTTGTCTTCACACCACCTTTAACAATCTCCACAAGTATTTCTTCAGCTGTTCACACTTCTTGAACATCTTATACGGCACTCCATTAGGTCCTGACACTGAGCCTGACTTGCCTTTCTGATGAACCGTTCGACTTCTGCCAGTTTGGGTTCTGACAGATTGAACTTCACTCCTGGCTTGGTAGGCTTCACAAGCCCTGAAATGTCAAGTAAAGGAGCCTCCCGCTGTTCGTTAGAGTAAGTGCTTGCCAGGTGATCCTCAAGTTCTTGTTGAGAGATGTTAAGCTGCCCGCTCTTATTTTCTTCAAATAGTTTCTTTGTGAGCTCGTGAGAGTTCTCAAAGAACGACTTTCTTGCCTTCTCTCTCTTCTTTCTCTTTTTTCTCTTTTTATGTTGTGACTCTGCATGATGGAGTGATGCTAACTTTATTCGAAAATGCTCTCAGAGATCAGCAATCCCTGGCTTGTCACCCTCATTTGCTACCTTCCACCTCTGTCTCAACGATCTAAGCTCTCTCCTCAACCTACTAATCTCCTTCTGGCACTCAATGATCAAGCCTCCACAGCTGCCTGTCGTAAAAAATTCCGCAAATTCACCACTCTCTAGCTAAAGAAATTTCTTTGCACCTCTGTTTTAAACGGACGTTCCATTATCCCGAGGCTGTGCTCCCTTCTCCTAGACTCCCCAACCATAAGAAGCATTCTTTCCAGATCTACTCTGTCTGGGCCTTTCAATGTTCAAAAGGTTTCAATGAGATCCCCACTCATCCTTCTAAATTCTAGCAAATACAGGCCCAGAGCCATCAAATGATCCTCTTTTGATAGCCCCTTCATTCCTGGAATCATCCTTGTGAACCTCTAGTGAAACCTCTCCAATGCCAGCACATCTTTTCTTCGATAAGGAGCCCAAAACTGTTCACAATATTCAAGGTGAGGCCTCAATAATGCCTTATAAAGCCTTAGCATCACTTGTCCGTTCTTATTTACTAGACCTCTTGAAATAAATGTTAACATTGCATTTGCCTTTCTCACCTCTGACTCAACCTGCAAGTTCTTCACAAGGACTCCCAAGCCCCTTTAAATCTCAAATTTTTGGATTTTCTGCCAGTTTATAAAATAGTCTTCACATTTATTTCTTTTACCAATGTGCAAGCCCAAGCATTTTCCAACATTATATTTCATTTGCTTCTTTTTTGCTCATTCTCCTAATTTGTCTAAGTGCCCCTAGAGCCTTCCTGTTTTCTCAACAATACTTGCTCCTCCACCAATCCTTGTATCACCTGCAAACATGACAACATTTATTCCATCATCTAAGTCATTGATATAGAGCATAAAAAGAAGCAGTTCCAACACCGACCCCTGTGGAACACCACTAGTCACTGGCAGCCAACCAGACAAGGATCCATTTACTCCCACTCGCTGCCTTCTACTAACTAGCCAATGCCCTAACCATGCTATGACTTTCCTGTGATACCATAAGCTCTTAAATTGGTAAGAAGCCTTGTGTGTAGCACCTTGTCAAAGGCCTACTTAAAACCCAAATATTCAAGGTCAACAGCATCCCCTCTATCTATCCTACTTGTAATCTGCTCAAAGAATTCCAACAGGCTTGTTCAGCAAGATTTTCCCTTCAGGAAATCATGCTGACTTTGTCCTATCTTGTCCTGTGTCACCAAGTACCCCATAACCTCATCCTTAACAATTGACTCTAACACCTTCCCAAACACCAGGTGTCAGTCTAATTCGTCTATAATTTCATTTCTGCTGCTTCCCTCTTTTCTTAAAGAGTGGAGGGACATTTGCAATTTTCTAGTCCTCCAGAACCATGCCAGAGTCCAAAGATTTTTGAAAGATTATTACTAATGCTCATCTGGGGTGCAGCTCATCTGCTCAGGGTGACTTATGTACCCTTAGACCTTTCAGCTTTTTGAGCACCTTCTCCCTTGTAATAGTAATCACACTCACTTCTCCTCTCTCGCACTCTTCAACACCTGGCACACTTCTAGTGTCTTCCACAGTGAAGACTGATGCAAATTACTCATTTAGTTCATCAATCATCTGCATGGCCCCTGTTATTATTTCTCTAACCTCATTTTCCAGAGGTCCTATATCTACTCTCATCTCTTTTTTACATACTATACTTGAAAAAGCTTTTACAATTCACTTTGATATTGTCTGTTAGCTTGCTTTCATATTTCATTTTTTCCTTCCGAATGATTCTTTTAGTTGTTCTCTGTAGGGTTTTAAAAACTTCTCAATCTTCTGTCTTCCCATTATTTTTTGCTTTGTTGTATGCCCTCTCTTTTGCCTTTGACTTCCCTTGTCAGCCACAGTTGTATCACTTTGCCATTTGAGTATTCCTTTGTTTTTGGAATATATCTAATGTGTACTTTCCTCATTTTTCCCAGAAACTCAGGCCATTGCTGCTCTATTGTCATCCCTGCCAGCATCTCCTTCCAATTTACTTCAGCCAAATCCTCTCTCATACCACTGTAATTTCCTTTACTCCTCTGAAATGCTGCTACATCAGAATTTACTTTCTTCCTATCAAATTTCAAGTTGAACTCAATCATATTGTGATCTCTGGCTCTTAGGTGTTCCTTTACCTTAAGCTCCCTAATCCCCTCCAGTTTATTATATTACACCCAATCCAGTATAGCTGATCCCCTAGGAGGCTCAACGACAAGCTGCTCTAAAAAGCCATGTTGTAGGCATTCAACAAATTCTCTCCTTTGAGATCCATTATCAACCTTATTTTCCCAATGGACCTGCATGTTAAAATCCACCATGGCAATCATAACATTGCCCTTTTGATGTGCCTTTTCTATTTCTTGATGTAGTCTTTTAGTCCACATCCCAGCTACTGTTTGGAGGCCTCTATATAACTGTCATCAGTGTCCTTTTAGCCTTGACCTTTCTCAACCCAACCCTCAAGGATTCAACATCTTCCGATCCTATATCACATCTTTCTAATGATTTGATACCATTCTTTACCAGCAGAGCCACACAACCCCTTCTTCCTACCTTCCCGTCCCTCCAATACAATGAGTAACCTTGGATATTCAGCTCCCAACTACAACCAGCCACAATTCAGTGATAGCCACAACATCATACCAGACAATCTGTAAAAGTGCAACAAGATCATTCACCTTATTTCTTATATCTGTGCATTATGATATAACTCTTTGACTAATGTATTTGCTACCCTTTTTTACTCTGCATCCCTAATGCACTGGAACTCACCTTGCTGGCTGCAATTTTGTCTTATCATTTGCTGCCCTTCCTGACAATCTGGCTGCAAGCTATCTTTGCTTTTTCACTATCTGTCCTATCCTGAGTCCCTTCACCCCCGTTCCCACCTCCCTGCCAACTTACTTTACACCCTCCCCAAAAGCTCTAACAATACAACCTGCGAAAATATTGGTCCCCGTTGGGTTCAGGTACAACCCACCCCTTTTGTTCAGGTCATACATCCCCTAGAAGAGACTCTAATGATCCAAGAACCTGAAGTCCTGCTCCCTGCACCAGCTTGTCAGCTAAAACATCAAAATATCCAAACGTACAGTGGACATACCGTTTTGAGTTCACATAGTCCAAACATTGTGCTGGGGGCAACCTACAAATGTTGCCATGCTTCCAGCAGCCTCATAGCATGCCTGTCATTCATTCACCCTCACCTGTACATCTTTGGAATGTGTGAGAAAACAGGAAGACCTGGAGGAAACCCAAATGGTCACAGGGAGAACATACAAACTCCTTACAGATGATGCAACAGCTAAATTTGAACCCTGATCATGATTGTTGGCACTGTAAAGCATTACACTTGTCACTACAGTACTCTGCCATTTTTATGGTGTATGGTTTCAGCATTTTGTTGATCACAAAATCTGCCATCCTTGAAGAGAAGCAAACTAACTGTCAGTGAATCTTTCATGAAATGCTATTGCCAGGATGTCTGCTGAATAGATAAGCCTATAAACAGAATTATTAGTTCAGCCTCTGCTCTACAGATTGGTTTGCTCCCTGCATTCAGTTGAAAGAATGCAAGTTAATTGGATCATAATCAGAGTACTTCATTTTGGGGCTGTTTATTTCAGTTCCTAGTAAATTTACTAATTGCATTAATTTGTGAGACTCATGTAGAATGCTCAAATTTAAACATCCGAGCAGGTCATTTCAGTTCACGTAGCTTTCTGTCTCTGAATAAGCATGATTTGTAAGTATCCTGCAGTATTCAGGTTTATGAGAATATTCTTACCTTGCTATCTGTTGGAAATGTGTCTTTCATAAGTGAACGAAAGAGGAGGCATGCACTATCAGAACTTAATTCATCTTGTGAGCCAATTACCTCAGAGCACAATGCAAATTGGAAGCATTCTATGGAGAAGGAATTCAATAACAAACAGAGGTCAAAGAGATGGTTTGAGAGAAATACCGAAGAGACGGTTAAGATCTCCCTGGTGACATCTCTGCTGTGTATGAACTCTGCCAACATCAGCTTGACTCAGATGATTCTTTCCTGACCTATCTACTCTTCATTTAACCATCCACAGATGTTTAGATTCCGCAGTCTTTTGCAAATCCTCAGAGATATCCCATTTGAGCATTCTTTCGTATTAATAACTTTATTATTCTAAAATAACTTCCTCTGAACAGAATTTCAGATAATTTTGAACAAGATGGGATTGTTGCCCTTTCTGACTATATGATCTTTTGTGTTTTAATGTAAGATTGACACAGTTGCTTAAAATTTCTTCAACAGAATTTGGTGAATAACTTTGTAGGAGGTTTGTACACTGGTACAATAAATTGAATGAAGACGTACCACACTAGATATTCTTCCATTTTAGTACCACTCCTATCAACCACCATCACCACAGTCATGTGAAAGAAGTGGTCAGCAATTGTCACATGTTAGCTTATTTCACTAGCAGAGAACAGACAAAATCAAAGTGAAACTTATTATCAAAGTACATATACAGTACATTATCATATACTACCACCTTGAGCTTCATTATCTTGCAGCCATTTACAGAAAAATAAAGAGAAACAATAACATTTATGAAAAACAATAGATAAACAAAGTCTGACAAGCAGGCAATGTACAAATATAGAAATATATTAATTCTGAGAACATGCGTTGAAAGGTCCTTGAAAGTTGACCTGCAGGTTGTAGATCAAGTTGGGGTGAGTGAAGTTACCCATGCCACTTCAGGAGCCTGATGGTTGTAGGGTAGTAATTGTTTCTAAACCTGCTGCAGTGGGAGACAAGGTTCCTGTACCTCCTTCATGATGGCAGCAGCGAGAACAGGGCATGGCCAGAATGGAGGTGGTCCTTGTTGATGGGTGTTACTTTCTTGTGGAGATGCTCCATGTAAGTATGCTCAATGGTGGGAAGGCTTTGCCTATGATGGACAGGTCTGTATCCAACACTTCCTGCCGGCTCTGGTATTTTCCGAAAAAAGGATGTGATACAACCAGTCAGGAGACTCTGGTGACCACACTTGGTGTGTGGAGAGATTCACTGAAAGTTAGTCTGCAGCACTTAAAGGATGGCAGCAGCCATTATTAGTTCGGTAAAGAACAGTAGTGCCGAAACCATTAAGGTTTAAAGTTGGACAAGGAAAATAATACCACAAAGATAAACAAAAGTCACACAGTTGAAATGGAAGGAATAAATCAAATGAACTGATTGCTAGATGTGTACTATAGTCATCCAAACAGTCAGTATGAAATATTTAGAGTAACACACACAAAATGCTGGAGGAACTCAGCAGGTCAGGCAACATCTATGGAAAGAATTAACTGTCAATGTTTTGGGCAAAGATCCTTCATCAGGAAAATATTTAGATAGTGCAAGAGAACAAGGCAACAAAAGTTGGGAATTTTACTTGGGATGGGAGAAAGTAAAAGGAAGTAAAGGAGCAACTGGATTGTTTGGTACATTTGGTTTTAGTTTTACATAAACATACGTATATTTTATTAAATAAAGGTTCTTCCAAGGGACCTCTACTTTTTGTGATTTTTATTAATGACCTGGATGTGGGGGTAGAAGGGTGGGTTGGCAAGTTTGCAGACGACACAAAGGTTGGTGGTGTTGTAGATAGTGTAGAGGATTGTCAAAGATTGCAGAGAGACATTGATAGGATGCAGACGTGGGCTGAGAAGTGGCAGATGGAATTCAACCCGGAGAAGTGTGAGGTGGTACACTTTGGAAGAACAAACTCCAAGGCAGAGTACAAAGTAAACGGCAGGATACTTGGTAGTGTGGAGGAGCAGAGAGATCTGGGGGTACATGTCCACAGATCCCTGAAAGTTGCCTCACAGATAGATAGGGTAGTTAAGAAAGCTTATGGGGTGTCAGCTTTCATAAGTCAAGGGATAGAGTTTAAGAGTCGTGAGATAATGTTGCAGCTCTATAAAACTCTGGTTAGGCCACTCCTGGAGTACTGTGTCCAGTTCTGGTCACCTCACTATAGGAAGGATGTGGAAGCATTGTAAAGGGTACAGAGGAGATTTATCAGGATGCTGCCTGGTTTAGAGAGTATGGATTATGATCAGAGATTAAGGGAGCTAGGACTTTACTCCTTGGAGAGAAGGACGATGAGAGGAGACATGATAGAGGTGTACAACATAATAAGAGGAATAGATAGAGTGGACATCCAGCGCCTCTTCCCCAGGGTACCACTGCTCAATACAAGAGGACATGGCTTTAAGATAAGGGGTGGGAATTTCAAGGGGATATGCTTGGAGGAGGCCTTTGAAAGGAAGCTCTCCAAGTACACAGGACTGGTCAGCAACTGTCAGCAGGCTGGATGGAGAGCGAGATGTCTCCCAGTGGAGGTTGGTTGTAGGGGATTCATAGCCCGTTCTTTAGTTAGAGCCTTCAGCATTTTGGGCATCGAGGGAGAGAGGAAGAGGAGAGCCATCCGCAGTACCACCGATGTGGCAGAGAGGGCCTCAAGATGGCTGTGGCTCAAAAGAGGAGAGCCATGGAGTCATAAGTAGCTAGCCATCTGGACACAAGCTGGGGTCTGATCAGCCCCGGCTGGGTCACCTGGAGGAGGTTGTATGATGTTGAAAGACCCGAAACACCCGATGATTCCAGGAACATCACTGAAGATGTGTCCAGAAGCATCAATAGATGTATGTACACAGATGAAGGTTTTTTTACTCAGAGAGTGTTTGGTGCGTGGAATGCACTGCCTGAGTCAGTGGTGGAGGCAGGTATGGAGGATTTTAAGGTAGGGGGTTATATGGGAAGTAGGGTTTGAGTGTTGGCACAACATTGTGGGCCAAAGGGCCTGTACTGTGCTGTACTATTCTATGTTCTATGTTCCAAAGTGCAAACTGTGCCAAATGTTCAAACAAAATCAAATTTCAACTCAGAACAGGTGATTTTGGCTGCATACACATGAACAAAATGTCAACAGATCAGCCAGTTAGTGGTTTTGAGTGGGTGACACTTCACCCTTGAACATCAACAGCCACCCCCACAACCCTGTGTGAGGTATACTCTAGCCATTAGCATGGTTTCTCATTTATTCTCCTTGCCTGCAATTTTCTGACTCTCATGGAGGAATGCTGGTTGATGTCAAGGGCAATTCCTTTCCCCTTGAGGCATCCAAGCCCTAGCCATTTCCAATATTCTTATCTACATATTATATCACATTGAATATGTCATCGCTGTTTGGATATGGCCCAAGTGCGGAGTGAGAGACACTGAAGCGGGTTAATAGTTCACAGGACTTTAATGGCGAACAGTGTTCAAGGGAAAATAAAACAATAAACGCTCGGCCAAATAGGGTCATTAACTAAGACTCTCAAATGGGAAAACTTGGATGAGGGAATTAAATGCAGCATCTCCAAGTTTGCGGATGACACGAAGGTGGGTGGCAGTGTTAGCTGTGAGGAGGATGCTAAGAGGATGCAGGGTGACTTGGATAGGTTGTTTGAGTGGGCAAATTCATGGCAGATGCAATTTAATGTGGATAAATGTGAAGTTATCCACTTTGGTGGCAAAAATAGGAAAACAGATTATTATCTGAATGGTGGCCGATTAGGAAAAGGGGAGGTGCAACGAGACCTGGGTGTCATTATACACCAGTCATTGAAAGTGGGCATGCAGGTACAGCAGGCGGTGAAAAAGGCGAATGGTATGCTGGCATTTATAGCGAGAGGATTTGAGTACAGGAGCAGGTAGGTACTACTGCAGTTGTACAAGGCCTTGGTGAGACCACACCTGGAGTATTGTGTGCAGTTTTGGTCCCCTAATCTGAGGAAAGACATCCTTGCCATAGAGGGAGTACAGAGAAGGTTCACCAGATTGATTCCTGGGATGGCAGGACTTTCATATGAAGAAAGACTGGATGAACTGGGCTTGTACTCGTTGGAATTTAGAAGATTGAGGGGGGATCTGATTGAAACTTATAAGATCCTAAAGGGATTGGACAGGCTAGATGCAGGAAGATTGTTCCCGATGTTGGGGAAGTCCAGAACGAGGGGTCACAGTTTGAGGATAGAGGGGAAGCCTTTTAGGACCGAGATTAGGAAAAACTTCTTCACACAGAGAGTGGTGAATCTGTGGAATTCTCTGCCACAGGAAACAGTTGAGGCCAGTTCATTGGCTATATTTAAGAGGGAGTTAGATAAGGCCCTTGTGGCTACGGGGGTCAGGGGGTATGGAGGGAAGGCTGGGGCGGGGTTCTGAGTTGGATGATCAGCCATGATCATAATAAATGGCGGTGCAGGCTCGAAGGGCCGAATGGCCTACTCCTGCACCTATTTTCTATGTTTCTATGTTTCTATGAAACGAAGCCTACACTGCAGCTGAGAAGAAAATCTAATTATTAAAGGAATACCGCGAGTCTTCAGAGTTGGTTGACTCCGCAGTCCAATTTCTCAGGCAAGGTCGATGCAAAACAAAAGCGAAACGTTGCTTTGCTCTGTCCAAGTCTCGATAAGCACTATGACGACAAGTATGGAGTTAAATACTATCACGATTAAATAATAATTAGCTGACACGTGCAAATTCACAAGCACAATTGCCATATCTACTGCGCTACCAAATCCGTGGTTGTGACAGAGTGTATGCAGCTGCTGATATCTGGCTTCTATGGTGATGGGAATGTCAAGATAGATCATCCACTTGGGTACTCCGAGAAGTGCATAGTGGTGAATGCTACTGCCTTGATTTTGCAAGTCAGAAGTGAGGTCCTGTCATTGTGGAGGACGCAACGTTCCAGGGTTTTCCTCCTATTAGGTATCTAATGATGAACTTACTCACATCTAGACATTCCAAATACTTTCAACTATCCACAAGACGTGTCAGGAATATAACAGAATACTTACCTCCTTCCTGAGCGAATTGAGTTCCAACAACACAGAGAACTATGACCCTGTCCAGGACAAAGCAAACAGCTTGATTGATACATTTATCTCCTTTGCCAGTGGTTCAAAATGGCTGCATTGTGTATCCTTTGAAAAAGGTAGTTACTCACTCCAGACACTCTGATAGCACCTCTCAAACTCATATCCTTGACACCATTTATGACAAGAACCAAAGGTGCACGGGAGACCCACCAGCTGCAGGTTCCCCGGCAAGTCACACACCATCTGCACTTGAAAATATATCATTTCTTGGTGAAAATACTGGAACTCTTTTTCTAAGAGCTTTATGGGAGAATAAACAAAGAGGGAATACTCAGAACATCCTCAGGGAAACACAGAAATCCTTGATAAATGGTGGAAGGCATTTCACAAAGTCTCCAACTGGCCTCCCTGTTAGGCACTTTTTGCTTCATCTGTAGATGAACTTGTGACCTCATCGGTGACTTCAGAACACATGAAAACAGAAAGGAAGCAGGTCATCTTTGATCTTGAGGGGCAGCCTACCCTCATGATGACTCATTTATCTCTATTCTCATTCTGTGTGCTGGCCTATCCTCCATCCATGTAATTACCTTCAACTCCATAAGCCCATATGTTGCTGAGAAACCTCATTGATTGACTTCTAAAAATTTAAATTATTGCTTGCACTGGCTTGGTACATCCTCAAAGAATAAATTAATTTATTCAACATCATTATCCTATCATAAAGCAATATTGACTCTCCCTAATTATGCTACAATTTTCTCAGTGCCCTGTTAGCACTTCCTTAATAATGCATCCAGAATATTGTTGATGAATAAATATTACACATATTTTGTTTGTCTTTTCCAAATTCCTTTACTGGTATGGTTGCCTTTGCTGTTATCCAATTTTCTAAGAGCCTTTGAATGTCTGTGCATATTACAAGTGTGCAGATACTGAATCAGGCCAAAACAACAAAGTCACATATTTATTTTTATTACACTTTATTTTTGCATAATTCAAAACTTCTTGCAACCAGCTTCATATTCTATTTTGCCTCTTAATCAGCTTTCTATTCAGATTTGATGATTTCTTAAATTCTCTAACTCAATTGTATCCATCTTTTGCAATCTTATAATTTTTTCTTCAAACTTATGACTAAGCTGAATGTTTATGAGCTGCAGATTCCCCCTTCTCCAGCCCTGTAGCCTTCTCTCCTCTCCTATCAGATTCCGTCTTCCCCAGCCCTGTATCTCTTTCACCAATCAACTTCCCAGCTCTTTACTTCACCCCTCCCCCTCCCAGTTTCACCTTGTATTTCTTCCTCCCCTGCCCCCACCTTCTTACTCTGACTCCTCATCTTTTTTTCCTCCAGTCCTGGTGAAGGGTCTCGGCCCAAAACATCAACTGTTTACTCCTCCCATAGATGTTACCTGGCTACTGAGTTCCTTTGGCATTTTGTGTGTGTTGATAATTTTCCCTGTGTACTTTATGTCACTCCAATCGGGGAGGAGGCTACGTAGAATCCAGGCCCAGACCACCGGACTCAAAAACAGTTTGTTTCTCAAGCAGGAAGGCTGATCAATACCCCCAGCCACTAACCCACCCATCCACGTGCCTCACCACCACTACGTTCTCAGTTCCTGACAGAGTCACCTTATGTACAGAGGCTCCTGTGCCCAGTATCACTTTATGGATATATAATCAAGCTATGTACAGTATATAAACTATCTTATGTATTTATATTAATTTGAGTTTTTTAAATTACTGTATTCTTTACCTTTTTTTATTTGTACTGCATTGAATCTGGAGTAAAAATTATTTTGTTTTCCTTTATATTTGTGTATTGGAAATTACATTAAAGAATCTTGCAATGAGTATTTCCTGGAGTCGTAGTTGTGGTGATTGGGAAATAGATGATTTGTGATTGGCCTTTAACATTGTAGTTAGTTGACAAGGGAATTTGTTTCATGGGGAATGCGTTGTATTTAACAAAGAAATAATCATGCTTTGTGGAAAAGGGGAATGCAAAAGGATTCCCCTTGATACCTTGTGAAGGTTGTGTTAAATGAGTAAAAAGTTGTGCTTGGTGGGGAAGTGATGGTGCTAAGAGGAGTAGAGGATATTGGTCACTGGGAAGAGTGCTGTGACATTATGTACAGGAGTTATGATGTAAAGAGAAGTGTTGTGTTCATTGAGGAATTAGACCATAAGATATAGGAGCAGAATTAGGCCACTTGGCTCATCGAGTCTGCTCCATCATTTCATCATGGCTGAATCAGGTATCTTTAAAAGGAATATACAGTAGAGCTGTAGTGGCCTATCAGTTAGTGTGAAGGTTTCAGAACTCAGGGTGTCGGAGTTTGGAGTTCAATTCTGGTGCCGACTGTAAGAAAGTTTGTACATTCTTCCCATGAACGCATGGTTTCCTCTGGGTGCTTCATTTTCCTCCCACATTCCAAAGACGTACTGGTTACTAGGCTAATTGGTCATTGTAAATGGTGCAGTGATTGGACTAGGGTTAAGCAGGTGGATTGCTAGGCAATGCAACTTGTTGGGCTAGAAGGGCCTATTCAGCACTGTATCTCTAAACAAAAATAAAAATAAAATAAATAAGAAACAGCAGGAAAAAGCCAACCGGCCACTTTGCAAGTTCTGCAATTCAGTAACCTCATGGATAATCTTTTACCTCAGTGCTAATTTCCTTTATATTCCCTGATAAGAAAATATTGACATCTGTGAGTGTATTTTAAGCCCATGATAATCATATTCCCTGATACTTCTAGTATCCAAAACTTCACCTCAATCTTTCCCCGTAATAGAAACCCCACAGCTCTTTTGGGCAGAGTATTCCAAAGATTTACCTTTGGTGTTTCATGGAGGCACAGTTCTAATCCACAACACAACTTCTAAACTAACCTAATTCTGGCCAATGGTAGAAGTGTATTTCCTCAATGGGATAATATGGCTCTGTCTCCACAACATCTGTGCACAGAAGTAATGCTATGAGAAGGTGCCACGAGGCCAAATAAATTTTTTGAGGGTAAATGGTAAGTAAGTTTCATCTATGCTGCTCCTAGTTTCATTACCATCCAATTATGTCAGGTAACTTTTTCAGAAGTTAGTCACTTTCATCTATGGTAGTGCTTCTGCACATGTTGACATCTGTGAGTATATTGTAGGCCCTTGATGTTGCCATGACGGTTTCCCAACGTTGTGTAAATGGAAGAGTGTTGTAAGAAAAGGTGGTAAATCATGATCAATCAAATCAGGTTAATTATTTGCCCATAACTGGATCCTTGATTTTGCCCAAGGATCCAAAGTCAATATCATTTCCCTACAATTAACACAGTATATTTGCCTCTATTGGGTCCCTCCCACTAATGAAACAGGCATCTGTTAAACATGAGAAAGTCTGCAGGTGCTGGAAATCCAGATCAACACATATAAAATACCGGAGGAACTCAGCTGGTCAGGCAGCATCTATGGAGGGGAATAGATAGCTGACATTTGGGGCCAAGACACTTCTTCAGGAGTGAGAAAGAAGGGGGGAGATAATTCGTCATAGTTATACTTTATTGATCCCGGGGGAAATTGGTTTTCGCTACAGCTGAACCATAAATAATAAATAGTAATAGAAATAGTAATAGTAATATTACTACTAGTAAATAGTAAATAGTAATAGTCATAGAAATAATAAATAGTAGTAGAATAGTAATAGAAAATAGTAATAAATAGTTAAATAGTAATATGTAAATTATGCCAGTAAATTATGAAATAAGTCCAGGACCAGCCTATTGGCTCAGGGTGTCTGACCCTCCAAGGGAGGAGTTGTGAAGTTTGATGACCACAGGCAGGAATGATTTCCGATGACGCTCTGTGCTGCATCTCGGTGGAATGAGTCTCTGGCTGAATGTACTCCTGTGCCCAACTAGTACATTATGCAGTGGATGGGAGTCATTGTCCAAGATGACGTGCAACTTGGTCAGCATCCTCTTTTCAGATACCACTGTCAGAGAGTCCAGTTTCATCCCCACAACATCACTGGCCTTACGAATGAGTTTGTTGATTCTGCTGGTGCCTGCTACCCTCAGCCTGCTGCCCCAGCACACAACAGCAAACATGATAACACTGGCCACCACAGACTCGTAGAACATCCTCAGCATCGTTCGGCAGATGTTAAAGGACCTCAGTCTCCTCAGGAAATAGAGACGGCTCTGACCCTTCTTGTAGACAGCCTCAGTGTTCTTGGGCCAGTCCAATTTTTTGTCAATTCGTATCTCCAGGTATTTGTAATCCTCCACCATGTCCACACTGACCCCCTTGATGGAAACAGGGGTCACCGGTACCTTAGCTCTCCTCAGGTCTACCACCAGCTCCTTAGTCTTTTTCACATTAAGCTGCAGATAATTCTGCTCACACCATGTGACAAAGTTTCCTACCGTAGCCCTGTACTCAGCCTCATCTCCCTTGCTGATGCATCCAACTACGGCAGAGTCATCCGAAAACTTCTGAAGATGACAAGACTCTGTGCAGTAGTTGAAGTCTGAGGTGTAAATGATGAAGAGAAAGGGAGACAAGACAGTCCCCTGTGCAGCCCCAGTGCTGCTGATCACTCTGTGTCTTCGTATCCATGACCTGTCCAGCACACTCAATTTAGACAGTAATGCCAAGATCTTCATGAGGAGGCCTTATGAGAAGGGCCATTTTCGATGACTGACCAATTACTGTTACAGTGTAACTCTGTGTGTGTAGCAGTTTGTTACAGACCAGTGACTTGCTAGTTTTTTTTTATTATTTATCGATTTAGAGATACAGATAAGGCCCTTCTAGCCCTTTGAGCCGCACTAACAGGCATTCCGCTGATTTAACCCTAGTCTGATCACGGCCATTTACAATGACCAATAATCCTACTGAACGACACGTCTTTGGACTGCAGGAGAAAACCAGAGAAAACCCATGTATTCCACAAAAAGGATATAGAAAAGGAATTACAGGTGATGTCAGAATTGAACTCTTGATGTCCAACATCACGAATTGTAATAGCACCGAACGTTACCCTGGGTGCCTAATGGTACTATTTGCTGGAGTTATTCTGAATCAATCACACTGTTAAGGGTCCACAGTCACATACAGAGCAGTGGATTGTGTTTTCCAAAGAAACGTTGGATTACAGTGCAGATTCATTATTTTTCTAGTATTTTCCTTGTAATCTAACTTTCAATGTATAGAATCATAGTTACAGAGCACTGCAGCACGAAGACAGGCCCTTCTGCCCATCTAGTCCATGCCAAACTATTATTCTGCCTAATTTCATCGACCTGCATCTGGTCAATAGCCCCTACATCCCTCCCATCCTTGTATCTATTCATACATCTCTTAAATGTCGAAATGAAGCTCACGTGCACCACTTCTGCTGCAGCTAATTCCACACTCTTATCACTCTCTGAGTGAAGAAGCTCCCTCTCATGTTCACCATGTACATTCCACCTTTCACCCTTAACCTATAATCTCTAGTTCTAGTCTCATTCGACCTCAATGGAAAAAGCTCACTTGCACTTACCCTATTACTACTCTGAGATGACCACAACTTCATTTTCTTTGTCTTTTCTTAGTTTTTTCTTTGTTCTTGTAACACTTAATAAAATGGCTATGACCACCAGGTTTTATACCTCATTCTTGACTTCTGAAGCACCTCATATTAATATCAACAGATCCAACAAAAGGTTAGTAAGATCATAAGACCATAAGACATAGGAGCAGAATTAGGCCCCATTCAGTCCTTGAGATGGCACCACCATTCCATTCTGCCTGAATTATTGCCCCTCAACCCCATTCTCCTGCCTATTCCCCATAACCACTGACGCTGTCGCTAATCGATAACCTATTAACTTCTGCTCAAACACAGTTGTGTAAGTAAACAATGTAGTTTAACATTAAATAAAATATTCTGATTTTGATTCTTCAGATCTCAGTTTGATTGGTTGAAGACATTTGGTCAACCTGCTCGTACGGGTACCAGAGTCCCAGAGAAGGCAGAGCTACTTTGGCTCCTGACTTACACAATTCACAATGCAACTACCCTTGTAGCACATTGTGAACAAGTCCAAGTGTACTGAACAATGAGTGGAAACTAAAGCAATTGTGGATTGCAAAGCTTACACCAGAACATCTACAATGTCTTCACTAATTCTCTTATCCCCTTCAAAAACTGTAACTAGAAAGCCTGATGCAGTAGTGCATGTCTGTTACTTGACTGCTCAGAAGCTGAGGCTGCAGGATTGCTTAAGGTCAGGAATTCTTGGCAGCTGCGTGCCATGCCAATTGGGTATCTGTAACATGATGAGTTACTTCACTCAGCTTTAATTGCCCCATCATTGACTAATGGACTCACCCTCCAGGACTCTTCATCTCATATTCTTGATATTTATTGTTTTTTTTATATATTATTGTTTCTTCTTTGCACAATTTGTTGTCTTCTGCGCTCTGGCTGAAAGCCCTAGTTTGGTGATCTTTCACTGATTTTGTTATAGTTATTATTCAATAGATTTGTTGAATATGTCCACAAGAAAATGAATCTCAGGATTGGATATGGTGACATATGTACTTTGATAATAAAATTTACTTTGAACTTTAACTTTCCTGCCAGTTGAAAGCCGCTTCCACCGTGCAGGTTGCCCATTAGCCTGTTTGAAGGGTGTGGCAGCTCTCTCCCATTAGCTGGCTTTCATGTCACAACACCGGCTTCTGATTCAAGGCTCCCCAGCTGTATAGGAAAAGCACTGGCAAGAGCCTCGCTCTCTTTTCAGACTGCATCACAACCAGGCCTAAAGGATCGCTGGGAAAGTGTACTGTAAAAAGGGCCCACATGCACACTTTGTTAAGTATCTGTTTGTTGAATGTTTAGTGTTTTAGTTGTGTAAGTTGAGCAGACTTAATCACGTACCTGTTTCAGTTAGAAGTGTTACTGATTGTTTAGTGTTGTATATTTGTAACATAGGAGGAATAGGCTTAGATGCGTTTTTTTATTGACTTAGTTGTTTGGTTAAGTTTTTCACTGTTTGTTTGTAAACAAGTACTTAACGTGCTTACTTGCAATCAGTGGCTTACCGATTCTGTGAATCTGCTTCTGTGTAACAGCATCCTAATTAGGTTTAGTATCCATGTGGTGCTTTCCTGGGAACTTGGAACCACCAGGTGCAATAAAGAGGGGTGAGCCAGCCCAGGTCAGAAACAGAGCAGGTCAAAGCCCCGTTGCTAATCTGTGATGAGGTCGTGCCTGTGAATGGATGCTGCAGTGCAACCTACTCTGCCCAGATGGACACAGACTTTATTCCAATTCTGCATGGACCATAGGGCCCGTTTCAGTGCTATAGTGTTCTGTAACTCAATTAAGTGCAGGGATGACAGGCGCATGGAGGGCTGTGGCCCAGGTGCAGCTTGATGAGATGAGACAGAGTAGTAGGCTGGCATGGACAAGATGGGCTGAAGGGTCTGTTCCTGTGCTGTGGTGCTCTATGACTCTTAGAAAGGAATTAGAATAAAATACTTATGAAGGGGCTGTAATAGAAAATGTGACTGAGAGTACAGTCGGTACTAGAAATACTATTCAAAATCAAGATCTCACTACTTTCCTCATTCCTTCTACCTACACTCCCCCAAGTATATGCGCTGCGAATAACAGGCACTCATCAGCCACCCTTAACATTATCGGCATTCTGTGTCACCTGGAGAATATCAGTCTGCAATACATCACCAACATTCCCCACGCCCAGCCACCCTTCACACAAAGCTCACTTGATTTGGTGACAAGGGCTTAGATGATTAACTATGATGTACGCAATGATAGTTAATCACCTGAGCTCTTGCCACCAATCATGCTCAATTGGATTTATCAAGAATTTAGAGTAGACTTATTATTGTGGAAATAGAGTTGAGGTCTGACTGATAAAAGCGACAGAGAATGCAAATATGAATAATTGCCAAACATAACTTTGCAGTGTGTGTCCTTATTGCCTGAGCGGGGAAAAGCTTTCAATTTTATAGATCAGGTTCAATCCCGATCTTTTTGGCTGAGGTGGAAATCGGGCACCAGTGCACTTTCATTTAACACTGTCATTGTCAGGAGATGTGTAATTAGCTTTTGATCACGCCTCTAATCATTACTTGGGAATTATTCACAGAAACCTGCTGAGGTTACTTTACAAGAGCTTTGTTCATTTTAACCAGAAATTGAAATGTGGTAAAACTATCAGATATGATTATTCTTAACAACTTCAAGTCTACCCTACCTTTTACTGCCAAGGTGACACCATCATCACTTCCTCTCCAGGGTCACAGTTTGAGGATAGAGGGGAAGCCTTTTAGGACCGGGATTAGGAAAAACTTCTTCACACAAAGAGTGGTGAATCTGTGGAATTCTCTGCCACAGGGAACAGTTGAGGCCAGTTCATTGGCTATATTTAAGAGGGAGTTAGATATGGCCCTTGTGGCTACGGGGATCAGGGGGTATGGAGGGAAGGCTGGGGCAGGGTTCTGAGTTGGATGATCAGCCATGATCATAATAAATGGCGGTGCAGGCTCGAAGGGCCGAATGGCCTACTCCTGCACCTATTTTCTATGTTTCTATGTATTTCCTTCTACTTCCAGTTATGTGTCATCTTCCACTGAAAAAAAGGAGGAATTGTGTCCTCAGTTCTGATGCGACCTGTTGTGTTGTGTGATGTGACTGTTCTAGACGTCATGGTGGCACCCTGCAAAAGCTTTGAGACTTTTATTTTGTCAATTAGAATTGCACTAACTGCCTGAAGGTGTGGGAACATAACAGTTAAGCTTTATTCAGATTCAGGCTCAGTTTCATATATCGATCACCTCCACACAAAACATAGTGAAATGCATCATTTGCATTAACAACCAGCACACCTAAGGAATGACTGGCAGGTGCCTGCAAGTGTTGCCACTCATTCCAGCGCCAACATTGCATGCCCACAATGGCTTGGCAGAACAACACAGAACACAACAAGCAACAAAACAACAACAGCAAAGCAAGCTTTCCTTTTGGCCCTATATCCACAATGCTTGACTTTGAGCACAAAATGAAGGCCTGGACTCCAGGCGTCCTTCATTGTCTGTCTACATTGCTGGACCTCGAACGTGGAGTACAGAGCACTGGCTGGAGGTCTGACCTCTAATTTCTTTATTACCCTGCCAATAAAACCTAATCAGGCATCTAACATTCTCATATCCATGTCCCTACACCTTAACCTGACCCCTGTCTCCCCCCTCTATATCCAGATATTTTTGATCTGTTTTATTGCGGTCTTAATCAGAATAATTGACGAAACTCTTCTCCTTATGGCAAATGGATTTGAACTTGGCTAAATATGAGGTGATGCATAATGGACATTAAACCAGGGTATGACCTAGACAGTGGAATGATAGAGCGCTGAGATGCATTGTGGGACAGAGGCACCTGGTAGTACAAGTGCACATTTTGCTGAAAGTAGCAAATACGCAGGGTGGTGAAGAAGATATTTCATATGCTGCACTCCATGAGTCAAGGTATCAGGTTTAGGAGTAGCAACATTATGTTTCAGTTTTATAAGTCATTGGTGAGGTTGCACTTGAATGAGATGCCTGCAGAGATGGAGAATGCATGTTTGATTTCAACATTTAAGAAAAATTTGGATAGGTACATGGATGTGAGAGGTATGGGGGGCTTTGGTCTGGGTGCAGGTTGATGAGATGAGGAAGATTAATAGGCTGGCATAGATTAGTTGGGCTGAAGGCCCTGTTTCTGTGATGTAGTGTTCTATGGTTCTAAATCTCTTTAGATTAGAGAATTAGGGATCAGGTACTACTTGAGGAATTGTTGTGTAATGAGCTCTTTCATCCTGCCACGGAACCTAAAGACTGGGAAGGATAATAATTTGATATAATTGAGCCTCCCTATGTGTTTCTAAATGATAGCTCTTTCTGAGAGATAAACAACAGTGGATTGTGATCAACTATTACTGATTATATTGACTTTGTTACTGAACCAAAATCTACCTCCGAGGACTACGGTGTTGGATTATGGTGTTTAAATCCAAGGTTCCTTTGGAATTCAGGAATGAGGCGTAAAACCCGTTGCTTCATGCTCAATTTATTAAAGAGTTGATAGAGCAAAGAGAAGTTGAAGTAAACCGGGAGAGAAGTCTACTACTTAAAGAGGGAAACTACAGACAAAGAAAGATGGCGCCTAGCAAAATACAGCTACTTTTATATCCAAAGCTAAGAAAATTCCACAGAAAAGGATAACCCAATGAGAAAATGCTTAGAAATTATTGTAATAAACTCAACCAATGAAAAAATACTAGCCACTTAATGCAGAGAACAAAGAAGCTTTAGAAGCTTCCAGAATTATACTTTGCATAACCCACTAGAGGCATATTCAATTGTTATGCATATAAAGGCTGCTTAAGATACAAGCAGATTATTGATGTTAAACACAAAGAAATTGACAATTAAAATTAAACTGTCAGGTCCAACAATGGCAACCCTTTGGGATACTTGCATTTATCTTATCTATATCCCCCATAATTTTGTGTACCTTCATCAAATCTCCCCTTGTTCTCCTGTGCTGTAGAGAATAAAGTCCTAAGTTACAGCCTTTCCCTGTAACTCAGCTGCTCAAGTCCTAGCAACATCCTTGTAAATTTCCTCTGCGCTCTTCATTGTTATCTTTCCTGCAGACAGGTGACCAGATCTGCGCACAATACTTCAAATTAAGCCTCACCAATGTCTTATAACATAACATAACTTCAACACAATATTCCAACTCCTGTACTCAATACATTGATTTATGAAGACAATGTGCCAAAACAACGCACACTGGTGGAACTCAGCAGATCAGGAAGTATCTATGGAAATAGATGTTTCATGATGAGACCCTTCTTCAGGACAATGTACCGAAAGCTCTCTTTATGTGTGATGCCACTTCCAAGGAATTATGGATCTGATAGTGGTGTCACAGTTAGATAAGATCATAAAGAGAGCTTTATTTTTTGCTCTTGCTTCTCGGTAATTTCCCTCACAAATGCAGTGATAGGGTGGTGAGAAAACTGGGATTTGTGATACTGTTTGAGCATTCTGGAGTGCTCACTCAACAGATGAATTTATAATCTCTGCATTATCACATTTCAGTTTAGAAGTGTGATGCGAGCATAAATTCTGACATGATTAGCCGGTTCTTCTGGGCGAGGTTATTAAATTCATAAATCCAATTAATGGCAACCTGGATGACCTGACCAATTTAATGAATGGGAGATACTCATGAGTTAAAGGATGAAAATTAACAAGAAGAAAACGTCCTCTCTGTTGCTTAATTCATACAATACAGTCATCACTATTGTGCTTGCTGTCCTGGCTCCTGCTGGAGCAAGTGGTTCAGTTTTAAAACTTCAACTTTTGTTTTCAAAATCCTCTCTGGCCCTAACCTCAGTAATCCTTTCTAGCCATGAAAACCTCCAAGACTTCTACATTTCTTCAGCTTTTGGCCCTTTTCCATGCCTATGAACCTTTGTAATCATCTCTCAAAGCCCTAAATACTGAATTTTCCCTGAACTTTCAGGTGTATATTAGGTTTTTCTTTAAGGTACTCCTTGGAATCCAACTCTTTGACTACATTTTTGGTCTCTTAAAATTAATAACTGTCCATTGGTAAGACTCAAATTTTGTTGATGATCTTTCCCCTCCACCCAATTAGAACATTCTACAAGATTGTCGCCAAGTGGGTTCTGAAGCAGAGATTTGAAACTGAAACTTCAAGTGCTGCTTGACTTGCTAGGACCCTCGCACAAATTACTTGCAGCCCTAGGCTTCAGCATCTGCATAGTTTGTATTAGCAGGTTGTTTTGTGATTACATTCAGTAGGTGCAGATGGAAGGGTGAATAAACCCATGCTGAG